>NC_142313.1:19068730-19408730 GCF_054855325.1 Carica papaya
TCCAAAACTCTTCTAGACTCTCTTACTGCTTTTACTTCAGAATTCCAGGGTATCTGATGAGTATCAGTCAGAGGTAGTTGTTTTGGGGGGAAGAAGATCTATTTTTCAGGTTGGAACTTTGGTAGTGGGTTTAGACTGGGTGGCAGAACCACTCTCTTTTTAGCGGAAAGTCAAGCATCAACATCCTCGCTCTCTCCCCTTCGAAAGTACACAAGAAAAAGTCCTAGTATCCCTATTTTCAGAGTAGGGTCAATCATGTCTCCTTCTTCGATCACCAGGTTCACTTTCTGATTTGGCAGTGGGTTCTTGTTGACATTCAGCTGATCAGCTTTGGGGATTTCCCCTTTCTCTATCAGGTCTTTCATTTTTTGCTTCAGTGTGTAATAGTTTTCGGTAGAGTGCCCTGGGGAGTTCAAGTGATATGCGCAGGTCTGAGTCGGGTCCTAGCCTTTGGGCAGCGGACTAGGGACTGGCTTAGCTGGGATCATAGGAATCTGTCCTCCATCAAGCATGAGTTTAAGTCCATCTGCATAACTGAAACCAAAACGAAAGGAGTGAATGCCCTCTTAAGGCCTTCTTATTGACGCTGTACTTGCTTTGACTTCTTTTTCTCTACTTGCTCTGGAGTAGGCCCTGCGGAAGGAGTCTTTTTCATTCTTACAGCAAGAAAGACATATGAGACCTTAGCTTCCTTCTTTTTCTTTTCATTCTTTCTGAGAGTCTTTGTGCCAGAAGATTAGGCTATTTTGCTCTGCTTCACAATCCAGCCATTTTGTATTCCCTTTTCAATCACCTCCTTTGACTAAGCTTGCAAACGTGGTGTGCCCTGCTCCACACAGCCTACTGTAATATTATCCGCTGAGGGTATAGATGAATGTCTTGATCATCGAACTTTCTTCAATGGGATAATCGGATGCTTAAGCCAATAAGATGGGCAAAGCATACCCCATAATCATAAAAAACCATCTCACTTCCTTCCCCAACTTTCAGTGGGCATGAGGCACTCTTTCTTGGCTTTCAGGCAAGTGAGGGGCCCACTACGCGCTAACTAGAAGAGCAGGAAAGAAGTATGTAATGTAAGTTCCTTCCTCCAACCAAGAGCTTCTTCTTGCAACATCCGATTCGTTCACAACTGATTGATTCAATAGCTCCTTCTTCTCAACCGGGGGATTCTTTCTAGCTGCCTATTCATGCCATCAATTCTTAGCGTAAACGTTGTCCTCTAGTTGAATGTCAGCGAATAAGATCGGCTTCTCATCTTAGATGGGCATGAAAATCCAATGGCTAGTTCTGGCTTGGCTTGAGATCAGAGAATTCCCTTCCTCGCTCATCTTACTGAAAAAGTTCCACAAGGGGCATGTTAACACTAGGAATTGCAATTTGCTCTTTCCTGCTACAGGCATTGGATTCCACTTTCACCATTAATAGACAGAAGAGAGATACAAAATAGGGTGATAGCTGACAGCCCTGCTAACTCGTCGAAGGCCTAGGGCATTAAAAGAATCGCTTGTAGATCGATACGCCCCTTATGAATGAAAAAGCCATTTTTAACTGACTCTCTCCTTGGATCTATGTGCTCCTCTGCTCTGGATCCATATATTAAGGACTAGGGGGAATAGAAAAAGAAGCTTGTGCCACTAAGGAAGAGAAAGGATTGATTCTTGTGACGAAAAGGATTGGAATAAGAAAAATGGAATCAAAGTCAGGCTTTCCCTTGTATAGGAAAAGAACATTGCTACTAACAAAGACAGGAAACAAAAAGAGATAGATGCGCTTACTACTTCGAAGTGACATATAAAATAGTCAGAGAATGGATCCCCAATAGCTCTTGCCCTAATAGCTTTTGACAGCAGACGATTTTGACCTTCGAGAGAATACCCAAATCTTTCCCACTACCGGACGATTTAGGATTGAGATGGGGTACCGATGTCTGATCCCAAGTCCCAAGGAATGTCGCGTTTTAGGTTGCTGTCGCGTCTGGGATTGTAGATTGAAATAGATTTGCTTTTCGAGTGGTTTTTGCATATGGGGTTGTTCCTCTCTAGGCCTTTAGCGGACGATTTCACTTTTTAAGGAAGAAGGGGAAGTTCAAGAATCAGCAGCTATTGAATCAGCTGTGAATGCTACCTATACCGGAGCTGCTAAACTAAAGGAAGTTACATCTAATCTAATAAGGAATATGGCATCGAATGAAAACGGAGAAAAGAAAGAGGCAAGCCTCTAATCAAAAATAGAAAAAGAAGGGGCAGACCTTCCATTTCCAGGTACAATCCTCCGCCTAAAGGCCTTTTTTTTTCCAGGAATCTGTCAATCGGAGGAGCACAACCAAGTTTAAAACCTCAAAGCCTTGCAAGGGATGTGAAGCCCTTCTTAATGTCTTCCACTCGCCCAGTGGATCTAGGAGGCAAGGGGAATCCGTTAATTGAATCCAATCCCATCCAGCATAGGCGGGTAGAGTTCAACCGAAACAACATATACGGATCCCCTCAACCCCTTTTTTCATTACTAATTGAATATTCTTCATTATTTGACTAAAAATGGAACAAATGATCTTCTTTTGTTCCTCAGTTGAAAAGAGATGTCTTGAGCAATCAGAGAAGCACTTTGATAAACAGATTTGATTTTGACCGACTCAATTAAGGTATTAGTGTTTGTTCTATTAGACAATAAAGATCGCATGTTTATACCAAACATAGCCCTTCCCCACCGTTGTATGCAGAGTGATGGACAGCGTAAGAATCTGCAGCTTTTTTGTTCTTTCTGCGGTGGGCAGTGCTGCTGCTTCTGCTCTTTCTCGCCCTCCTTGCTCCTCGAGCTACTTGCTTGAGATCCAGGTCTGAATCCAGAGAAGAGGCCAACCGGTCCACGCTCCCGATCCCAAGTTGACATGATTGCCACAAGTAAGCGTGATTAGTCTTTCAACCGTTGATTTTGTCAAATGCTCGAGGTGGAAGCCTTTGATTAGTAGGGGAGTAGGCGCCTTACCAAGCGCACGTCCAGATTCGAGGTTTTCACAACCACTTCTCCAAGGCCATTCCATGAGGCCTTTCCGAATGAGAATCACTATCCATGGAAGGCCACCTTCTATATCAATCATAGCAATCACCAAGTCAGAACTGGAAAATTAGCCAGATTCAGAGCGCGAATACAGAAAGGATGGAACCCTATTATATAACTGGTAACATCACGCTACCAAGATGAAGGCCTAAACGAAACCAATACGAGCAAGCAGACCAACGACTAGAGCAGACAACCTGATGCCTGTCCTAACTCAGAAAGGCCCAGACCGCGCTGAGGAAAGAATGGCACTTTACAAATAGGGGGCAATGAGAGCAGAGAGAGAAAGCCCCAGGCAGTGGTGTATAGCACTTCGAAGAAAGAACCTACCATCCAGAACAGAGATCAGCTCCCTCACCAACATCCAAACCCATTGGATTAAAGCCCTAGCGGATCTGGGATATTGCCCACTTTCTCGTATACTCGAGCTGGGCTATACTCTTTTTCGAACTCGTCCGTAGCATTCCACACAAGCATTGGTATTGACACAGTGCATATACTAAAACCTCATGCTGATATCTATAGTAATATTCTTGTGTAACTTCTGTCGTCCCGTTCATTGTGGTTCCTCTTTTTGGTTTTAATTGATTTATATACTCATCATCATCCCGCCGCTCCTACAAAGGCTTACTGATTTAAGCATAAGAAAAAAAAAGGGTCCTAGAGAATCAGCCCTTTGAATAAGCAGGCTTTCCCGATAGAAATAGTTGCATGCGAGAGATATCCCAATTCCGTGTATCCGGTTAAGCAAGCCCTGCCGCCAGCTTCCACCCAGACAAAAAACATGAGTGCCTAGCACGAAAGGTTGCTTTACTAAATAATAGTTGGCGCGTTAGCTCTTTAGTTTGAAATAAGGGGCGGAGCTTGAAGAAGCGAAGCGAGCCTAGAGTAGCAGCCTATTACGTTTTTCAAGCCCCTTTACTTGAGATTATATTAGTAAAGTGCTAGCGCCCCTATAGAGTAAGGGTCTTCTGCTATCAATGAAACTGAAAGAAAGACAAAAACCCAGTATAGATCGAGACTTGTAGTTTGATTCTTTACTCATTCCATACTGGGAAGAATTTCCTTGGACCACGTAAGAATTCATCGTCCGATTGAATCTTCTTGTTCCTGGATGCTCCATAGGAATTTCTCGCTATTCCTTTCCTCTAGTTCATTCCGAATCACAAGAGTCATCTTTCTTTTTTTTGTTATGGTAATGCAATGCAAGAGGTTGGAAATCTGGTTGTTTCTGATGATGAAAAGAGCTTTTTTCTTTTTTATGTGAAATTGATGAAAACGCGATATTTAAAGGTCAGTAATCTTAGAAGACGACTGTCGGTATCTGATGGTAAGAAACCTACGGTCGGTATATCTTTGAAAGCTCAGATGGAGAGAATAAACGGACTCCTCGAGGGTTACTTAAGGCACTTTAGTGCAAACCAGAAGGACTAGAGCTGTTGGATCTTGCTCAGTGCTGCTATAACTTAACAACCAAAAAGCTCTGCGTCGAACTTCAGCCCCTTCGAGTTGGCCACGGGGCAACAGCCTCTGACGCCCCACACCATTGCGAAAAGAGGGGGCTCGCCCATCAGCCTACTTTACCAAGAGGTGGCAGGCAAGATCGCAACGACCTAGCCCAAACCTACTTAAACTAAAGGCTTGGCCCGGTCTGAAGGAAGAAGAAAGTACTGTTCTGACATACTTTGTTGACAGCAAAGGCTATGTCAGGTCTAGTGAAGGAGAGGTACTGAAGAGAACCAACAATGTTCCTGTACAGTGTGGGATTTTCAAAAGGTTCCCGTTGATGATGAGAGAACTGTAAACCTGTAGCCATAGGAGACTTTTAGGGATTTGCACTTCCATAAACCATTTTTTATCAAGTCATGGATGTATTTACTCTGACATAAGAAAAGACCCCCATCATCTCGCCATGCTTATACACCAAGAAAATAGTGCAAAGGAAGGAAAGCAACCTTAATAGCAAACTCAGTAGCAAGAGAAGCAATGAGGCCACGAATCGCTCCAGCATGAGAACCAATGAGGACGATGTCATCAACATATATAAGAACATAGAGGGTTTGAGAGTCAAAGTGCTGAATAAAGAGAGAGGACCTTGGAGCCCACAAAACCAAGGCTGTAAAGAAAATTGCTGAGATGCATATACCAGGCACGTGGAGCCTGCTTGAGACCATAGATTGCTTTACGAAGCAGACAAAGGGATAATTTTGATCAACAAAGCCTTTGGGTTGCTTCATGTAGACCTCCTCCTCAATGTCACCATGGTTGAAGGCATTTTGTACATCTAGTTGATGTAGAGGCCAGCCACGAGAGACAGCAAGAGTAACTACCAGGCTCCATTCCAGGTAGTGGGTTTTACAACTGGATGGAAGGTCTCTTCATAGTCCAAGCCTTCTTCCTGACTAAAGCCTTGAGCACACAACCGTGCCCGATACCTCTCAAGAGAACCATCTGGTTTTTTTTTTATCCTTAACACCCATTTCCATGCTCAGTATCCAATATGCGTTATCATTACACCTTAATGCAATTCAATATTAGACCGTGAAGGAATGAATTCAAGAGTGAACAGCTGCGGTGGAGATGAAGGAGGTGGATTAAGAGCCGGTTGGGATAGAACCGGAAGGGGAGCCAATAGGTAGAGGGAGGGGCCCCACTGGCGCAGTAGCAGTGGTGTCAGAGAAAGTCTCAACGGGAAAAGCATTTTCATTAAAGACCACATGCCTAGATATGTACATTCTTCCTGATGGTAAATGCAAACATTTGTAACCCTAGTGCTACCCACTATAGCCCATAAAAACACAAGAGAGAGAGAGAGTTTTTAACTCTCATCTATTACATGCATGGGACAGTATCTAACCAAACACAAATGTATAGGAACACATATTTAGAGGCGGTTTTACTGCCATACAAGACAAAACCAGCAACCGACTATGATTATTTTATAATAATAAGAAATGCATTAATCTAACACTCCTCCTTAATGTATTTTTTGATTACTCCAAGCCAAGCATATTTCTTAATATCTCGAACTTTGTCCTTGGTAATGCTTTGGTGAAGATATCTGCAAGCTCTTTCTCTGTCTTGCAATATTTTAGCTCGATTTATCCTTTAGCATTGACTTCTCGTAGGAAGTTATATTTCATCGTAATGTGTTTTGTCCAGCTGTGATACACAGGATTTTTTGTCATTGCGATTGCTGACTTGTTGTCACATAGAATTTCTGTAGCTTCTTTTTGTTGCTCGCCCATGTCCTCATGTATTCTTCTGAGCCATATAACTTGAGATGCGGATCCCGCTGCTACTATGTACTCAGCTTCTACAGATGATTATGCCACAGAGTCTTCTTCCTTTGATGTCCATGAGAACACTCCAGAACCCAGTGTGAATGCATATCCTGAAGTACTCTTCATGTCATCCATTGATCCAGCCCAATACTGCTTCGAATAAACATCCGACTAGCTTTGAGATAGAGTAAGCTCCCAATCAGACTTCTATAGATTGAAGCATCTGTCTTTGCGGATCCGTCTTCCTTTTGTAGTTTCTCGTTGTTGACGAGTGGAGTAGAAACTAACTTAGAGTTGAACATTTTGAATTTTGTTAGGAGGTTTTCTTTGTATTTCTTCTGTGATATGAATATACCTTCTTTTTCTTGACTTATTTCGATGCCAAGAAAATAGTGCATCAAGCCCAACTCAGTCATCTCGAATATCTTCATCATATCTTCTTTTAATTCTTGAACCATCTTTTCACTATTTCCTGTGTAGATGAGATCATCCATGTAAAGTGAAAGAATTCGAGTCTCAGTCTCACCTTGGGTCTTGATGTATAGTGTAGGCTCACTTTCGCTCCTCCTGAATCCTTGATCTGTAAAGTACCTGTTAATTCGACTGTACCATGCTCGTGGTGCTTGTTTGAGCCCATACAAGGCTTTCCTTAATTTGAAGACTTTCTCTTTTTTATCTTTTACCTCGAAGCCTTTTGCTTCCTCCACATAAATTTCTTCTTTTAAAAATCCATTCAAGAATGCTGACTTGACATCGAGCTGATTCATTTTCCATTTCTTCTGAGCTGCCAGGGCGATTAAAGCTCGAATTGTATCTAGTCGAGCAACTGGAGCAAATGTTTCATTGTAGTCAATCCCTAGTAGTTGTGAGTAGCCCTTAGCTACTAATCTAGCTTTGTGCTTCTGAATTGAACCATCAGAGTTCAGTTTTGTCTTGTAGATCCACTTAACTCCAATGATCTCTTTGTCCTTCAGATGATCCACTAGCTCCCAAGTCTTGTTCTTCTCGATCATTCTTATCTCTTTTTCCATTGCTTTTACCCAAACTTCTTGCTTTGCTGCTTCTTCAAAGCTTTCTGGTTCCAAGACTGTGAAGTTGCAGGACTCGTAAGTTGATCTTAGTGACCCCACTCTTCTTGGTGGTCTTTCTGAAGAAGATTCCTCTAACGTTGAAGCTGATGGTTGAGAAGATCTTATTGATGATGGAGGTGTTGATGGCTGACTTGAAGATGGGGAAGATCTTGGTGATGATGAAGGTGTTGACGATGGCTGATAAGTTTCACTATCTCCGAAAGAGAAAGAAAGCTCTCCGACCTGAGTTGGTAGGCGTCACTTTTGCACCTAGTGAATTGGTTGACTTGTCTTTCTCCCAACCACCGTTAGGAACAGGACGTAGCTGCCTAACCCGCTCCCCCCTGTAGTTATGGAAGGTATTGGAATCTCAGTCATAGTCTCTCTCACGATACGCCTTGGGACTGTAGGCAAAAGGCGTAGCTCTAACTCTAACATTCCAAGCGAATCAAAGAAAAGAAAGACTTGAGGAGGGGCAGATGTGACTTTGTGTTCATCTTCTATCTGAGAAGTAAGCTAACAAGAAAATAGACTAACTTACTTAAGAGAAAGGACCGACACTAGTAGCTTCTTTTCGGGTAGACAGAGCGAATCCAATGGTACACAGACTCCGCCTTACTCCCTTCGCTCCTCTCCAACCAGTCGAAAAAGAGCGCTTACTCTTCTTGCAGCGGAGTCATTCACAAGAGAAAGACTAGCTATGGATTCAATAGCAGTTTTTTTCTAAAATAGTAAGAACGCATTCAATGTCATCTCTTCCTAAGTTTCTTAATGTTGTCAAGTAAGGTTGGTCTCAGTCTAGCTGTCCTCCTAGCAGCAGTCTATTCTTCTATCTTTGCGGTGTGGTAAGTAAGTATTGTATTGTGTAGCGAGGTTATCTTGGTTGGGGTCTATGCCCATTCGCCTCTCTTGCCCGGTCGAGAACTAAATTAAGCAAGATTCCAGCCCTCCTTCCTTGCATCCAACTTTTTATGGCAGCAGTCGATTGGATTACTAGGCATCCCTTGATAGCACGAATTGGGTGCGATTGCCCTCAGTTCTTCCGTCCTTCCCATAGCACAGCGCTAATGCCGACTGCAAGGGCCTCCCCCTCTCTTTTAGATTCTCGGAATTTCCCAAAAGCATCTGCTAAAGCCAATGCAGCATTCACAGCCAGCACAACAGCCAAAGACCCTATGATCCAAGAGCGGATTTATGGTCAATAAGTTACTTAACTTCCCACCTTTGCTACTAGTGGTCCCTACAGCAAGGAGGAGAGGTAAGACGTGTACATGAAAGCAAGCAAGAGAGCAAAACAGCTTATGGCTTCTTGGATCTACTCGCCATCACTCCCATTTTCAGAGGCAGTAGGAGATAGATCCATTCTTTCCATTACGACTGGAGCCTTATTTGTTTAATCTAGTAAGGGGGGGATGGATCAACACCATTTCTTCCTGTTGCCTATCATCAAGATTCATCTTTGATAGGCAGGCCCTAAAGACAATCGATATAATAGAATTGGAAATCAGCATCCATCATCCCTACCCGCGGGATGGGAGGGGAAGGGATGAGAGGAGTAGTCAAACCCCATTGACTCCTATACAGCTTAAATTCCATGATCTCCGTCTATTACCTCTATTGACGGATTACTGCCCCTTGTACAGAAGAAAGATTTGTATCATGTCTGAAGTGGGCTCATCGAAGCCCTATTAGTTCTGTATATTCAGGAAGAGGGCTATCAAATGGTCGACTGGGAAACCCATCAGGGTTCAAAAATCGTATACTTGAACGATGCCCTCTATCGGCGATAGTTCAACGAACTACTTTTGCGATGTCTGTCACATGAAGAAGCTCAGCAAGCCTTGCAAGAAGTACATGCTTGACTAATAGGGGCATAGTCATAGTGGTTTGCTGGGTTGGTTTTGCTCTCTACCTTTTCACGGGAGGATGGAAAGAAGAGAGGTCAACTAGAGTGGAAGCCAAACGACGGGGCTGAGAATTTGTGATTGATCCGAAGAACCACTGCCAGATACGATTCTGCTCCCCCTTCGTACTACCAAAAAATGAGATTCTTGCCCGGCTTAAGAAGGCTGCGGTGAGAATGAGGATCACTTCGGAACTCTAGGAGAATGGGCGTTTTAGGGCGGGATCTAAAAGCTCTCCAACGTCTTTCTACGCCTTCGGCCGTGAGAGGAGAGGGTCTTTTGGCTTCCTCAGGGCCGTGTGAAGCTTAGCTTGCTTTAGCAGCCACGTGATGATTCAAGTTCGTGGTAGGCGTAGGAGCTGGGCGAAGCTCAGGTGGTGATGCAAGTGCGCGGTGAGCGTAGTAGCCCCCTCGGGCATGCTCCTTGTACAACTAAGCGAAGAGCTAGTGAGGGCCAGAATGGAATATCGTATGTAGTGTAGAATTGGATCTGAAGCTCTTTACTAGGATTGGAACAAGCGAGGAACGAGTGACCACAAGCTCCGCTTAAGCGCTCGACATGCAGTTAGCTCAAAACATGTTCATCATGTGGCCGAGCAAAGCGCACCTGTGTGAAGCAGCCTAGCATCACTTTAGATAGAAGCAGAATGGATGACTTACAACTGAAAGTCAGTTCTTCGGATCGAGATATCGTACGACGTAATGGAGATCTTGGTCTAATCTGGTGGTTCGTGGAATTTGGGACCTAACGATGTTCAGTTCGTCACATGAACGAGAGCGACCCTCATCTTTCCCTTTTCAGGGAATGGCTGCAATCACAAGCAAGTGATTGAATGAGTGGGGGGGGCTTCGAAAGCACATACGGGATAAGCAGGTCTTTCAGGAGACGGTCTAAAAAAGGGTCCGATTCAGAAAGAAAAAAGAACTCTCAACAAGCTGGAACTAATCAAGATCAATAGGAACTAGAAAAAAGGGTAGGTTGAATCTATTGACAAAGTTCATTCCACGACGATCTATATGGAAGGGCACTTTTGTTAATGCATTCCTGTCGAAAAAGTGTGTTTTTTTCAACTCCGGCTCCAGCGCCTTTTTTGAAGACTTTTTATTTTGCCCCGAAAGAAAAACCTTGATTTGGTGCCCCTCCAAGATCCCCGAAAAACTCAGGCTCAGGGGGGCCTTTGCCTTCATTTCTTGAAGAGCACAAGGTCACCTCTTCATCAATAGAAAGAAAGGCCAGAAAGCATTTTGTGAATTCCCCCCAGAATCCAAGAAGAAAATAGTGGTAAGTGATGAGGGGGCGGCTCTCTTGTGATAGTCATTGTGAACTCATTCCATTTTTGGAGGATTCGTTCCCTATTCCTGCAGCTGAGAAGCCTCAAGCTCCGCCCCCTTACTCAACTTCTATAAAAAAAAGCCCTTTCTTTTTTTATTACCTTCCTCGCGTATGTATAAGATCGAATCCATTTGATTTCTAAAACGGATTACTAATCCTTAACTTTTCGAGGAATCCTTCATCAGTGGTTGTGAATGAATGATTTTTCTCAATCTTTTCGACCTTGGTTCCGTAGGAACAAGTCAGAAAGATTGAGAAATAGAACCTTGATTCGTTCTCAATAGCCATGAGATGATCATCTTAGAGTGATCCTTTTGTCGACGGATGCTCCTATTACACTCGTAGTCTCTGAAGGATGAGAACCAACTATGTAGCATCTATATCGAGAATCAAAGTCTTGTATAAATAATTTGTCCGATCCTTGTAGGAACTACCCGTAATAACGAACTTGCAAAATGGATCTGTTTATCATAAAGAGATTCTTTGTTCCTGACCCTGCTTCACCTTAATTGTTATTTGAACAAGTCAAAGTTATGTCTTGGTCTGAGTGGGGATAGCTTTTCTCTTCTTCATGTCCATGGAGTTTTGAAAAATCCAAACATCTCAGAGATAGATAGAGAGGTAGAAATTTCTCAAACGAACCGCACTCCTTCGTATACGTCAGGAGTCCATTGATGAGAAGGGGTTGGGGAAAGCTTGAACCCAATTCCTACAGTGATGAATATAAGCACAATTGAAATTCCTGGGGAGTTATACATTCCACGCGTGATTGCTCACTACCAACGACGATAAAACCTGATCGAGCCCGAGGTTGGATTAAACCTTCGGAACTCACAAGGAAATTGTTGCCAGTTAGTCCACCAAGAAGATAAGGGAAAGGGATAACCCCCAACTCTTCCTTCACCGGAAACAAAGGTGGTCTCCAGTCAAGGCCCAACTGTGAAACAATGTCAAAAAGGCGCCACTGCAGACCCCAGCGTACAAGCTCAGGGTCTGTTGTAGTGCATCGCCAATTTGTATTGACAAGCTCCATAGTGAAGAACTCTTCCATTTTGACAGAGGGATCTAATGCAGTGATATAATACCACTTGCAGTAGTTCAACCAAGACCGAACCCAACCTCTAAACAATGACCACTCTAGAAAATCATGCATACCCTCGAACTCAAACAACTCTATCAGAGCGAATTTCAAGTCCTTAGGTTTCATAAATTCTCTCAATATAGCGACCAAATGCCCATGAAGATAAGGGTTAAGCGGTCGACCATGCCCCAACCAATAATTATATGGAAGAGACACCTTAGTGTGGATACCGACCAATCTCTGAGTTGATCGAGTTACCACCAAAGCCACAAAGGACTATCTAAATTTCTGCTTTTCTACCGATAAGCTCCAATTGCATCATAGGAATTAAAAAAAAGGGCTCTTTCGTATACTTATAGTTATTATCGTCAATTCTTTCATTTTGATAGTTTTTTCGATTACATGGATTATACCTATTTGCACAAATACCTCGACGAGTCCCGCTCGTTAATATATAGAGCCCCATAAGCATATCTTGCGTCGGTACAGAAATGGGATCCCCAATAGCTGGAGACAAGAGATTCATATGAGAAAACATAAGTAAACGAGCCTCCACTTGAGCCTCTAAAGAGAAAGGCGCATGAACAGCAATTTGATCCCCATCAAAGTCTGCATTGAATCCCTTACGAACTAATGGATGTAAACAAATAGCGCGTCCTTCCACTAAAATGGGTTGGAATGCCTGTATGCCTAATCTATGCAGAGTAGGCGCTCTATTTAGCAATACAGGATGCCCCTGCATAACTTCTTGAAGTATTTCCCATATAATAGGCCCTTTTTCCCGAATTTCACTCTTAGCAACTCCCATGTTCGAAGCAAGATGTTGTCTAATTAGACCACGAATTCAAAATGTCTGGAAAAGCTCTATTGCTATTTCGCGAGGCAATCCACAACGATGTAATGAAAGTGAAGGTCCAACGACAATGATGGAACGCCCCGAATAATCGACCCGTTTGCCAAGCAGAGTCTCACGAAATCTTCCCTCTTTTCCTTCAATTACATCTGAAAACTACTTGTAAACCTTATTATGACCATCCCTCATTGGTTGTCCACGGATTCCATTATCAAGAAGTGTATCCACAGCTTCTTGTACCCATTTTTCCTGACACATTACTAATTCCCCTGGCGTAGATCTACTTGTTGTTAATAGATCGGTAAGAGTATTGTTACGATGGATAACTCTTCTATAGAGTTCATTAATATCTGAACTCATTAGTTTACCCCCATCTATCTGAATGATCGGCCTCAACTCGGGAGGAAGAACCGGTTTCAAATTAATATATATATATATATAAATATATATTAACGGCTGGCTGGTTTTTATGCAAAAAAAAACAAAATGGGATAGGATTTCCACTCATAAGGAAGGAAGGTTAGATACCTTTGACAGGGTTGTCTTTTTGGTTGAAATGGGATGGTGTTCAAACTCCCGAAATGCAGTCTAGATAGCGGGCCCTCCCCTTTCCGACTGGACTGACTCGGGGAAGGGTCAATCTCCTCTGGAGCATGCTACACAGCCACTCATTCATCCTGATAAAATAGTAGAATCTATCTCTCAGCGATTCTTTTCTCCGCCAATAACCCCTTCCCAACCAGCCCGCCGCCTATCCCGGAATGAAATGAGAGAAAATAGAAAGAACGCGAAGCGCTAGCGCTATAGGATTGGTTTTTTTTTTTGGGGAGAAAGCTCGCTTCTTCACAAGCTTATCCCCGCCCCGACAGGCAGGTCTCCCCATCTCTCCTAAACTTCCCCCGGTCTTCGGCCCGAGCTGTATGAGGCAGAAACTCGTCCCACGTACGGTTCGGAGGCCGAGCCCCACCCCAGCAGTAATGGTGCGGCTTAGGTCAACTAACACAAAGAAGATACAGTTCACTCAACGATTGTCTTTGGGTTCCGAACTCCATATGGGGAAGGAGTGTTGTTGTTTGTGAGGTCTCGATCATTTATATGGACCCACTTCTCATTCCATTTGTGGGAATTTGATGATCTATAAACCGTCCCTAACGAACGATCGGCTCATGTTTGAGAATGATGAATCACTTCGTGCCGACCTCTTGCTAATCAACTTTCCGACCTCATATGAGAATGGAAAACTGGAGCATTTTCTACATCGGTGGATGAAGAATCGCAAACATAAGCATTTTTGGTTAACCATGTTCCCAGAAAAAAGATACTTTCGAGAAAGGATGAGCACGACTGAAGTGGCTATACATACAAATCTATTTACGGATCTATATGCTTCGATTGGAACTGGAAGTTCCAGAATATGAGGCTGGTATACCACCATAATAAAACTGCCTTTTCTTTTTTTTGATTCGGATAGGATTTATGTTGGCTTCGTTGGGAGGCTTGCGTAGTTTGTTACGTCAGCTCCAAAAGGATAAGTTGCGTTGGAATCGAGAAAGTTCCATGCAATTCATAATTGCATAAAAGGAGTCAAAGTACTGGCTGCGGCGCGTCAAGGCACTTCTTCGATGGTCCCCGTCTCGCCCGCCTATGTAGTAGAAAAACTCTGAGTTTGACGTTGAATAGCCATAGTGAGTTCATCACCAGTGGCATAAGCAGAGGAGGCATAAGTTACCGGAGGGGGAAGAAAGGAGGAGTGTATATATTTGCAGCGCGAAATGAAACAGGTACGATCATACCAGCACTAATGCACCGGATCCCATCAGAACTCCGCAGTTAAGTGTGCTTTGGCGAAAGTAGTACAAGGATGGGTTACCTCCGGGGAAGTTCTCATGTTGCACCCATTTTTTTTTTCAGATGGGTCGTTCGACGTTACACGCGACTAGAACTATGGTCCACTGGTTTATACGCAAATGTGAGTCAAGACGTAGGGACATTTTAATAGATATTAGAACGAGAAGGAGAGGTGAAGTGTGAACGCACCAGGAAACAAATGACGGGAGGGGGAAGAAAGGAGAAGTGTATGTATTTACAGCGCGAAATGAAACAGGTACGATCATACCAGCACTAATCACCAGATCTCATCAGAACTTCACAGTTAAGTGTGCTTGGGCGAGAGTAATACTCGGATGGGTGACCTCCCTGGAAGCCCTCGTGTTGCACCTATTTTTTTTTGGATGGGTCATTCGACGTTATGCGCGAATAGAATTATGAACCGTTGGTTCATTCGAAATGGTGAGTCACAGTGCCGGGGCATTTTACTTGATATTAGAATGAGAAGAAGAGATGCAGAGTGGACGCACAAGGAAACAAATGACGGGAGAGGGGATGGAAGGAGAAAGAGTGTATTTATTTGTAGCGCAGAATGAAACATGAGCGATCATACCAGCACAAATGCAACAGATTCTATAAGAACTCCGCCAGTTAAGGGTTCTTGGGCGAGAGTAGTACTAGGATGGGTGACTTCCTGCGAAGTCCATATATTTCACCCATTTTCTTGGGAAATCATCGTGTTGCACCCATTTTTTTGCAAATGATTCTTTCGACGTTACGCGCGACTGGAATTATGGTCCGCAGGTTTATTTGCAAATGTGAGTAACGATGCCGTGACATTTTACTTGATATTTGAACGAGAAAGGGAGGTACAGTGCGCACGCACAAGGAAACAAATGACCGGAGGGGGAAGAAAGGAGGAGTGTATGTATTTGCAGCGTGAAATTAAACAGGTGTGATCATACCAGCACTAATGCACCGGATCCCATCAGATCTCCGCAGTTAAGTGTGCTTGAGCGAGAGTAGTACTCAGATGGGTGACCTCCTGTGAAGTCCTCGTGTCGCACTAATTTTTTTTCAGACGGGTCGTTTGACGTTACGCGCAACTTGAACTATGGTCTGCTGGTTTATACGCAAATATGAGTCAAGCAGGGGCATTTTAATCGATATTAGAACGAGAAGGAGAGATGCAGTGTGAACGCACAAGGAAATAAATGATGGGAGGGGGGAGGGAAAGAGAAGGAGTGTATGTATTTTGAGCACAAAATGAAACAGGTGCGATCATACCAGCACAAATGCACCGGATCTCATTAAGACTCCGCAGTTAAGTGTGCTTTGGCGAGAGTAGTACAAGGATGGGTTACCTCTTGGGAAGTTCTCGTGTTGCACCCATTTTTTTTTCAGATGGGTCGTTCGACGTTACGCGCGACTGGAACTATGTTCCGCTGGTTTATATGCAAATGTGAGTCAAGACGCAGAGACATTTTAATTGATATTAAAACAAGAAGGAGAGGTGAAGTGTGGACGCACCAGGAAATAAATGACGGGAGGGGGAAGAAAGGAGAAGGAGTGTATGTATTTGCAGCGCGAAATGAAACAGGTGCGATCATACCAGCACTAATGCACCGGATCCCATCAGAACTCCGCAGTCAAGTGTGTTTGGCCGAGAGTAGTACTCGGATGGGTGACCTCCTGGGAAGTTCTCGTGTTGCACCCATTTCTTTTCGGATGAGTCGTTCGACGTTACGCGCGAATGGAATTATGAACTGCCGGTTGATTCGCAAAGGTGAGTCACGGTGCTGGGGAATTTTACTTGATATTAGAACGAGAAGGAGAGATGCAGAGTGCACGTACAAGGAAACAAATGACGGGAGGGGGGATGGAAGGAGAAAGAATGTATGTATTTGCAGCGCATAATGAAACATGAGCGATCATACCAGCACTAATGCAACGGATTATATCAGAACTCCGCAAGTTAAGGGTGCTTGGGCGAGAGTAGTACTAAGATAGGTGACCTCCTGCGAAGTCCTTATATTTCACCCATTTTTTTGGGAAGTTCTCGTGTTGCACCCATTTTTTTGTAGATGATTCTTTCGACGTTGTGCGCGAATTGAATTATGGTATGCAGGTTTATTCGCAAATGTGAGTCACGGCGCCGTGGCATTTTACTTGATATTTGAACGAGAATGGGAGGTGCAGTGCACACGCACAAGGAAACAAATGACGGGATGGGGAAGAACGGAGAAGGAGTGTATGTATTTGCAGCGCAAAATTAAACAGGTGCGATCATACCAGCACTAAAGCACCGGATCCCATCAGAACTCCGTAGTTAAGTGTGCTTGGGCGAGAGTAGTACAAGGATGGGTTACCTCCTAGGAAGTTCTCATGTTGCACCCATTTTTTTTTTCAGATGGGTCGTTCGACGTTACGCGCGACTAGAACTATGGTCCACTGGTATATACGCAAATATGAGTCAAGACGCAGGGGCATTTTAATTGATATTAGAACGAGAAGGAGAGGTGAAGTGTGAACGCACCAGGAAACAAATGACAGGAGGAGGAAGAAAGGAGAAGGAGTGTATGTATTTGCAGCGGAAAATGAAACAGGTGTGATCATACCAGCACTAATGCACCGGATCCCATTAGAACTCTGCAGTTATGTGTGCTTGGTCGAGAGTAGTACTCGAATGGGTGACCTCTTGGGAAGTCCTCGTGTTGCACCCATTATTTTTCAGATGGGTCGTTCGACGTTACGCGCGAATGGAATTATGAACCGCTAGTTCGTTCGCAAAGGTGAATCACGGTGCCGGGGCATTTTACTTGATATTAGAACGAGAAAGAGAGATGCAGAGTGCACGCACAAGGAAACAAATGATGGGAGGGGGGATTGAATGAGAAAGAGTGTGTATATTTGCAGCGCAGAATGAAACATGAGAGATCATACCAGCACTAATGCAACAGATTCTATCAGAACTCCGCAGGTAAGCGTACTTGGGCAAGAGTAGTACTAGGATGGGTGACCTCCTGCGAAGTCCTTATATTTCACCTATTTTCTTAGGAAGTTCTCGTGTTGCACCCATTTTTTTGCTGATGATTCTTTCGACATTACGCGCGACTTGAATTATGGTCTACAGATTCATTCGCAAATGTGAGTCACGGCGCCGTGGCATTTTACTTGATATTAGAACGAGAACGGGAGGTGCAGTGCGCACGTACAAGGAAACAAATGACGGGAGGGGGAAGAAAGGAGAAGAAGTGTATGTATTTGCAGTGTGAAATTAAACAGGTGCGATCATACCAGCACTAATGCACTGGATCCCATCTTAACTCCGCAGTTAAGTTTACTTGGGCGAGAGTAGTACTCGGATGGGTGACCTCCTGGGAAGTCCTCGTGCCGCACCAGTTTTTTTTCAGGCGGGTCGTTCGACGTTACGCGCGACTGGAACTATTTTACGCTGGTTTATATGCAAATGTGAGTCAAGAAGAAGGGGAATTTTAATCGATATTAGAATGAGAAGAAGAGGTGCAGAGTGAACGCACAAGGAAACAAATGATGGGATGGGGGAGGGAAGTAGAAGGACTGTATGTATTTTCAGCACGAAATGAAACAGGTGCGATCATACCAGCACAAATGCACCGGATCCCATCAGAACTCCGCAGTTAAGTGTGCTTTGGCGAAAGTAGTACAAGGACGGGTTACCTCCTGGGAAGTTCTCGTGTTGCACCCATTTTTTCTTTCAGATAGGTCGTTCGACGTTACGCGCGACTGGAACTATGGTCTGCTGGTTTATACGCAAATGTGAGTCAAGAGGTAGGGGCATTTTAATTGATATTAGAACGAGAAGGAGAGGAAAAGTGTGAACGCACCAGGAAACAAATGACGGTAGAGGGAAGAAAGGAGAAGGAGTGTATATATTTGCAGCGCGAAATGACACAGGTGCGATCATACCAGCAATAATATACCGGATCCCATTAGAACTCCACAGTTAAGTGTGCTTGAGCGAGAGTAGAACTCGGATGGGTGACCTCCTGGGAAGTCCTCTTGTTGCACCCATTTTTTTTCGGATGGGTCGTTCGACGTTACGCGTGAATGAAATTATGAACCGCTGGTTCATTCGCAAAGGTGAGTCACAGTGCCGAGGCATTTTACTTGATATTAGAACGAGAAGGAGAGATGCAGAGTGTACGCACAAGGAAACAAATTACAGGAGGGGGGATAGAAGGAGAAAGAGTGTATGTATTTGCAGCGCAGAATGAAACATGAGAAATCATACCAGCACTAATGCAACAGATTCTATCAGAACTCCGCAGGTAAGCGTAGGTGGGCGATAGTAGTACTAGGATGGGTGACCTCCTGCGAAGTCCTTATATTTCACCCATTTTCTTGGGACGTCCTTGTGTTGCACCCATTTTTTTGCAGATGATTATTTCGACATTACGCGCGACTTGAATTATGGTCCCCAGGTTTATTCGCAAATGTGAGTCACCGCGCCGTGGCATATTACTTGATATTATAACGAGAACGGGAGGTGCAGTGCGCACGCACAAGGAAACACATGACGGTAGGGGGAAGAAAGGAGAAGGAGTGTATGTATTTGCATGGCGAAATTAAACAGGTGCGATCATACTAGCACTAATGCACCGGATCCCATCAGAACTTCGCAATTAAGTTTGCTTGGGCGAGAGTAGTACTCGGATGGGTGACCTCCATGGAAGTCCTCGTGTCGCACTAATTTTTTTTCAGATGAGTCGTTCGACGTTATGCGCGACTGGAGCTATGATCCACTAGTTTATACGCAAATGTGAGTCAAGAAGCAGGGACATTTTAATCGATATTAGAAAGAGAATGAGAGGTGCAGTGTGAACGCACAAGGAAACAAATGATGGGAGGGGGGAAGGAAGGAGAAGGAGTGTATGTATTTTCAGCACAAAATATAACAGGTGCGATCATACCAGCACAAATTCACCGGATCCCATCAGAACTCCGCAGTTAAGTGTGCTTTGGCGAAAGTAGTACAAGGATGGGTTTCCTCCTGGGAAGTTCTCGTGTTGCACCCATTTTTTTTTCAGATGGACCGTTCGACGTTACGCGCGATTGGAACTATGGTCCACTGGTTTATATGCAAATGTGAGTCAAGACGCAGGGGCATTTTAATTGATATTAGAACGAGAAGGAGAGGTGAAGTGTGAACGCACCAGGAAACAAATGACGGGAGGGGGAAGAAAGGAGAAGGAGTGTATGTATTTGCAGCGCAAAAATAAACAGGTGCGATCATACGAGCACTAATGCAGCGGATCGCATCAGAACTCCGCAGTTAAGTGTGCTTTGGCGAAAGTAGCACAAGGATGGGTTACCTCCTGGGATGTTCTTATATTTCAATCATTTTCTTGGGAAGTTCTCGTATTGCACCCATTTATTTTTTCAGATGGGTCGTTCGACGTTTCGCGCGACTGGAACTATGGTCCGCTGGTTTATATGCAAATGTGTGTCAAGACAGAGGGGCATTTTAATTGATATTAGAACGAGAAGGAGAGGTGAAGTGTAAACGCACCAGGAAACCAATTACGGGAGGGGGAAGAAAGGTGAAGGAGTGTATGCATTTGCAGCGCAAAATGAAACAGGTGCGATCATACTAGCACTAATGCACCGGATCCCATCAGAACTCCGCAGTTCAGTGTGCTTGGATGAGAGTAGTACTCGGATGGGTGACCTCCTGGGAAGTCCTCGTGTTGCACCCTTTTTTTTTCGGATGGGTCGTTCGACGTTATGGGCGAATGGAATTATGAACCGCTGGTTCATTCGCAAATTTGAGTCACGGTGCCGGAGCATTTTATTTGATATTAGAATGAGAAGGAGAGATGCAAAGTGGACGCACAAGGAAACAAATGTATTTGCAGCGCAGAATGAAACATGAGCGATCATACCAGCACTAATGCAACGTATTCTATCAGAACTCCGCAAGTTAAGGGTGCTTGGGCGAGAGTAGTACTAGGATGGGTGACCTCCTGCGAAGTCCTTATATTTCATCCATTTTCTTGGGAAGTCCTCGTGTTGCATCCATTTTTTTATAGATGATTCTTTCGATGTTACGCGCTACTTAAATTATGGTCCGTAGGTTTATTCGCAAATGTGAGTCACGACGCCGTGGCATTTTACTTGATATTTGAACGAGAAAGTGAGGTGCAGTGCGCACGCACAAGGAAACAAATGACGGGAGGGGGAAGAAAGGAGAAGGAGTGTATGTATTTGAATCGCGAGATTAAACAGGTGCGATCATACCAGCACTAATGCACCGGATCCTATCAGAACTCCGCAGTTAAGTGTGCTTTGGCGAAAGTTGTATAAGGATGGGTTACCTCCTGGGAAGTTCTCGTGTTGCACCAATTTTTTTTTCAGATGGGTCGTTCGACATTACGCGCGACTGGAACTATGGTCTGCTGGTTTATACGCAAATGTGAGTAAAGACGCAGGGGCATTTTAATTGATATTAGAACGAGAAAGAGAGGTGAAGTGTGAACGCACAAGAAAACAAATGAGCGGGGGGGGTGGGGAGAAAGGAGAAGGAGTGTATGTATTTGCAGCGCGAAATGAAACAGGTGCAATCATATTAGCACTAATGCACCGGATCCCATCAGAACTCCGCAATTAAGTATGCTTTGGCGAGAGTAGTACTCGGATGGGTGATCTCCTGGGAAGTCCTCGTGTTACACCCATTTTTTTTGGATGTGTCGTTCGATGTTACGCGTGAATGGAATTTTGAACCACTGTTCATTCGCAAAGGTGAGTCATGGTGCCGGGGCATTTTACTTGATATTAGAATGAGAAAGAGAGATGCAGAGTGGACACACAAGGAAACAAATGAAGGGAGAGGGGATGGAAGGAGAAAGAGTGTATGTATTTGCAGCGCAGAATGAAACATGAGCGATCATACCAGCACTAATGCAACGTATTCTGTCAGAACTCCGCAAGTTAAGGGTGCTTGGGCGAGAGTAGTACTAGGATGGGTGACCTCCTGCAAAGTCCTTATAGTTCAACCATTTTCTTGGGAAGTCCTCGTGTTGCACCCATTTTTTTGTAGATGATTCTTTCGACGTTACGCGCGACTTGAATTATGGTCAGCTGGTTTATTTGCAAATGGGAGTCACGGCGCCGTGGCATTTTACTTGATATTTAAAACGAGAAGGAGAGGTGATGTGTGAACGCACCATGAAAAAATGACGGGAGGGGGAAGAAAGGAGAAGTTGTGTATGTATTTGCAGCGTGAAATGAAACAGGTGCGATCATACCAGCACTAATGCACCAGATCCCACCAGAACTCCGCAGTTAAGATTGCTTGGGCGAGAGTAATACTTGGATGGGTGACCTCCTGGGAAGTCCTCGTGTTGCACCCATTTTTTTTCGGATGGGTCGTTCGATATTACGCACGAATGGAATTATGAACTGCTGGTTCATTCGCAAAGGTGAGTCACGGTGCTGGGGAATTTTACTTGATATTAGAACGAGAAGGAGAGATGCAGAGTGCACGTACAAGGAAACAAATGACGGGAGGGGGGATGGAAGGAGAAAGAGTGTATGTATTTGCAGTGCAGAATGAAGCATGAGCGATCAAACCAGCACTAATGCAACGGATTCTATCAGAACTCTGCAAGTTAAGGGTGCTTGGGCGAGAGTAGTACTAGGATGGGTGACCTCTTGCGAAGTCCTTATATTTAACCCATTTTCTTGGGAAGTCCTTGTGTTGCATCCATTTTTTAACAGATGATTCTTTCGACCTTAGGCGCGACTTGAATTATGGTCTGCAAGTTTATTCGCAAATGTGAGTCACGGTGTCGTGGCATTTTACTTTATATTTGAACGCGAACAGGAGGTACAGTGCGCACGCACAAGGAAACAAATTACGGGAGGGGGAAGAAAGGAGAAGGAGTGTATGTATTTGCAGCGCCAAATTAAACAGGTGCGATCATACCAGCACTAATGCACCGGATCCTATCAGAACTCCGCAGTTAAATGTGCTTGGGCGTGAGTAGAACTCGGATAGGTGACCTCCTGGAAAGCCCTCGTGTTGCACCCATTTTTTTCGGACGGGTCGTTCGACGTTACGCGCGAATGGAATTATAAAGCGGTGGTTCATTCGAAAAGGTGAGTCACGGTGCCGGGGCATTTTACTTGATATTAGAACAAGAAGGAGAGATGCAGAGTGGACGCACAAGGAAACAAATGACGGGAGGGGGGATGGAAGGAGAAAGAGTGTATGTATTTACAGCGCAGAATGAAACATGAGCGATCATACGAGAACAAATACAACGGATTCTATCAGAACTCCGCAAGTTAAGGGTGTTTGGGCGAGAGTAGTACTAGGATGGGTGAGCTCCTGCGAAGTCCTTATATTTCACTTATTTTCTTGCGAAGTCCTCGTGTTGCACCCATTTTTTTGCAGATGATTCTTTCGACGTTACGCGCGACTTGAATTATGTTCTGCAGGTTTATTTGCAAATATGAGTCACGACGCCGTGGCATTTTACTTGATATTAGAACGAGAACGGGAGGTGCAGTGCGCACGTACGAGGAAACAAATGACAGGAGGGGGAAGAAAGGAGAAGGATTTTATGTATTTGCCGCACGAAATTAAATAGGTACGATCATACCAGCACTAATGCACCGGATCCCATCAGAACTCCTTAGTTAAGTGTGCTTGGGCGAGAGTAGTACTCAGATGGGTGACCTCGTGGGAAGTCCTCGTGTCGCACTAATTTCTTTTCAGACGGGTCGCTCGACGTTACGCACGATTTGAACTATGGTCCGCTAGTTTATACGCCAATGTGAGTCAAAAAGCATGGGCATTTTAATCAATATTAGAACGAGAATGAGAGGTACAGTGTGAACGCACAAGGAAACAAATGATGGGAGGGGGGAGGGAAGGAGAAGGAGTGTATGTATTTTCAGCACCAAATGAAACAGGTGCGATCATACCAGCACAAATGCACCGGATCCCATCAGAACTCCGCAATTAAGTGTGCTTTGGCGAAAGTAGTACAAGGGTGGGTTACCTCCTGTGAGGTTCTCGTGTTGCACCCATTTTTTTTTCAGATGGGTCGTTCGATGTTACACGCGACTGGGACTATGGTCCGCTGGTTTATATGTAAATATGAGTCAAGACACAGGGGCATTTTAATTGATATTAGAACGAGAAGGAGAGGTGAAGTGTGAACGCACCAGGAAACAAATGACGGGAGGGGGAAGAAAGGAGAAGGAGTTTATGTATTTGCAGCGCGAAATGAAACATGTGTGATCATACCAGCACTAATGCACCGGATCCCATTGGAACACCGTAGTTAAGTGTGTTTAGGCGAGAGTAGTACTCGGATGGGTGACCTCGTGGGAAGTCATCTTGTTGCACCCAATTTTTTTCGGATGGGTCGTTCGACGTTACGCGCGAATTGAATTATGAACCGCTGGTTCATTCGCAAAGGTTAGTCACGGTGCCGGGTAATTTTAGTTCATATTAGAACGAGAAGGAGAGATGTAGAGTGCACGCACAAGAAAACAAATGACGGGAGGGGGGAATGGAAGGAGAAAGAGTGTATGTATTTGCAGTGCAGAATGAAACATGAGCGATCATACCAGCACTAATGCAACAGATTCTATCAGAACTCCACAGGTAAGGGTGCTTGGGCGAGAGTAGTACTCGGATGGGTGACCTCCTGGAAAATCCTTGTGTCGCACCAATTTTTTTTCGGACAGGTCGTTCGACGTTACGCGCGACTGGAACTATGGTCCGCTGGTTTATACACAAATGTGAGTAAAGAAGCAGGGGTATTTTAATCGATATTAGAACAAGAAGGAGAGGTGCAGTGTAAACGCATAAGGAAACAAATGATGGGAGGGAAGAGGAAAGGAGAAGGAGTGTATGTATTTTCAGCACGAAATGAAACAGGTGCGATCACACCAGCACAAATGCACCGGATCCCTTCAGAACTCCGCAGTTAATTGTGCTTTGGGGAAAGTAGTATAAGGATGGGTTACCTCCTGGGAAGTTCTCGTCTTGCACCCATTTTTTTTTTAAAATGGGTCGTTCGACGTTACGCACGACTGGAACTATGGTCTGCTGGTTTATACACAAATGTGAGTCAAGACGCAGGGGAATTTTAATTGATATTAGAACAAGAAGGAGAGGTGAAGTGTGAACGCACCAGGAAACAAATGACGGGAGGGGGAATAAAGGAGAAGGAGTGTATTTATTTGCAGCGCGAAATGAAACAGGTGCGATCATACCAGCACTAATGCACCGGATTCCATCAGAACTCCACAGTTAAGTGTGCTTGAGCGAGAGTAGTACTCGGATGGTTGACCTCCTCGGAAGTCCTCGTGTTGAACCCATTTTTTTTTGGATGGGTTGTTCAACGTTACGCACGAATGGAATTATGATCCGCTGGTTCATTCGCAAAGGTGAGTCACGGTGCCGAGACATTTTACTTGATATTAGAACGAGAAGGAGAGATGCAGAGTGCACGCACAAGGAAACAAATGACGGGAGGGGGGATTGAAGGAGAAAGAGTGTATATATTTGCAGCGCAGAATGAAACATGAGCGATCATATCAGCACTAATGCAACGGATTATATTAGAACTCCCCAGTTGAGGGTGCTTGGGCGAGAGTAGTACTAGGATGGGTGACCTCTTACGAAGTCTTTATATTTCACCCATTTTCTTGGGAAGTCCTCGTGTTACACCCATTTTTTTGCAAATGATTCTTTCGACGTTATGCGCGACTTGAATTATGGTCTGCAGGTTTACTCGCAAAAGTGAGTCACGGCACCGTGACATTTTACTTTTATATTTGAATGAGAACGGGAGGTGCAGTAGGAAACAAATGACGGGAGGGGGAAGAAAGGAGAAGGAGTATATGTATTTGCAGTGCAAAACTAAACAGGTGTGATCATACCATCGCTAATGCACCGGATCCCATCAGAACTCTGCAATTAAGTGTGCTTGGGCGAGAGTAGTACTCAGATGGGTGACCTCCTTGAAAGTCCTCGTGTCGCACTAATTTTTTTTCAGACGGGTTGTTCGACATCACCCGCGACTGGAACTATTTTCCGTTGGTTTATACGCAAATGTGAGTCAAGAAGCAGGGACCTTTTAATCGATATTAGAACGAGAAAGAGAGGTGCAGTGTGAACGCACAAGGAAACAAATGATGGGAGGGGGGAGGGAAGGAGAAGGAGTCTATGTATTTTCAGCACAAAACGAAACACATGCGATCATATAAGCACAAATGCACCGGATCCCATCAGAACTCCGCAGTTAAGTGTGCTTTGGTGAAAGTATAACAAGGGTGGGTTACCTCCTATGAAGTTCTCGTGTTGCACCCATTTTTTTTTTCAGATGGGTCGTTCGACGTTACGCGCGACTGGAACTATGGTTAGCTGGTTTATACGCAAATGTGAGTCAAGACATAGGGGCATTTTAATTGATATTAGAACGAGAATGAGAGGTGAAGTGTGAACACACCAAGAAATAAATGACGGGAGGGGGAAGAAATGAGAAGGAGTGTATGTATTTGCAGCGCAAAATGAAATAGGTGCGATCATACTAGTACTAATGCACCGGATTACATCAGAACTCCGCAGTCAAGTGTGCTTGGGTGAGAGTAGTACTCGGATGGGTGACCTCCTGGGAATTCCTCGTGTTGCACCCATTTTTTTTCGGATGAGTCGTTCGACGTTACGCGCGAATGGAATTATGAACCGCTGGTTCATTCGCAAAGGTGAGTCACGGTGCTGAGGCATTTTACTTGATATTAGAACGAGAAGGAGAGATCCAGAGTGCACGCACAAGGAAACAAATGACAAGAGGGGGGATGGAAGGAGAAAGAGTGTATGTATTTGCAGCGCAGAATGAAACATGAGCGATCATACCAGTACTAATGCATCGGATTCTATCAGAACTCCGCAAGTTAAGGGTGCTTTGGCAATAGTAGTACTAGGATGGGTCGCCTCCTTCGAAGTCCTTATATTTCACCCATTTTCTTGGGAAGTCCTCGTGTTGCACCCATTTTTATGCAGAAGATTCTTTCAATGTTACGCGCGAGTTTAATTATGGTCCGCAGGTTTATTTACAAGTGAGAGTCACGGCGCCGTGGCATTTTACTTGATATTTGAACGAGAACGGGAGATGCAGTGCGCACGCACAAGGAAACAAATGATGGGAGGGGGAAGATAGGAGAAGGAGAGTATTGCAGCGCGAAATTAAACAGGTTTGATCATACCAGCACTAATGCACCGGATCCCATCAGAACTCCGCAATTAAGTGTGCTTGGGCGAGAGTAGTACTCGGATGGGTGACCTTCTCGGAAGTCCTCGTGTTGCACCCATTTTTTTTCGGATGGGTCACTCCACGTTAAGCGCGAATGGAATTATGAACCGCTGGTTCATTCGCAAAGGTGAGTCACGGTGCCGGGGCATTTTACTTGATATTAGAACGAGAAGGAGAGATCCAGAGTGCACGCACAAGGAAACAAATGATGGGAGGGGGGATGGAAGGAGAAAGAGTGTATGTATTTGCAGCGCAGAATGAAACATGAGCGGCCATACCAGTACTAATGCAACGGATTCTATCAAAATTCCGCAAGCTAAGGGTGCTTGGGCTAGAGTAGTACTAGGATGGGTCACCTCCTTCGAAGTCCTTATATTTCACCTATTTTCTTGGGAAGTCCTCGTGTTGCACCCATTTGTTTTGCAGAAGATTCTTTCGATGTTACGCGCGAGTTTAATTATGGTCCGCAGGTTTATTCGCAAATGTGAGTCACAGCGCCGTGGCATTTTACTTGATATTTGAACGAGAACGGGAGGTGCAGTGTGCACGCATAAGCAAACAAATGATGGGAGGGGAAAGATAGGAGAATGAGTGTATTGCAGCGCGAAATTAAACAGGTTCGATCATACCAGCACTAATGCATCGGATTCCATCAGAACTCCGCAATTAAGTGTGCTTGGGCGAGAGTAGTACTCGGATGGGTGACCTCCTGGGAAGTCCTCATGTTGCACCCATTTTTTTTCGGATGGGTCGTTCAACGTTACGCGCAAATGGAATTATGAACCGTTGGTTCATTCGCAAAGGTGAGTCACGGTGCCGGGGCATTTTACTTGATATTAGAACGAGAAGGAGAGATGCAGAGTGCACGCACAAGGAAACAAATGATGGGAGGGGGGATAGAAGAAGAAAAAGTGTATATATTTGCAGCGCAGAATGAAACATGAGCGATCATACCAGCATTAATGCAACGGATTCTAAAAGAACTCCGCAAGTTAAGGGTGCATGGGCGATAGTAGAATGGGTAACCTCCTGCGAAGTCCTTATATTTCACCCATTTTCATGGGAAGTCCTCGTGTTGCACTCATTTTTTTGCAGATGACTCTTTCAACGTTACGCGCGACTTGAATTATGGTCCGCAGGTATATTCGCAAATGCGAGTCACGGTGCCGTTACATTTTACTTGATATTTGAACAAGAAAGGGGGGTGCAGTGCGCACGCACAAGGAAACAAATGACGGGAGGGGGAAGAAAGGAGAAGCAGTAAATGTATTTGCAGCGCGAAATTAAGCAGGTGCGATCATACCAGCATTAATGCACCGGATCCCATCAGAACTCCACAGTCAAGTTTGCTTGGGCGAGACTAGTACTCGAATGGGTGACCTCCTGGGAAGTCCTCGTGTCGCACCAATTTTTTTTTAGATATGTCGTTCGACATTATGCGCGACTGAAACTATGGTCTGCTGGTTTATACGCAAATGTGAGTGAAGACGCAGGGGCATTTTAATTGATATTAGAACGAGAAGGAGAGGTGAAGTGTGAATGCACCAGGAAACAAATGACGGGAGGGGGAAGAAAGGAGAAGTAGTGTATGTATTTACAGCGCGAAATTAAACAGGTGCGATCATACTAGCAGTAATGCACCGATCCCATCAGAACTTCGCAGTTAAGTGTGCTTGGGCGAGAGAAGTACTCGAATGGGTGACCTCCTGGGAAGTCCTCGTGTTGCACCCATTTTTTTTCGGATGGGTCGTTCAATGTTACGCGGGAATGGAATTATGAACCGCTGGTTCATTCGCAAAGGTGAGTCACGGTGCCGGGGCATTTTACTTGATATTTGAACGAGAAAAAGAGATGCAGAGTGCACGCAGAAGGAAAAAAATGACGGGAGGGGGAATTGAAGGAGAATGAGTGTATGTATTTTCAGCACCAAATGAAACAGGTGCGATAATACCAGCACAAATGCACTGGATTCTATCAGAACTCCGCAAGTTAAGGGTGCTTGGGCGAGAGTAGTACTAGGATGGGTGACCTCCTGCGAAGTCCTTATATTTCACCCATTTTCTTGGGAAGTTCTCGTGTTGCACCCGTTTTTTTGTAGATGATTCTTTCGACGATAAGCGCAACTTGAATTATGGTCCGTAGGTTTATTAGCAAATGTGAGTCACAGTGCCGTGGCATTTTACGAGAGGTGCAGTGCGCACACAAGAGGAAATAAATGATTGGAGGGGGAGGAAATGAGAAGGAGTGTATTTATTTCCAGCGCGAAATTAAAAAGGTGCAATCATACCAGCACTATTGCAACGGATCCCATCATAACTCCGCAGTAAAGTGTGCTTGGGCGAGAGTAGTACTCGGATGGGTGACCTCCTAGGGAATCCTCGTGTTGCACCAATTTTTTTTCGGATGGGTCATTCGACGTTACGCGCGAATGAAATTATGAAACGCTGGTTCATTCGCAAGGGTGAGTCACGGAGCCGGGTAATTTTACTTGATATTAAAACGAGAAGGAGAGATGCAAAGTGCACGCACAAGGAAACAAATGACAAGAGGAGGGATGGAAGGAGAAAGCGTGTATGTATTTGCAGCGCAGAATGAAACATGAGCGATCATACCAGCACTAATGCAACGGATTCTATCAGAACTCCGCAGGGAAGGGTGCTTGGGTGAGAGTAGTACTAGGATGGGTTACTTCCTGCGAAGTCCTTGTATTTCACCCATTTTCTTGGGAAGTCCTCGTGTTGCACCCATTTATTT
The DNA here is from genome assembly GCF_054855325.1 of Carica papaya. Taxonomy (NCBI): domain Eukaryota; kingdom Viridiplantae; phylum Streptophyta; class Magnoliopsida; order Brassicales; family Caricaceae; genus Carica; species Carica papaya. The sequence continues at coordinate 19,098,207 of NC_142313.1, forward strand.
ACAGATGATTCTTTCGACGTTACGCGCGAATTGAATTATGCTCCGTAGGTTTATTCACAAATATGAGTCACGACGAAGTGGTATTTTACTTAATATTAGAACGAAAACGAGAGGTGCAGTGCGCACGCACAAGGACACAAATGTTGGGAGGAGGAAGAATGGAGAAGGAGTGTATATATTTGCAGCGCGAAATTAAATAGTTGCGATCATACCATCATTAATGTACCGGATCCCATCTGAACTCCGCAGTTAAGTATGTTTGGGCGAGAGTAGTACTCGGATGGGTGACCTCCTGGGAAGTCCTCGTGTTGCACTAATTTTTTTTCAGACGGGTCATTCGACGTTACGCGCAACTGGAACTATGGTTCGCTGGTTTATACTCAATGTGAGTCAAGAAACAGGGGCATTTTAATCGATATTAGAACGAGAATGAGAGGTGCAGTGTGAAGGCACAAGGAAACAAATGACGGGAGGTGGGAGGGAAGGAGAAGGAGTGTATGTATTTTCAGCACGAAATGAAACAGTTGAGATCATACCAGCACAAATGCACCGGATCCCATCAGAACTCCGCAGTTAAGTGTGCTTTGGCGAGAGTAGTACGAGGGTGGCTTACCTCCTAGGAAGTTCTCGTGTTGCACAAATTCTTTTTTTCATATGGACCGTTCGACGTTACGCGCGACTAGAAAAATGGTCCGCTTGTTTATACGCAAATGTGAGTAAAGACGCGTGGGCATTTTAATTGATATTAGAACGAGAAGGAGAGGTAAAGTACGCACTAGGAAACAAATGATGGGAGGGGTAAGAAAGGAGAAGGAGTGTATGTATCTGCAGCGTGAAATTAATCAGGTGCGATCATACCAGCACTAATGCACTGGATCCCATCAAAACTCCGCAGTTAAGTGTGTTTGGGCGAGAGTAGTACTCGGATGAGTGACCTCCTAGGAATTCCTCGTGTTGCACCCATTTTTTTTCGGATGGGTCGTTCGACGTTACGCTCGAATAGAATTATGAACCGCTGGTTCATTCGCAAAGGTTAGTCACGGTGCCGAGGCATTTTACTTCATATTAGAACGAGAAGGAGAGATGCAGAGTGCACGCACAAGGAAACAAATGACGGGAGTGGGGGTTGGAAGGAGAAAGAGTGTATGTATTTGCAGCGCAGAATAAAACATGAGCGATTATACGAGAAGTAATGCAACGGATTCAATTAGAACTCCGCAAGTTAACGGTGCTCGGGCGAGAGTAGTACTAGGATGGGTGACCTCCTGCAAAGTCCTTATATTTCACCCATTTTATTGGGAAGTCCTTATGTTGCACCCATTTTTTTGCAGATGATTCTTTCAACGTTACACGCGACTTGAATTATCGTCTGCAGTTTTATTTGCAAGTGTGAGTCACGGCGCCGTGGCATTTTACTTGATATTTAAACGAGAACGGGAGGTGCAGTGCGCACGCACAAGGAAACAAAAGACGGGAGGAGGAAGAAAGGAGAAGGAGTGAATGTATTTGCTGCGTGAAATTAATCAGATTCGATCATACCAGCACTAATGCACCGGATCCCATCAAAACTCCGCAATGAAGTGTTCTTGGGCGAGAGTAGTACTCGGATGGGTGACCTCCTGGGAAGTCCTCATGTTGCACCGATTTTTTTTCGGATGGGTGGTTCGACGTTATGCGCGAATGAAATTATGAACTTCCGGTTCATTCGCAAAGGTGAGTCACTGTGCCGGGGTAGTTTACTCTATATTAGAACTAGAATGAGAGATGCAGAGTTCACGCAGAAGGAGACAAATGACGGGAGGCGGGATGGAAGGAGAAATAGTGCATGTATTTCCAACGCAGAATGAAACATGAGCGATCATACCAGAACAAATGCAACGGATTCTTTTCAGAACTCCGCAAGTTAAGGGTGCTTGGGCGAGAGTAGTACTAGGATAGGTGACCTCCTGCGAAGTCCTTATATTTCACCCATTTTATTTGGAAGTCCTCGTGTTGCACCCATTTTTTTGCAGATGATTCTTTCGATGTTACGCGCAACTTGAATTATAGTCCGCAGTTTTATTTGCAAATGTGAGTCACGCCGCCTTGGCATTTTACTTGATATTTGAACGAGAACGGGATGTGAAGTGCGCACGCACAAGGAAACAAATGACGGGAGGGGGAAGAAATGAGAAGGAGTGAATGTATTTGCAGCGCAAAATTAATTAGGTGCGATCATACCAGCACTAATGCACTGGATCCCATGAGAACTCCACAGATATGTGTGCTTGGGCAAAAGTAGTACTCGGATGGGTGACCTCCTGGGAAGTCCTCGTGTTGCACCCATTTTTTTTCGGATGGGTCGTTCGACGTTACGCGTGAATGGAATTATGAACTTCTGGTTCATTCGCAAAGGTGAGTCACGGTGCCGGGGCATTTTACTTGATATTAGAAGTAGAATGAGAGATGCAGAATTCACGCAGAAGGAAAGAAATGACGAAAGGGGGGATGGAAGGAAAAATAGTGTATGTATTTCCAGCGCAGAATGAAACATGAGCGATCATACAAGAACAAATGTAACATATTCTATCAGAACTCCGCAAGTTAAGGGTGCTTGGGCGAGAGTAGTACTAGGATGGGTGACCTCCTGCGAAGTCCTTATATTTCACCCATTTTATTGGGAAGTCCTCGTGTTGCACCCATTTTTTTTTGCAGATGATCTTCCGACGTTACGCGCGACTTGAATTATGGTCCGCAGTTTTATTGGCAAATGTGAGTCACGGCGCCGTGGCATTTTACTTGATATTTGAACGAGAACGGGAGATGCAGTGCGCACGCACAAGGAAACAAATGACGGGAGGGGGAAGAAAGGAGAAGGAGTAAATGTATTTGCAGCACGAAATTAATCAGGTGCGATCGTACCAGCACTAATGCACTGGATCCCATCAAAATTCCGCAATTAAGTGTGCTTGGGCGAGAGTAGTACTCGGATGGGTGACCTCTTGGGAAGTCCTCGTGTTGCACCCATTTTTTTTCGGATGGGTCGTTCGACGTTACACTCGAATGGAATTATGAACCGCTGGTTCATTCGCAAAGGTTAGTCACAGTGCCGGGGCATTTTACTTCATATTAGAATGAGAATGAGAGATGCAGAGTGCACGCACAAGGAAACAAATGACGGGAGTGGGGATGGAATGAGAAAGAGTGTATGTATTTGCAGCGCAGAATGAAACATGAGCGATTATACCAGAAGTAATGCAACAGATACAATCAGAACTCCGCAAGTTAAGGGTGCTCGGGGGAGAGTAGTACTAGGATGGGTGACCTCCTGCGAAGTCCTTACATTTCACCCATTTTTTTGGGAAGTCCTCGTGTTGCACACATTTTTTTGCAGATGATTCTTTCGACGTTACGCGCGACTTGAATTATTGTCTGCAGTTTTATTTGTAAATGTGAGTCACGGCGCCGTGGCATTTTACTTGATATTTGAACGAGAACGGGAGGTGCAGTGCGCACGCACAAGGAAACAAATGACGGGAGGGGAAAGAAAGGAGGAGTGAATGTATTTGCAGTGCGAAATTAATCAGGTGCGATCATACCAGCACTAATTCACCGGATCCCATCAGAACTCCGCAGTTAAGTTTGCTTGGGCGAGAGTAGTACTCGGATGGGTGACCTCCTGGGAAATCCTCGTGTTGCACCCATTTTTTTTCGGATGGGTCATTCGACGTTACGCGCGAATGGAATTATGAACTTCTGGTTCATTCGCAAAGGTGAGTCACGGTGCCGGGGCATTTTACTTAATATTAGAACTAGAATGAGAGATGCAGAGTTCACGCAGAAGGAAACAAATGACGGGAGGGGGGATGGAAGGAGAAATATTGTATGTATTTCCAGTGCAGAATGAAGCATGAGCGATCATACCAGCACTAATGCAACGTATTCTATCAGAACTCCGCAAGTTAAGGGTCCTTTGGAGAGAGTAGTACTAGGATGGGTGACCTCCTGCGAAGTCCTTATATTTCCCCCATTTTCTTGGGAAGTCCTCGTGTTGCACCCATTTTTTTTGCAGATGATTCTTTCGGCTTTACGCGTGACTTGAATTATGGTCCGCAGTTTTATTCGCAAATATGAGTCACGGCGCCGTGACATTTTACTTGATATTTGAATGAGAACGGGAGGTGTAGTGCGCACGCACAAGGAAATAAATGACGGGAGGGGGAAGAAGGGAGAAGGAGTGAATGTATTTGCAGCGTGAAATTAATCAAGTGCGATCATACCAGCACTAATTCACCGGATCCCATCAGAACTCCGCAGTTATGTGTGCTTGGGCGAGAGTAGTTCTCGGATGGGTGACCTCCTGTGAAGTCCTCGTGTTGCACCCATTTTTTTTCGGATGGGTCGTTCGACGTTACGCTCGAATGGAATTACGAACAACTGGTTCATTTACAAATGTTAGTCACGGTGCCGGGGCATTTTACTTCATATTAGAATGAGAAGGAGAGATGCAAAGTGTACGCACAAGGAAACAAATGACTGGAGTGGGGATGGAAGGAGAAAGAGTGTATGTATTTGCAGTGCAGAATGAAACATGAGCGATTATACGAGAAGTAATGCAACGGATTCAATCAGAACTCCGCAAGTTAAGGGTGCTTGGGTGAGAGTAGTACTAGGATGGGTGACCTCCTGCGAAGTCCTTATATTTCACCCATTTTTTTGGGAAGTCCTCGTGTAGCACCCATTTTTTTGCAGATGATTCTTTCGACGTTACACGCGACTTGAATTATTATCCGCAGTTTTATTTGTAAATTGAGTCACGGCGCCGTGGCATTTTACTTGATATTTGAGCGAGAACGGGAGGTGCAGTGCGCACGCACAAGGAAGCAAATGACGGGAGGGGGAAGAAAGGAGAAGGAGTGAATGTATTTGCAGTGCGAAATTAATCAGGTGCGATCATACCAGTACTAATTCATCGGATCCCATCAGAACTCTGCAGTTAAGTTTGCTTGGGCGAGGGTAGTACTCGGATGGGTGACCTCCTGGGAAGTCCTCGTGTTGCAACTATTTTTTTTCGGATGGGTCGTTCGATGTTACCCGCGAATGGAATTATGAACTTCTGATTCATTCGCAAAGGTGAGTCACGGTGCCGGGACATTTTACTTGATATTAGAACTAGAATGAGAGATGCAGAGTTCACGCAGAAGGAAACAAATGACGGGAGGGGGGATGGAAGGAGAAATAGTGTATGTATTTCCAGCGCAGAATGAAGCATGAGCGATCATACCAGCACTAATGCAACGGATTCTATCAGAACTCCGCAAGTTAAGGGTCCTTGGGAGAGAGTAGTACTAGGATGGGTGACCTCCTGCGAAGTCCTTAATTTTCACCCATTTTCTTGGGAAGTCCTCGTGTTGCACCCATTTTTTTTTTACAGATGATTCTTTCGGCTTTACGCGCAACTTGAATTATGGTCCGCAGGTTTATTCGCAAATGTGAGTCACGGCGCCGTGGCATTTTACTTGATATTTTAACGAGAACGGGAGGTGCAGTGCGCACGCACAAGGAAACAAATGACAGGAGGGGGAAGAAAGGAGAAGGAGTGAATGTATTTGCAGTGCGAAATTAATTAGGTGCGATCATACCAGCACTAATTCACCGGATCCCATCAGAACTCCGCAGTTATGTGTGCTTGGGCGAGAGTAGTACTCGGATGGGTGACCTTCTGCGAGGTCCTCGTGTTGCACCCATTTTTTTTCGGATGGGTCGTTCGACGTTACGCTCGAATGGAATTATGAACCGCTGGTTCATTCGCAAAGGTTAGTCACAGTATCGGGGCATTTTACTTCATATTAGAATGAGAAGGAGAGATGCAGAGTGCACGCACAAGGAAACAAATGACTGGAGTGGGGATGGAAGGAGAAAGAGTGTATGTATTTGCAGCGCAGAATGAAACATGAGCGATTATACGAGAAGTAATGCAACGGATTCAATCAGAACTCCGCAAGTTAAGGGTGCTTGGGTGAGAGTAGTACTAGGATGGGTGACCTCCTGCGAAGTCCTTATATTTCACCCATTTTTTTGGGAAGTCCTCGTGTTGCACCCATTTTTTTGCAGATGATTCTTTCGATGTTACGCGCGACTTGAATTATTGTCCGCAGTTTTATTTGTAAATGTGAGTCACGGCGCCGTGGCATTTTACTTGATATTTGAACGAGAACGGGAGGTGCAGTGCGCACGCACAAGGAAACAAATGACGGGAGGGGGAAGAAAGGAGAAGGAGTGAATGTATTTGCAGCGCGAAATTAATCAGGTGCGATCATACCAGCATTAATTCACCAGATCCCATCAGAACTCCGCAGTTAAGTTTGCTTGGGCGAGAGTACTATTCGGATGGGTGACCTCCTGTGTAATCCTTACATTTCGCCCATTTTCTTGGGAAGTCCTCGTGTTGCACTCATTTTTTCTGCAGATGATTCTTTCGACTTTACGCGCGACTTGAATTATGGTCCGCAGGTTTATTCGCAAATGTGAGTCACGGCGCCGTGGCATTTTACTTGATATTTGAATGAGAACGGGAGGTGCAGTGCGCACGCACAAGGAAGAAAATGACGGGAGGGGAAAGAAAGAAGGAGTGAATGTATTTGCAGCGCGAAATTAATCAGGTGCGATCATACCAGCACTAATTCACCGGATCCCATCAGAACTCCGCAGTTATGTGTGCTTGGGCGAGAGTAGTACTCGGATGGGTGTCCTCCTGGGAGGTCCTCGTGTTGCACCCATTTTTTTTTCGGATGGGTCTTTCGACGTTACGCGCGAATGGAATTATGAACTGTTGGTTCATTCGCAAAGGTGAGTCACGGTGCCGGGGCATTTTACTTGATATTAGAACGTGAAAGAGAGATGCAGAGTGCACACACAAGGAAACAAATGACGGGAGGGGGGGCGGAAGGAGAAAGAGTGTATGTATTTGCAGCGCAGAATGAAACATGAGCTATCATACCAGCACTAATGCAACGGATTCTATCAGAACTCCGCAAGTTAAGGGTGCTTGGGTGAGAGTAGTACTAGGATGGGTGACCTCCTGCAAAGTACTTAAATTTCATCCATTTTCTTGGGAAGTTCTCGTGTTGCACCCATTTTTTTTTTCAGATGGGATGGGGGAGGGAAGAAGGAGTGTATATATTTTCAGAACGAGAATGAGAGATGAAGTGTTAACGCAGCAGGAAACAAATGACGGGAGGGGGAAGAAAGGAGAAGGAGTGTATGCATTTGCAGCGCGAAATGAAATAGGTGAGATCATACTAGCACTTATGCACCAGATCCCATTAGAACATCCGCAGTTAAGTGTTCTTGGGCGAGACTAGTACTCGGATGGGTGACCTCCTGGGAAGTCCTCGTGTCGCACCAATTTTTTTTCAGACGGGTCGTTCGATGGTACGCGCGACTGGAGCTATGGATCGCTGGTTTATACGCAAATGTGAGTCAAGAAGCAGGGGCATTTTAATCGATATTAGAACTTGAAGGAGAGGTGCAGTGTGAACGCACAAGGAAACAAATGATGGGAGGGGGGAGGGAAGGAGAAGGAGTGTATGTATTTTCAGCACGAAATGAAACAGGTGCGATGATACTAGCACAAGTGCATCGGATCCCATCAGAAATCTGTAGTTAAGTGTGCTTTGGCGAAAGTTTCGAGGATGGGTTACCTCCTGTAAAGTTCTCGTGTTGCACCAATTTTTTTTGTCAGATGAGTTGTTCAACGTTACGCGCGACTAGAACTATGGTCCGTTGGTTTATACAAAAATGTGAGTCAAGACGCAGGAGCATTTTAATTGATATTAGAACGAGAATGAGAGGTGAAGTGTGAACGCACTAGGAAACAAATGACGGGAGGGGGAAGAAAGGAGAAGGAGTGTATGTATTTGCATCATGAAATGAAACAGGTGCGATCATACCAGCACTAATGCACCGGATCCCATCAGAACTCCGCAGTTAAGTTTGCCTGGGCGAGAGTAGTACTTAGATGGGTGACCTCCTGGGAAGTCCTCGTGTTGCACCCATTTTTTTTCGGATAAGTCATTCGACGTTACGCGCGAATGAAATTATGAACCGCTGGCTTATTCACAAATGTGAGTCACTGCGCCGTGGCATTTTACTTGATATTTGAATGAGAACGGGAAGTGCAGTGCGCACGCACAAGGAAACAAATGACATGAGGGGGAAGAAAGGAGAAGGAGTGTATGTATTTGCAGCGCGAAATTAAACAAGTGCGATCATACCAGTACTAATGCACCGGATCCCGTAAGAACTCGCAGTTAAGTTTGCTTGGGCGAGAGTAGTACGCGGATGGGTGACCTCTTTGGAAGTCCTCGTGTCACACCAATTTTTTTTCAGACGGGTCGTTTGACGTTATACGCAACTTGAACTATGGTCCGCTGGATTATACGCAAATGTGAGTCAAGAAGCAGGGGCATTTTAATCAATATTAGAACGAGAAGGAGAGGTACAGTGTGAACACACAAGGAAACAAATGATGAGAGGGGGAGGGAAGGAGAAGGAGTATATGTATTTCCAGCACAAAATGAAATAGGTGCGATCATACCAGCACAAATGCACCGGATCCCATCAGAACTCCGAAGTTAAGTGTGCTTTGGCGAAAGAAGTACAAGGGTGGGTTACCTCCTGTGAAGTTCTCGTATTGCACCAGGAAATAAATGACGGGAGGGGGAAGAAAGGAGGAGTGTATGTATTTGCAGCGCGAAATGAAACAAGTGCGATCATACCAGCACTAATGCACAGGATTACATCAGAACTCTGCAGTTAAGTGTGCTTGGGTGATAGTAGTACTCGGATGGGTGACCTCCTCGGAAGTCCTCGTGTTGCACCCATTTTTTTCGGATGGGTCATTCAATATTACGCGCGAATGAAATTATGAACCGCTGGTTCATTCATAAAGGTGAGTTACGGTGCCAGCGCATTTTACTTGATATTAGAATGAGAAGTAGAGATGCAGAGTGCATGCACAAGGAAACAAATGACGGGAGGGGGGATGAAAGGAGAAAGAGTGTATGTATTTGCAGTGCAGAATGAAACATGAGCGATCATCCCAGCACTAATACAACGGATTCTATCAGAACTCTGCAAGTTAAGGGTGCTTGGGCGAGAGTAGTACTAGGATGGGTGACCTCCTGCGAAGTCCTTATATTTCACCCATTTTCTTGGGAGGTCCTCGTGTTGCACCCATTTTTTTACAGATGATTCTTTCGACGTTTCACGCGACTTGAATTATGGTCCGCAGGTTATATTCGCAAATGTCAGTCACTGCGCAATGGCATTTTACTTGATATTAGAACGAGAACGGGAGGTGCAGTGCGCACGCACAAGGAAACAAATGACGGGAGGGGGAGGAAAGGAGAAGGAGTGTATGTATTTGTAGCGCGAAATTAAACCGGTGAGATCATACCAGCACTTATACACCGGATCCCTTCAGAACTCCGCACTTAAGTGTGCTTGGGCGAGAGTAATACTCGGATGGGTGACCTCTTGGGAAGTCCTCGTGTTGTACCCATTTTTTTACAGATGATTCTTTCGACGTTACGCGCGACTTGAATTATGGACCGCAGGTTTATTCGCAAATGTGAGTCACGGCGCCGTGGCATTTTACTTGATATTTGAACGAGAACGGGAGGTGCAGTGCGCACGCACAAGGAAATGAATGACGGGAGGGGGAAGAAAGGAGATAGAGTGTATGTATTTGCAGCGCAAAATTAAACAGGTGCGATCATACCAGCACTAATGCACCGGATCCCATCAGAACTCCACAGTTAAATGTGCTTGGGCGAGACTAGTACTAGGATGGGTTACCTCTTGGGAAGCCTTCGTGTCGCACCAATTTTTTTTCAGACGGGTCGTTCGACGTTACGCGCGACTGGAGCTATGGTCCACTAGTTTATATGCAAATGTGAGTCAAGAAGCAGGGGCATTTTAATCGATATTAGAACGAGAGTGAGAGGTGCAGTGTGAACGCACAAGGATACAAATGATGGTAGGGGGGAGGGAAAGAGAAGGATTCTATGTATTTTCAGCACGAAATGAAACAGGTGCGATCAGACCAGCACAAATGCACTTGATCCCATCAGAAGTCCGCAGTTAAGTGTGCTTTGGTGAAGGTAATACAAGGATGGGTTACCTCCTGGGAAGTTCTCGTGTTGCACCCATTTTTTTTTTTCAGATGGGCCGTTTGACGTTACGCGCGACTGGAACTATGGTCCGCTGGTTTATACGCAAATGTGAGTCAAGACGCAAGGGCATTTTAATTGATATTAGAACGAGAAGGAGAGGTGAAGTGTGAACGCACAAGGAAACAAATGACGGGAGGGGAAAGAAAGGAGAAGGAGTGTATGTATTTGCAGTGCGAAATGAAACAGGTGCGATCATACCAACACTTATGCACCGGATCCTATCAGAACTCCACATTTAAGTGTACTTGGGCGAGTGTAGTACTCGGATGGGTGACCTCCTGGGAAGTCCTCGTGTTCCACCCATTTTTTTTCAAATGGGTCGTTGGACATTACGCGCGAATAGAATTATGAAAAACTGGTTCATTCGAAACGTTTAGTCACAGTGCGGGGGTATTTTACTTTATATTAGAACGAGAAGGAGAGATGCAGAGTGCACGCACAAGGAAATAAATGACGGGTGGGGGGAAAGAAGGAGAAAGAGTGTATGTATTTGCAGCGCATAATGAAACATGAGAGATCATACCAGCACTAATGCAACGGACTCTATCAGAACTCCGCAGGTAAGCCTGCTTGCGCCAGAGTAGTACTAGGATGGGTGACCTCCTGCGAAGTCCTTATATTTCACCCATTTTCTTGGGAAGTCCTCGTGTTGCACCCATTTTTTTGCAGATGATTCTTTTGACGTTACGCGAGACTTGAATTATGGTCCGCAGGTTTATTCGCAAATGTGAGTCACGGCGCCGTGGCATTTTACTTGATATTAGAACGAGAACGGGAAGTGCAGTGCGCACGCACAAGGAAACAAATGACGGGAGGTGGAAGAAAGGAGAATGAGTGTATGTATTTGCAGTGCGAAATTAAACAGGTGCAATCATATCAGTACTAATGCACCGGATCCGATCAGAACTCTGCAGTTAAGTGTGCTTGGGCGAGACTAGTACTTGGATGGGTGACCTATTAGGAAGTCCTCGTGTCGCAATAATTTTTTTTCAGACGTTTCGTTCGACGTTACTCGTGACTGGAGCTAAGGTCCGCTGGTTTATATGCAAATGTGAGTCAAGAAGCAGAGGCATTTAAATCGATATTAGAACGAGAAGGAGAAGTGCAGTGTGAACGCACAAGGAAACAAATGATGGGAGGGGGGAGGGAAGGATAAGGAGTGTATGTATTTTCAGCACGAAATAAAACAGGTGCGATCATACCAGCACAAATGCACCGGATCCAATCAGAACTCCGCAGTTAAGTGTGCTTTGGCGAAAGTAGTACAAGGATGGGTTACCTCTTGGGAAGTTCTCGTGTTACACCCATTTTTTTTTTCAGATGGGTCGTTCGACGTTACGCGCAACTGGAACTATGGTCCGCTGGTTTATACGAAAATGTGAGTCAATACGCAGGGGCATTTTAATTGATATTAGAATAAGAAGCAGAGGTGAAGTGTGAACGCACCAGGAAACAAATGACGGGATGGGGAAGAAAGGAGAAGGAGTGTATGTATTTGCAGCGCAAAATGAAACAGGTGCAATCATACCAGCACTAATGCACCGGATCCCATCATAACTCCGCAGTTACGATTGCTTGGGCAAGAGTAGTACTAGGATGGGTGACCTCCTGGAAAGTCCTCGTGTTGCACCCATTTTTTTTCGGATGGTTCATTCGATGTTACGCGCGAATGGAATTATGAACCGCTGGTTCATTCGCAAAGGTGAGACACGGTGCCGGAGCATTTTACTTGATATTAGAATGAGAAGGAGAGATGCAGAGTGCACGCATATGGAAACAAATGACGAGAGGGGGGATGGAAGGAGAAAGAGTGTATGCATTTGCAGCGCAGAATGAAACATGAGCGATCATACCAGCACTAATGCAACGGATTCTTTCAAAACTCCGCAAGTTAAGGGTGCTTGGGCGAGAGTAGTACTAGGATGGGTGACCTCTTGCGAAGTTCTTATATTTCACCCATTTTCTTTGGAAGTCCTCGTGTTGCACCCATTTTTTTTGCAGATGATTCTTTCGACCTTAGGTGCGACTTAAATTATGGTCTCTAGGTTTATTTGCAAATATAAGTCAAGGCACCGTGGCATTTTACTTGATATTTGAACGAGTACGGGAGGTGCAGTGCGCACGCACAAGGAAACAAATGACGGGATGGGGAAGAAAGGAGAAGGAGTGTATGTATTTACAGCACTAATGCAACGGATTCTTTCAGAACTCCGCAAGTTATGGGTGCTTGGGCGAGAGTAGTACTAGGATGGGTGACCTCTTGCGAATTCCTTATATTTCACCCATTTTCTTGGGAAGTCCTCGTGTTGCACCCATTTTTTTACAGATGATTCTTTCCACGTTAGGCGCGACTTTAATTATGGTCCGCAGGTTTATTCGCAAATGTGAGTCACGGCGCCGTGACATTTTACTTGATATTTGAACGAGAACGGGAGGTGCAGTGCGCACGCACAAGGAAACAAATGACGGGAGGGGGAAGAAAGGAGAAGTAGTGTATGTATTTGCAGCGCGAAATTAAACAGGTGCGATCATACCAGCACTAATGCACCGGTTCCCATCAGAACTTCGCAGTTAACTTTTCTTGGGCGAGAGTAGTATTCAGATGGGTGACCTCCTGGGAAGTCCTCGTGTCGCACCAATTGTTTTTCAGACGGGTCGTTCGACGTTACGCGCGACTGGAACTATGGTCTGCTGGTTTATACGCAAATGTGAGTCAAGAAGCAGGGGCATTTTAATCAATATTAGAACGAGAATGAGAGGTGCAGTGTGAACGCACAATGAAATAAATGATGGGAGGGGGGAGGGAAGGAGAAGGAGTGTATGTATTTTCAGCACAAAATGAGACAGGTGCGATCATACCAGCACAAACGCACCGGATCCCATCAGAACTCCGCTGTTAAGTGTGCTTTGACGAAAGTAGGACAAGGATGGGTTACCTCTTGGGAAGTTCACGTGTTGCACCAATTTTTTTTCTCAGACGGGTCGTTCGACGTTGCGCGCGACTAGAACTATGGTCCGTTAGTTAATACACAAATGTGAGTCAAGATGCAGGGGCATTTTAATTTCTATTAGAACGAGAAGGAGAGGTGAAATGTGAACGCACCAAGAAACAAATGACGGGAGGGGGAAGAAAGGATAAGGAGTGTATGTATTTGCAGCGCGAAATGAAACAATTACGATCATACCAGCACTAATGAACCGTATCCCATCAGAACTCTCCAGTCAAGTGTGCTTGGGCGAGAGTAGTACTCGGATGGGTGACCTCCTGGGAAGTCCTCGTGGTGCAACCATTTTTTTCGGATGGGTCGTTCGACATTACGGACGAATGGAATTATGAACCGCTGGTTCATTTGCAAAGGTGAGTCACGGTGACGGGGCATTTTACCTCATATTGGAACGAGAAGGAGAGATACAAAGTGCACGCACAAGGAAACAAATAACGGGAAGGGGGATGGAAGGAGAAAGGGTGTATGTATTTGCAGCGCAGAATGAAACATGAGCGATCATACCAGCACTAATGCAATGGATTCTATCAGAACTCCGCAAGTTAAGGGTGCTTGGGCTAGAGTAGTACTAGGATGGGTGACCTCCTGCGAAGTCCTTATATTTTACCCATTTTCTTGGGAAGTCCTCGTATTGCACCCATTTTTTTGCAGATGATTCTTTCGACGTTACGCACTAATTGAATTATGGTTCGCAGGTTTATTCGCAAATATGAGTCACGGCTCCGTGACATTTTACTTGATATTAGAACAAAAACGGGAGGTGCAGTGCGCACGCACAAGGAAACAAATGATAGGAGGGGGAAGAAAGGAGAAGGAGTGTATGTATTTGCTGCGCGAAATTAAACAGGTACGAACATACCAGCACTAATGCAACGTATCCCATCAGAACTCCGCAGTTAAGTGTGCTTGGGCGAGAGTATTACTCGGATGGGTGACCTCCTGAGAAGTCCTCGTGTTGCAACCATTTTTTTCGGATGTGTCGTTTGACCTTACACACGAATAGAATTATGAACCGTTGGTTAATTCGCAAAGGTGAGTCACGGTGCTGGGGCAGTTTACTTGATATTAGAACCAGAAGGAGAGATGCAGAGTGCACGCACAAGGAAACAAATGACGGGAGGGGGGATAGAAGGAGAAAGAGTGTATGTATTTACAGCGCAGAATGAAACATGAGCAATCATACCAAAACATATGCAACGGATTCTATCAGGACTCTGCAAGTTAAGGTTGCTTGGGCGAGAGTAGTACTAGGATGGGTGACCTCCTGCGAAGTCCTTATATTTCACCCATTTTATTGGGAAGTCCTCGTATTGCACCCATTTTTTTGCAGATGATTCTTTCGACGTTACGTGTGACTTGAATTATGGTCCACAGGTTTATTCGCAAATATGAGTCACGGCTCCGTGACATTTTACTTGATATTAGAACAAAAACGGGAGGTGCAGTGCGCACGCACAAGGAAACAAATGATAGGAGGGGGAAGAAAGGAGAAGGAGTGTATGTATTTGCTGCGCGAAATTAAACAGGTACGAACATACCAGCACTAATGCAACGTATCCCATCAGAACTCCGCAGTTAAGTGTGCTTGGGCGAGAGTAGTACTCGGATGGGAGACCTCCTCGGAAGTACTCGTGTCGCACCAATTTTTTTCCAGACTGGTCGTTAGACGTTACGCGCGACTTGAACTATGGTCCGCTGGTTTATACGCAAATGTGAGTCAAGAAGCAGGGGCATTTTAATCGATATTAGAATGAGAAAGAGAGGTGCAGTGTGAACGCACAAGGAAACAAATGATGGGAGGGGGGAGGGAAGGAGAAGGAGTGTATGTATTTTTAGCACAAAATAAAACAGGCGCGATCATACCTGTACAAATGTACCGGATCTGAACTCTACAGTTAATTGTGCTTGGGCGAGAGTAGTACTCGGATGGGTGACCTCCTGGGAAGTCCTCGTGTTGCACCCATTTTTTTTCGGTTGGGTCGTTTGACTTTACGCGCGAATGAAATTATGAACCGATGGTTCATTCGCAAAGGTGACTAGAACTACGGTCCGCTGGTTTATATGTAAATGTGAGTCAAGAAGCAGGGGCATTTTAATCGATATTAGAACGAAAGGAGAGGTGTAGTGTGAACGCACAAGGAAACAAATGATGGGAGGGGGGAGGGAAGGAGAAGGAGTGTATGTATTTTCAGCACGAAATGAAACAGGTGCGATCATACCAGCACAAATGCATCAGATCCCATCAGAACTCCGCAGTTAAGTGTGCTTTTGCGAAAGTAGTACAAGGATGGGTTACCTCTTGGGAAGTTCTCGTGTTGCACACTTTTTTTTTCAGATGGGTCGTTCGACGTTACGCGCGACTGGAACTATTGTCTGCTGGTTTATACGCAAATGTGAGTCAAGACGCAGGGGCATTTTAATTGATATTAAAATGAGAAGGAGAGGTGAAGTGTGAACGCACCAGGAAAATAATGAAGGGAGGGGGAAGAAAGGAGGAGGAGTGTATGTATTTGAAGCGCGAAATGAAACAGGTGCGATCATACCAGCACTAATGCACCGGATCCCATCAGAATTTTGCAGTTAAGTGCGCTTGTGCGAGAGTAGTACTCGGATGGGTGACCTCCTGGGAAGTTCTCGTGTTGCACATATTTTTTTTCGGATCGGTCATTCGACGTTACGCGCTAATGGAATTATGAACCGCTGGTTCATTCGCAGAGGTGAGTCACGGTGCCAAGGCATTTTACCTAATATTAGAAGGAGAAGAAGAGATGCAGAGTGCACGCACAAGAAAACAAATGACGGGAGGGGGGATGGAAGGAGAAAGAGTGTATCTATTTGCAGCGCAGAATGAAACATGAGCGATCATACCAGCACTAATGCAACGGATTCTATCAGAACTCCACAATTAAGGGCGCTTGGGCGAGAGTAGTACTAGGATGGGTGACCTCCTGCAAAGTCCTTATATTTCACCCATTTTCTTGGAAAGTCCTCGTGTTGCACCAATTTTTTGGCAGATGATTCTTTCGACGTTACGCGCGACTTGAATTATGGTCCGCAGGTTTATTCGCAAATGTGAGTCACGGCGCCGTGGCATTTTACTTGATATTAGAACGAGAACGGGAGGTGCAGTGCGCACGCACAAAGAAATAAATGACGGGAGGGGGAAGAAATGAGAAGTCCTCGTGTCGCACCAATTTTTTTTCAGACGGGTCGTTCGACGTTACGCGCGACAGGAACTATTGTCCGCTGGTTTATACGCAAATGTGAGCCAAGAAGCAGGGGCAGTTTAATCAATATTAGAACGAGAAGGAGAGGTGCAGTGTGAACGCACAAGAAAATAAATGATTGGAGGGGGGAGGGAAGGAGAAGGAGTGTATGTATTTTCAGCACGAAATGAAACAGGTGCGATCACACCTGCACAAATACACCGGATCACATCAGAACTCCGCAGTTAAGTGTGCTTTGGCGAAAGTAGTACAAGGATGGGTTACCTCCTGGGAATTTCTCGTGCTGCAACCTTTTTTTTTTCAGATGGGTCGTTCGACGTTACACGCGACTGGAACTATGGTCAGCTGGATCATACGCAAATGTGAGTCAAGACGCAGGGGCATTTTAATTGATATTAGAACGAGAAGGAGATGTGAAGTGTGAACGCACCAGGAAACAAATGACGGGAGGGCGAATAAATGAGAAGGAGTGTATGTATTTGCAGCGCGAAATAAAATAGGTGCGATCATACCAGCATTAATGCACCAGATCCCATCAGAAATATACAGTTAAGTGTGCTTGGGCGAGACTAGTACTCGGATGGGTGACCTTCTGGGAAGTCCTCGTGTCGCACTAATTTTTTTTCAGACGGGTTGTTCAACGTTACGCGTGACTGGAACTATGGTTCGCCAGTTTATACGCAAATGTGAGTCAAGAAGAAGGGGCACTTTAATCGATATTAGAACGAGAAGGAGAAGTGCAGAGTGAACACACAAGGAAACAAATGATGGGAGGGGGAAGGGAAGGAGAAGGAGTGTATGTATTTTCTGCACGAAATGAAACTGGCGCGATCATACCTGCACAATTGCACCAGATCCAATCAGAACTCCGCAGTTAAGTGTGCTCTGGCGAAATTAGTACAATGATGGATTACCTCCCGAGAAGTTCTCGTGTTGCACCTATTTTTTTTTTCAGATGGGTCGTTCGACGTTACGCGGGACTGGAAGTATGGTCCGCTGGTTTATACGCAAATGTGAGTCAAGACGCAGGGGCATTTTAATTGATATTAGAACGAAAAGGAGAGGTGAAGTGTGAACGCACCAGGAAACAAATGACGGGAGGGTGACGAAAGGAGCTAATCTAGTGAGAGTGGAGGAAGAATATGTTAATGCTAGCAGTGACATGAGAATGACAATACATGTTTGTGATGTTTTCGGGGCAGAAGAGAGTGGTGAGTAGGGGAGAGAGTTATTGGAGGAAGAAGATTCTTGATGAGTAATTGAGACGTGCATAGATCGAGGGGGTTGTTGGGGGTATCTTTTGTTCGTTTAGAAGATAGAGCTATTGAACTTTTTAGAGAAATTGAAAAGAGAAGACAGGAGAAAGAGAGGGAGGGGAGACTGAAGACAAGGGCGAAAGGAAGACATGTAGCTGAAGGATCAAGGAAGTTAAAGAGACTAATATCCATTGTTAATTATGATGTCCCAAAAAAGGGGGATAGGAAGGGTGAGAGGAGTCAACATGCACATTGAGGAATGATTGGTCAGATTATTTCATGAATGATTGGTCAGATTATTTCATGAAATGTACGAGGTATCAATGACCACAAGAAGAGGATGGTTATCAAATGATGTTTGAGCATATGGAATCCTGATGTGATTTGTTTGCATGAAACCAAGATGGAGAGCATAACCGTTGGAGTTGTTAGCAGTCTATGGAAGATCAAGGTAGCGGATTGGAGAGAACTTCTAGAGTGTAGTAGGATGGGAGGCATCATTATTTTATGTAAGGAAGGGTGGTTAGACTGTGAGGATACTTTGGCAAGTGTTTGTATTGAGAAACTTGAACAATTTGGAGATTGAAAAATATGAGAGACTGTTGAATACCTTTTCTAGTGTGAACTTGGATGGAAGCATTGATACTCCCAAATGGTGCTTTGCGAATAATAGGTTTTTCACAGTCAAGTCTTTCTACAAGCATCTATTTAGATATGAAGATAAAGACATCAGATTCCCAATTCAGCAAATTTGGAAGGCTAAGGTGCCACCCCATACTTCTTCTTGTGCTTCGGAGACTAGTAGGAGTTGTATTTTGACTATTGATAATTTGAGTAAGAGGGGTAAAATCTTTCGTTAGTACTTGTTTTTTTGTGTAAGAGGGTTGAGGAGACTTGCAATCATGTCTTACTTTGGTGTTTGATCGTGTACAAGTTTTGGACTTTGGTTTATGGGTTCTTTGATAGGTGGGTGATGGCAGGATCGGTGCGTGATGAAACTTGGGCATGGAGGGGTGTGAGTGGTAGCATGAAGTATTTGGATGTAATTCCATTTATTATTTTGTGGGTTGTGTGGAAGGGGATGAATATGAAGGCTTATGAAGGGGTAGATAACGTGGATGGTTTTGACACACTTAAGAATAAATGGTTCTAAATTCTCTGTCTTTTGTTAATGAGTCATTCTCCTCTTTTGATGAGAGAGTTAGGGGATGTTATTGATACTTTGATCGAGACATGAGTTTGGCACCCCCTTGGTATCATTATTAATACCATATTATACACTTTATATTTTAAAAAAAATTATGACTTTCCTGATTAGGATTTGATTAAGAAATATTGAGAGTAATAAGTTGATTGTCTTGATGATCTTGGTTTTGTTGTCGATAATTTAATCAACTTGTAAATATATTGTAAATGGTTGTGCCCCCTTGGCACTCTAACATCAATACAACTCCACACAAAAATTAAGACTAACAAGATGACAAAATGCTACTCGAAATAAGATAAGAAATATCAATGCTAATAAGATTAGAAATAATATTAATAATACAAATAAAAAAAATTAAGTGATAGTAAAAATAAAATTATAAGGTTACTAAAACTATAATAATAGACTCCTAAATAGTAATAGTATTATATATTTAATAGAATTTAGTTTATAATATATTTAAGTAATCTATAGCTTTCCATTTTAGATCAATATGATATTTAAATTATAATATTATATTTATAGTAATTTTACATTCTTTAAGTTTATTTTTCACAATATTAGTTTCTTCTTTATCTTAGATGGAGAAATGACCTTGTTTGTTATTTATAACCATGATATACTGCAGTATACATGAGCATACACTGGTGGACTATGGAGCGCAAGCTCTGTTGGTGCTTGCATAAAGTTTGGTGTTAATTGTTCAAGTTTTTATTTTATAATTCATGATCTAGATTATTTTATGATTATTTCTAATGCTTTATGGTGGCTTCCATAAGTTGGGTTAATTTAATGTCTATTGTATCTTAAAGAACTTCATACGGAATTGCTCTTTTTCTGCTGTCAGGAACATGAATGCTTTGAACTTAGGAAGGGAAGAGACAAGGAACAACATAAAAAATCTATTCTTTTTAAAAATAATGAACAAGATGGTAATGCTGAGAACTCTAAGAAGGCAAACATGTAAGTATGAGTCTCCCCCCTTTGAGCAGTTTTCACGATTTGACATTTTTTTTCAGCCTGCTGGATCTTTTGAGATCTAAAAGCCTAATCAGATGGTAGAGAAAACTAAATCTGCTTTTATAAGGTCCCAATTGAAGTGGTTGACAATTAGTTTTGTATAAGAAATAATGGAAACATCACCATAGATTTCTCTTGCTATTATGCTAAAGAAATAGTAGAAATATCTATGAGAAAATTAGGAAAGCCAAGGGTAAGAAAGAAACTATATAGGAAGCTATATGGGATAAAGGCTGAAATACTCGGTTATCTCCAATATTTCCCCTCTAACTGAAGCTTTATAAATAAACCAAATCAAATAAAAAAACTTAAATCAAACAATAAAGAACAACATGTAACTTGACTTCCATTGACTATCATTCTTAATGAGGTAAATGATTAACTTGTAATGAGATTTATACTATGTTTAGATAAATTTTAGTGATAGGTAATTAATGTATGACAATAACAGTGATTGGATAATAATGACATAAGATGAGAATGTAATATTTTTTTATATTTGGATGCTTGTGTATTAATGTATGTTAATAACAACTGTTTTGTTTGGATGATAAGATGATATAATTATATTTTCAATCAAATTACTAATTTACCTCTGCTTTATTATATGTAATAATCAATGATATCTAAAAAATATGTAATGAAAAAAATAAATTATGTAAAAATATAATTAAATTTATATTTAAATAAATAATTATTACACATAATCAAATTAAATTTTTATATTTAATAAAATAAATAATTATTATTTATATTATCACATTAATTTAATTTTAATAAAAATAAAATTATTTATATATTAAAAACAAATAGTTGTAATTATATATTATTATATTAAATGTAAAATTATTTAAAGAAATAAAAAATTAAAATTGTATGTATTTGCAGCGCGAAATGAAACAGGTGTGATCAAACCAGCACTAATGCACCGGATCCATTTAGAACTCCGCAGTTAAGTGTGCTTGGGCGAGAGTAGTACTCAGATGGGTGACCTCCTGATAAGTCTTTGTGTCGAACCAATTTTTTTTCAGATGGGTCGTTAGAAGTTACGCGCGACTAGAACTACGGTCCGCTATTTTATACGCAAATGTGAGTCAAGAAGCAGGGGCATTTTAATTGATATTAGAACGAGAAGGAGAGGTGAAGTGTGAACGCACCAGGAAAAAAATGACGGGAGGTTGAAGAAAGGAGAATGAGTGTATGTATTTGCAGCGCGAAATGAAACAGGTACGATCATACCATCACTAATGCACCGGATCCCATCAGAACTCCGCAGTTAAGTGTACTGGGGCGAGAGTAGTACTCGGATGGGTGACCTCCTGGGAAGTCCTCGTGTTGCACCCATTTTTTTCGGATGGGTCGTTCGACGTTACGCACGAATGGAATTATGAACCGATGGTTCATTCGCAAAGGTGAGTCACGGTACCGGGGCATTTTATTTGATATTAGAACGAGAAGGAGAGATGCAGAGTACACGTATAAGGAAATAAATGACGGGAGGGGGGATGGAAGGAGAAAGAGTGTATGCATTTACAGCGCAGAATGAAACATGAGCGATCATACCAGTACTAATGCAACTGATTCTTTTAAAACTCCGCAAGTTAGGGGTGCTTGGGCGAGAGTAGTACTAGGATGGGTGACCTCTTACGAAGTCCTTATATTTCACCCATTTTTTTGGGAAGTCCTCGTGTTGCAACCATTTTTTTGCAGATGATTCTTTCGACGTTAGGCGCGACTTGAATTATTGTCCGCAGGTTTATTCGCAAATGTGAGTCATGGCGCCGTGGCATTTTACTTGATATTTGAATAAGAACGGGAGGTGCAGTGCGCACGCACAAGGAAACAAATGACGGGAGGTGGAAAAAAGGAGAGGGAGCGTATGTATTTGCAGCGCGAAATTAAACAGTTGCGATCATACCAGCACTAATGCACCGGATCCCATCAGAACTCCGCAGTTTAGTGTGCTTGGGCGAGAGTAGTACTCAGATGGGTGACCTCCTGGGAAGTCCTTGTGTCGCACCAATTTTTTTCCGAACGGGTCGTTTGATGTTACGCGCGACTGGAACTATGGTCCGCTGGTTTATACGCAAATGTGAGTCAAGAAGCAGGGGCATTTTAATCAATATTAGAACGAGAAAGAGAGGTGCACTGTGAACGCACAAGGAAAGAAATGATGGGAGGGGGGAGGGAAGGAGAAGGAGTGTATGTATTTTCACAACAAAATGAAACAGGTGCGATCATACCAGCACAAATGCACCGGATCCCATCAGAACTCCACAGTCAAGTGTGCTTTGACGAAAGTAGTACAAGGATGGGTTACCTCTTGGGAAGTTCTCGTGTTGCACCCATTTTTTTTTTCAGATGGGTTGTTCGACGTTACGCGCGACATGAACTATGGTCCGCAAGTTTATATGCAAATGTGAGTCAAGATGCAAGGGCATTTTAATTGATATTAGAATGAGAAGGAAAGGTGAAGTGTGATCGCACCAGGAAACAAATGACGGGAGGGGGAAGAAAGGATAAGGAGTGTTTGTATTTGCAGAGCGAAATAAAACAGGTGTGATCATAGCAGCACAAATGTACCGGATCCCATCAGAACTCCACCGTTCAGTGTGCTTGGGCGAGAGTAGTACTCGGATGGGTGAGCTCCTAGGAAGTCCTCGTGTTGCACCAATTTTTTTTTGGATGGGTCGTTCGACGTTGTGCTCGAATGGAATTATGAACCGCTGGTTCATTCGCAAAGGTGATTCACTGTGCCAGGGCATTTTACTTGATATTGGAACGAGAAAGAGAGATGCAGAGTGCACACACAAGGAAACAAATGACGGGAGGGGGGATGGAATGAGAAAGAGTGTATGTATTTGCAGCGCAGAATGAAACATGAGCGATCATACCAGCACTAACGCAACGGATTCTATCATAACTCCGCAAGTTAAGGATTCTTGGGCGAGAGTAGTACTAGGATGGGTGACCACCTGCGAAGTGCTTATATTTCACCCATTTTCTTGGGAAGTCCTCGTGTTGCACCCATTTTTTTGCCGATGATTCTTTCGACGTTACGCGCGACTTTAATTATGGTCCGCAGATTTATTCGCAAATGTAAGTCACGGCGCCGTGGCATTTTACTTAATATTAAAATGAGAACGGGAGGTGCAGTGCGCACGCACAAGGAAACAAATGATGGGAGGGGGAAGAAAGGAGAAGGATTGTATGTATTTACAGTGCGAAATGAAATAGGTGCGATCATACCAGCACTAATGCACCGGATCCCATCAGAACTCCGCAGTTAAGTGTGTTTGGCCGAGAGTAATACTTGGATGGGTGACCTCCTGGGAAGTCCTCATGTTGCAAGTATTTTTTTCGGATGGATCGTTCGACGTTACGCGCGAATGGAATTATGAACCGCTGGTTCATTCGCAAAGGTGAGTCACTGTGCTGGGGCATTTTACTTGATATTAGAATGAGAAAGAGAGATACAGAGTGCACACACAAGGAAACAAATGACGGGAGGGGGGATTAAAGGAGAAAGAGTGTATGTATTTGCAGCGCAGAATGAAACATGAGCGATCATACCAGCACTAACGCAATTGATTCTATCAGAACTCCGCAAGTTAAGGATGCTTAGGCGAGAGTAGTACTAGGATGGGTGACCTCCTGCGAAATGCTTATATTTCACCCAATTTCTTGGGAAGTCCTCGTGTTGCACCCATTTTTTTGCAGATGATTCTTACGACGTTACGTGCGACTTGAATTATGATCCGCAGGTTTATTCGCAAATGTGAGTCACGGCATCGTGGCATTTTACTTGATATTTGAACGAGAACGGGAGGTGCAGAACGCATGCACAAGGAAACAAATGATGGGCGGGGGAAGAAAGGAGAAGGAGTGAATGTATTTGCAGCGCGAAATTAATCAGGTGCGATCATACCAGCACAAATGCACCGGATCCCATCAGAACTCCGCAGTTAAGTGTGCTTGGCCGAGAGTAGTACTCGGACGGGTGACCTCCTGGGAAGTCCTCGTGTTGCAAAGATTTTTTGTCGGATGGGTCGTTCGATGTTATGCGCGAATGGAATTATGAACCATTAGTTCATTCGCAAATGGTGAGTATGGCGCCGGGGCATTTTACTTGATATTAGAACGAGAATGAGAGATGCAGAGTGGACGCACAAGGAAATAAATGACGGGAGGGGGGATGGAAGGAGAAATAGTGTATGTATTTGAAGCGCATAATTAAACATGAGCGATCATACCAGCACAAATGCAACGGATTTTATCAGAACTCCGCAAGTTAAGGGTTCTTGGGAGAGAGTAGTACTAGGATGGGTGACCTCCTGTGAAGTCCTTATATTTCACCCATTTTCTTGGGACGTTCTCGTGTTGCACACATTTTTTTGCAGATGAGTCTTTCGAAGTTACGCGCGACTTGAATTATGGTCCACAGGTTTATTAGCAAATGTGAGTCACGGCACCGTGGAATTTTACTTGATATTTGAATGAGAATGGGAGGTGCAGTGCGCACGCACAAGGAAAACAAATGATGGGAGGGGGAAGAAAGGAGAATGATTGTATGTATTTGCAGCGCGAAATTAAACAGGTGCGATCATACCAGCACTAATGCACTGGATCCCATCAGAACTCCGCAGTCAAGTGTGCTTTGGCGAAAGTAGTACAAGGATGGGTTACCTACTGGGAAGTTCTCGTGTTGCACCCATTTTTTTTTTCAGATGGGTCGTTCGATGTTACGCGCGACTGGAACTATGGTCGTCTGGTTTATACGCAAATGTGAGTCAAGACGCAGGGACATTTTAATTGATATTAGAACGAGAAGGAGAGGTGAAGTGTGAACGCACCAGGAAACAAATGACGGGAGGGGAAAGAAAGGAAAAATAGTGTATGTATTTGCAGCGCGTAATTAAACAGGTGCCATCATACTAGCACTAATGCATCGGATCTCATCAGAACTCCATAGTTAAGTGTGCTTGGGCGAGAGTAGTACTCGGATGGGTGACCTCCTGGGAAGTCCTCGTGTTGCACCCATTTTTTTTCGGATGGGTTGTTTGACGTTACGCGCGATTGAAATTATGAACCGCTGGTTCATTCGCAAAGGTGAGTCACGTTGCCGGAGCATTTTTCTTGATATTAGAACGAGAATGAGAGATGCATAGTGCACGCACAAGGAAACAAATGACGGGAGAGGGGATGGAAGGAGAAAGAGTGTATGTATTTGAAGCGCAGAATTAAACATGAGCGATCATACCAGCACAAATGCAACGGATTCGATCAGAACTCCGTAAGTTAAGGGTTCTTGGGAGAGAGTAGTACTAGGATGGGTGACCTCCTGTGAAGTCCTTATATTTCACCCATTTTCTTGGAACGTTCTCGTGTTGCACACATTTTTTTACAGATGAGTCTTTCGAAATTACGCGCGACTTGAATTATGGTCCACAGGTTTATTAGCAAATGTGAGTCACGGCACCGTAGAATTTTACTTGATATTTGAATGAGAATGGGAGGTGCAGTGCGCACGCACAAGGAAACAAATGACGGGAGTGGAAAGAAAGGAGAAGGAGTGTATGTATTTGCAGTGCGAAATTAAACAAGTGCGATCATACCAGCACTAATGCACTGGATCCCATCTTAACTTCGCAATTAAGCGTGCTTGGGCGAAAGTAGTAGTCGGATGGGAAGTGCTTGAGTCGCACCAATTTTTTTAGAGACGAGTCGCTCGATGTTACGTGCGACTGGAACTATGGTCCGCTAGTTTATACGCAAATGTGAGTTAAGAAGCAGAGGAATTTTAATCGATATTAGAACAAGAAGGAGAGGTGCAGTGTGAACGCACAAGGAAACAAATGATGGGAGGGGGGAGGGAAAGAGAATGAGTGTATGTATTTTCAGCACGAAATGAAACAAGTGCGATCATACCAGCACAAATGCACCGGATCCCATCAGAATTCCGCAGTTAAGTGTGCTTTGGCGAAAGTAGTACAAGGATGGGTTACCTCGTGGGAAGTTCTCGTGTTGCACCCATTTTTTTTTTCAGATGGGTCATTCGACTTTACGCACGACTGGAACTATGGTCCGCTGGTTTATACAAATATGTGAGTCAAGACACAGGAGCATTTTAATTGATATTAGAACGAGAAGGAGAGGTGAAGAGTGAACGCACAAGGAAACAAAAGACGGGAGGGGGAAGAAAGGAAAAAGAGTGTATGTATTTGCAACGCAAAATTAAACAGGTGGGATCATACCAGCACTAATGCACCGGATCCCATCAGAACTCCGCAGTTAAGTTGTGCTTGGGCGAGAGTAGTAATCGGATGGGTGACCTCCTGGGAAGTCGTCGTGTTGCACTCATTTTTTTTCGGATGGGTTGTTCGACGTTATGCGCAAATTGAATTATGAACCGTTGGTTCATTCACAAAGATGAGTCACGGTGCCGGGGCATTTTACTTGATATTAGAACGAGAATGAGAGATGCAGAGTGCACGCACAAGGAAACAAATGACGGGAGGGGGGATGGAAGGAGAAAGAGTGTATGTATTTGCAGCGCAGAATGAAACATGAGTGATCATACCAGAGCTAATGCAACGGATTCTATCAGAACTCTGCAAGTTAAGGGTGCTTGGGCGAGAGTAGTACTAGGATGGGTGACCTCCTACGAAGTCCTTATATTTCACCAATTGTCTTGGAAAGTCTTCGTGTTGCACCCATTTTTTTGCAGATGATTCTTTCGACGTTACGCGTGACTTGAATTATGGTCCGCAGGTTTATTCGCAAATGTGAGTCACGGCGCCGTGGCATTTTACTTGAAATTTGAACGATAACGGGAGGTGTAGTGCGCAAGCACAAGGAAACAAATGACAGGAGGGGGAAGAAAGGAGAAGGAGTGTATGTATTTGCATCGTGAAATTAAACAGGTGCGATCATACCAGCAGTAATGCACTGGATCCCATCAGAACTCCGCATTTATGTGTGCTTGGGCGAGAGTAGTACTCGGATGGGTGACCTCTTGGGAAGTCCTCGTGTTCCACCCTTTTTTTTTCGGATGGGTCGTTCAACATTATGCGCGACTGGAATTATGAACCGCTGGTTCATTCGCAAAAGTGAGTCACGGTGCCGGGGCATTTTTCTTGATATTAGAACGAGAAGGAGAGATGCAGAGTGCACGCACAAGGAAACAAATGACGGGAGGGGGGATGGAAGGAAAAAGAGTGTATGTATTTGCAGCGTAGAATGAAACATGAGCGATCATACCAGAACTAATGCAACGGATTCTATCAGAACTCCGCAAGTTAAGGGTGATTGGGCGAAGGTAGTACTTCGACGGGTGACCTCCTGCGAAGTCTTTATATTTCACCCATTTTCTTGGGAAGTCCTCGTGTTGCACCAATTTTTTTACAGATGATTCTTTCGACGTTACGCGCTACTTGAATTATGGTCCGCAGGTTTATTCGCAAATGTGAGTCATGGCGCCGTGGCATTTTAATTGATATTAGAACGAGAACGGGAGGTGCAGTGCGCACGCACAAGTAAACAAATGACGGGAAGGCGAAGATAGGAGAAAGAGTGTAAGTATTTGCATCGCGTAATTAAACAGTTGCGATTATACCAGCACTAATGCACCGGATCCCATTAGAACTCCGCAGTTAAGTATGCTTGGGCGAGAGTAGTACTCGGATGGGTGACCTCCTGGGAAGTCCACGTGTTGCACCCATTTTTTTCGGATGGGTCGTTCGACGTTACTCCCGAATGGAATTATGAACTGCTGGTTCATTCGCAAAGGTGAGTCACGGTGCCAGGGCATTTTACTTGATACTAGAACGAGAAGGAGAGATGCTGAGTGCACGCACAAGGAAACAAATGACGGGAGGGGGGATGGAAGGAGAAAGAGTGTATGTATTTGCAGCGCAGAATGAAACATGAGCGATCATACCAGAACTAATGCAACGGATTCTATCAGAACTCCCCAAGTTAAGCGCGAGAGTAGTACTAGGATGGGTGACCTCCTGCGAAGTCCTTATATTTCACCCATTTTCTTGGGAAGTCCTCGTGTTGACACTCATTTTTTTGCAGATGATTCTCTCGACATTATGCGCGGCTTGAATTATGGTCCGCAGGTCTATTCGCAAATGTGAGTCATGGTGTCGTGGTATTTTACTTTATATTAGAACGAGAACGGAAGGTGCAGTGCGCACGCACAAGGAAACAAATGACGGGAGGGGGAAGAAAAGAGAAGGAATGTATGTATTTGCAGGGTGAAATTAAACAGGTGAGATCATACCAGCACTATTACACCAGATCCCATCAGAACTCCGCAGTTAAGTGTGCTTGGGCGAGAGTAGTACTCGGATGGGTGAACTCCTGGGAGGTCCTCGTGTCGCACCAATTTTTTTTCAGACGTGTCGTTCGACATTACCCGCGACTAGAACTACTGTCCGCTTGTTTATACACAAATGTGAGTCAAGAAGTAGGGGCATTTTAATCGATATTAGAACGAGAAGGAGAGGTGCAGTGTGAACTCACAAGAAAACAAATGATGGGAGGGGTGGAGGGAAGGAGAAGGAGTGTATGTATTTTCAGCACGAAATGAAACAGGTGCGATCATACCAGCACAAATACAACGGATCCCATCAGAACTCCGCAGTTAAGTGTGCTTTGGCGAAAGTAGTACAAGGATGGGTTATCTCCTGGGAAGTTCTCGTGTTGCACCCATTTCTTTTTTCAGATGGGTCGTTCGACGTTACGCGCGACTGGAATTATGGTCCACTGGTTTATACGCAAATGTGAGTCAAGACGCAGGGACATTTTAATTGATATTAAAACGAGAATGAATAGTTGAAGTGTGAACGCACCAGGAAACAAATGAAGGGAGGGGGAAGAAATGAGAAGGAGTGTATGTATTTACAGCACAAAATGAAATAGGTGCGATCATACTAGCACTAATGCACCGGATCCCATCAGAACTCAGCATTTATGTGTGCTTGGGCGAGAGTAGTACTCGGATGGGTGACCTCCTGGGAAGTCCTCGTGTTGCACCCATTCTTTTTCAGATAGGTCGTTCGACGTTACGCGCAAACGAAATTATGAACCGCTGGTTCATTCGCAAAGATGTAGAGTGCACGCACAAGGAAACAAATGACGGGAGGGGGGATGGAAGGAGAAATAGTGTATGTATTTGCAGCGCAGAATGAAACATGAGCGATCATACCAGCACTAATGCAACGGATTCTATGAGAACTCCGTAAGTTAAGGGTGCTTGGGCGAGAGTAGTACTCGGATGGGTGACCTCGTGCGAAGTCCTTATATTTCACCCATTTTCTTGGGAAGTCCTCGTGCTGTACCCATTTTTTTGCAGATGATTCTTTCAACGTTACACGCGACTTGAATTATGGTCCGCAATTTTATTCGCAAATGTGAGTCACGGCGCCGTGGCATTTTACTTGATATTATAACGAAAACAGGAGGTGCAGTGCGCACGCACAAGGAAACAAATTACGGGAGGGGGAAGAAAGGAGAAGGAGTGTATGTATTTGCAGCGCGAAATTAAACAGGTGCGATCATACCAGCCTTAATGAACCGGATCCCATAAGAAACTCCGCAATTAAGTGTGCTTGGGCGAGAGTAGTACTCGGATGGTTGACTTCTTGGAAAGTCCTCGTGTCGCACCAATTTTTTTTCAGACGGGTCGTTCGACGTTCGCGCGACTGCAGCTATGGTCCGCTGGTTTATACGAAAATGTGAGTCAAGAAGCAGGGACGTTTTAATCGATATTAGAATGAGAAGGAGATGTGCAGCGTGAACGCACAAGGAAACAAATGATGGGAGGGGGGAAAAAAGGAGAAGAAGTGTATGTATTTTCAGCGCGAAATGAAACAGGTGCAATCATACCAGCACAAATGCACCGGATCCCATCAGTACTCCGCAGTTAGGTGTGCTTTGGTGAAAGTAATGCAAGGATGGGTTAGCTCCTGGGAAGTTCTCGTGTTGCACCCATTTTCTTTTTCAGATAAGCTGCTCAACGTTACGCGCGTCTGGAACTATGGTCTACTGGTTTATACGCAAATGTGAGTCAAGATGCAGGGGCATTTTAATTGATATTAGAACGAGAAGGAGAGGTGAAGTGTGAACGCACCAGGAAACAAATGACGGGAGGGGGAAGAAAGGAGAAGGAATGTATGTATTTGCAGGGTGAAATTAAACAGGTGAGATCATACCAGCACTAATGCACCGGATCCCATCAGAACTCTGCAGTTAAGTGTGCTTGGGCAAGAGTAGTACTCAGATCGCTGACCTCCTGGGAAGTCCTCGTGTTGCACCCATTATTTTTCGGATGGGTCGTTCGACGTAAAGCGCGATGGAATTATGAACCGCTGGTTCATTCGCAAAGGTGAATCACGGTGCCGGAGTATTTTTCTTGATATTAGAACGAGAAGAAGAGATAGAGAGTGCACGCACAAGGAAACAAATGACGGGAGGGGGACGGAAGGAGAAAGAGTGTATGTATTTGCAGCGCAGAATGAAACAGGAGCGATCATACCAGCACTAATGCAACGGATTCTATCAGAACTACGCAGTTAAGGGTGCTTGGGCGAGAGTAGTACTAGGTTGGGTGACCTCCTGCAAAGTCCTTATATTTCACCCACTTTCTTTGGAAGTCCTCGTGTTGCACACATTTTTTTGCAGATGATTCTTTCGACGTTACGCGCGACTTGAATTATGGTCGGCAGGTTTATTCGGAAATGTGAGTCACGGCGCCGTGGCATTTTACTTGATATTAGAACGAGAACGGGAGGTGCAGTGCGCACGCACAAGAAAACAAATGACGGGAGGGGGAAGAAAGGAGAAGGAGTGTATGTATTTGCAGAGCGAAATTAAACAGGTGCGATCATACCAGCACTAATGCACCGGATCCCATCTTAACTCCGCAGTTAAGTGTGCTTGGGAGAGAGTAGTACTCGGATGGGTGACCTCTTGGGAAGTCCTCGTGTCGCACCAATTTTTTTTCAGACGGGTCGTTCGACATTACACGCGACTGGAACTATTTTTCGCTGCTTTATATGCAAATGTGAGTCAAGAAGAAGGGGCATTTTAATCGATATTAGAACGAGAAGGAGAGGTGCAGTGTGAACCCATAAGGAAACAAATGATGGGAGGGGGGAGGGAAGGAGAAGGAGTGTATGTATTTTCAGCACGAAATGAAACAGGTGCGATCATACAGCACAAATGCACTGGATCCTATCAGAACTCTGCAGTTAAGTGTGCTTTGGCGAAAGTACTACAAGGATGGGTTACCTCCTGGGAAGTGCTCGTGTTGCACCCATTTTTTTTTCAGATAGGTAGTTCGACTTTACGCGCAACTGGAACTATGGTCCACTAGTTTATATGCAAATATGAGTCAAGACGCAGGGGAATTTTAATTGATATTAGAACGAGAACGGGAGGTGAAGTGTGAACGCACCAGGAAACAAATGACGGAAGGGGGAATAAAGGAGAAGGAGTGTATGTATTTGCAGCGCACAATTAAACAGGTGTGATCATACCAGCACTAATGCACCGGATCACATCAGAACTCTGCAGTTAAGTTATCTTGGGTGAGAGTAGTACTCGGATGGGTGACCTCCTGGGAAGTCCTCGTGTTGCACAAATTTTTTTTCAGACGGGTCGTTCGATGTTACGCGCGACTGGAACTATGGTCCGCTGGTTGATACGCAAATGTGAATCAAGAAGCAGGGGCATTTTAATCGATATTAGAACGAGAAGAAGAGATGCAGTGTGAATGCACAAGAAAACAAATGACGGGAGGGGGGAGGGAAGGAGAAGGAGTGTATGTATTTTCAGCACGAAATGAAACATGTGCGATCATACCAGCACAAATACACCGGATCCCATCAGAACTCCCCACTTAAGTGTTCTTTGGCGAAATTACTACAAGGATGGGTTACCTCCTGGGAAGTTCTCGTGTTGCACCCATTTTATTTTCGGATGGGTCGTTCAACGTTACGCACGAATGGAATTATGAACCACTGTTCATTCGAAAAGGTGAGTCACGGTGTCGGGGCATTTTAATTGATATTAGAACGAGAAGGAGAGATGCAGAGTGCACGCACAAGGAAACAAATGACGGGAGGGGGGAAGGAAGGAGAAAGAGTGTATGTATTTGCAGCGCAGAGTGAAACATGAGCGATCATACCAGAACTAATGCAACGGATTCTATTAGAACTCCGCGGTTAAGGGTGCTTGGGCGAGAGTAGTACTAGGA
The DNA here is from genome assembly GCF_054855325.1 of Carica papaya. Classification (NCBI taxonomy): domain Eukaryota; kingdom Viridiplantae; phylum Streptophyta; class Magnoliopsida; order Brassicales; family Caricaceae; genus Carica; species Carica papaya. The sequence goes on from NC_142313.1 coordinate 19,130,404, forward strand.
TGGGTGACCTCCTGCGAAGTCCTTATATTTCACCTTTTTTCTTGGGAAGTCCTGTTGCACCCATTTTTTTGCAGATGATTCTTTCGACGTTACGCACGACTTGAATTATGGTCCGCATGTTTATTCGCAAATGTGAGTCACGGTGTCGTGGCATTTTACTTGATATTAGAACGAGAACGGGAGGTGCAGTGCTCACGCACAAGGAAACAAATGATGGGAGGGGGAAGAAAAGAGAATGAGTGTATCTATTTGCAGCGCGAAATTAAACATGTGCGATCATATCAGTACTAATGCACCGGGTCCCATCAGAACTCCGCAGTTAAGTGTGCTTGGACGAGAGTAGTACTCGGATAGGTGACCTCCTAGGAAGTCCTCGTGTCGCATCAATTTTTTTTCAGACGGGTCGTTCGATGTTACGCGCGACTGGAACTATGGTCGGAAGTCCTCGTGTCGCACTAATTTTTTTTCATACGGGTCGTTCGACGTTACACGCGACTGAAACTATGGTCCGTGGGTTTATACGCAAATGTGAGTCAAGAAGCATGGGCATTTTAATGGATATTAGAACCAGAAGGAGAGGTGCAGTGTGAACGCACGAGGAAACAAATGACGGGAGGGGGAAGAAAGGAGGAGTGTATGTATTTACAGCGCGAAGTTAAACAAGTGTTATCATACCAGCAAAAAATGCACCGTATCCCATCAGAACTCCGCAGTTAAGTGTGCTCGGGCGAGAGTAGTACTCAGAACGGTGACCTCCTGGGAAGTCCTCATGTTGCGCCCAATTTTTTTCGGATGGGTCGTTTGACATTACGCACAAATAGAATTATGAACCGCTGGTTCATTCGCAAAGGTGAGTCACGGTGGCGGGGCATTTTAATTAATATTAGAACGAGAAGGAGAGGTGAAGTGTGAACGCACCAGAAAACAAATAACGGGAGGGGGAAGAAAGTAGAAGGAGTGTATGTATTTACAGCGCGAAATGAAACAGGTGCGATCATACCAACACTAATTCACCGTATCCCATCAGAACTCCGAAGTTAAGTGTGCTTGGGCGAGAGTAGTACTCGGATGGGTGACCTCCTAGGAAGTTCTCGTGTTGCACTCATTTTTTTTCGGATGGGTCGTTCGACGTTATGCAAGAATGGAATTATGAACCGCTGGTTCATTCGCAAAGGTGAGTCATGGTGCCGGGGCATTTTACTTGATATTAGAGCGAGAAGGAGAGATGCAGAGTGCACGCACAAGGAAACAAATGACGGGAGGGGGGATGGAAGGAGAAAGAGTGTATGTATTTGCAGTGCAGAATGAAACATGAGCGACTATACCAGCACTAATGCAACGGATTCTATCAGAACTCTGCAAGTTTAGGGAGCTTGGGCGAGAGTAGTACTAGGATGGGTTACCTCCTGCGAAGTCCTTATTTTTCACCCATTCTCTTGGGAAGTCCTCGTGTTGCACCCATTTTTTTGCTGATGATTCTTTCGACATTACGCACTACTTGAATTATGGTCCGCAAGTTTATTCGCAAATATGAGTCACGGTGCCGTGGCATTTTACTTGATATTAGGATGAGAAATGGAGGTGCAGTGCGCACGCACAAGGAAACAAATAACGGGAGAGGGAAGAAAGAAAAAGGAGTGTATGTATTTACAGCGCGAAATTAAATAGGTGCGATTATACCAGCACTAATGCACCGGATCCCATCAGAACTCCGCTATGAAGTGTGCTTGGGCAAGAGTAGTACTCGGATGGGTGACCTCCTAGGAAGTCCTCGTGTCGCACCAATTTTTTTTCAGACGGGTCGTTCGACGTTACGCGCGACTGGAGTTATGATCTGCTGGTTTATACGAAAATGTCAGTTAAGAAGCAGGGGAATTTTAATCGATATTAGAACGAGAAGGAGAGGTGCAGTGTGAACGCACAAGGAAACAAATGACGGGAGGGGGGAGAGAAGGAGAAGGAGTGTTCGTATTTTCAGCACGAAATGAAACAGGTGCAATCATACCAGCACTAATTCAACGGATTGTATCAGAACTCCGTAGGTAAGGGTGCTTTGGCGAGAGTAGTACTTGGATGGGTTACCTCCTGCGAAGTCCTTATATTTCACCCATTTTTTTGTAAAGTCCTCGTGTTGCATCCATTTTTTTGCAGATGATTCTTTCGACGTTATGCGCGACTTTAATTATGGTCCGCAGGTTTATTCGCAAATGTGAGTCACGGCGCCATGGAATTTTACTTGATATTTGAACGAGAACGAGAGGTGCAATGCGCACGCACAAGGAAACAAATGACGGGAGGGGGAAGAAAGTAGAAGGAGTGTACGTATTTGAAACGCGAAATTAAATAGGTGTGATCATACCAGCACTAATATACCGTATCCCATAAAAATTCCGCAATTAAGTGTGCTTGGGTGAGTTAAGTACTCGGATGGGTGACCTCTTGGGAAGTTCTCGTGTTGCATCCATTTTTTTTCGGATGGGTCGTTCGACGTTACGCGTGAATGGAATTATGAACCGCTGGTTCATTCGCAAAGGTGAGTCACGGTGCCGGGGCATTTTACTTGATATTAGAACGAGAATGAGAGATGCAGAGTGCACGCACAAGGAAATAAATGACGGGAGGGGGGATGGAAGGAGAAAGAGTGTATGTATTTGCAGCGCCGAATGAAACATGAGCGATCATACCAGCACTAATGCAACGGATTCTATCAGAACTCTGCAAGTTAAGGGTGCTTGGGCGAGAGTAGTACAAGGATGGGTTACCTCTTGTGAAGTCCTTATATTTCACCCATTTTTTTGGGAATTCCTCGTGTTGCACCCATTTTTTTGTAGATGATTCTTTCGACGTTACGCGCGACTTGAATTATGGTCCGTAAGTTTATTCCCAAATGTGAGTCACGGCGCCTTGGCATTTTACTTGATATTTGAACGAGAACGGGAGGTGCAATGCGCACGCAAAAGGAAACAAATGACGGGAGTGGGAAGAAAGGAGGAGTGTATGTATTTGCAGCGCGAAATTAAACATGTGCGATCACACCAGCACTAATGCACCGGATCCCATCAGAACTCCGCAGTTTAGTTTGCTTGGGCGAAAGAAGTACTCAGATGGGTGGCCTCTTGGGAAGACCTCTTGTTGCACCAATTTTTGTTCGGATGGGTCGTTCGACGTTACGCGCGAATGGAATTTTTTTTCGGATGGGTCGTTCGACGTTACGCGCAAAGGTGAGTCACGGTGCCGGGTAATTTTACATGATTTTAGAACGAGAAGGAGAGATGCAAGTGCACGCACAAGGAAACAAATGACGGGAGGGGGGATGGAAGGAGAAAGAGTGTATGTATTTGCAGCACAGAATGAAACATGAGCGATCATACCAGCACTAATGCAACGAATTCTATTAGAACTCCGCAAGTTAAGGGTGCTTGGGCGAGAGTAGTACTAGGATGGGTGACCTCCTGCGAAGTCCTTATATTTCACCCACTTTCTTGGGAGGTCCTTGTGTTGCACCCATTTTTTTGCAGATGATTCTTTCATCGTTACGTTCGACATGAATTATGGTCCGCAAGTTATATTCGCAAATGTGAGTCACGGCACCATGGCATTTTACTTGATATTATAACGAGAACAGGAGGCGCAATGCGCACACACTTGCAAACAAATGACGGGAGGGGGAAGAAAGGAGAATGAGTGTATGTATTTGCAGTGCAAAATTTAACCGGTGAGATCATACCGGCACTAATACACCGGATCCCTTCAGAACTCCGAATTTAAGTGTGCTTGGGCGAGAGTAGTACTCGGATGGGTGACCTCCTGGGAAGTCCTTGTGTTGCACCCATTTTTTTGCAGATGATTCTTTCGACGTTTTGCGCGACTTGAATTATGGTCCGCAGGTTTATTCGCAAATGTGAGTCACGACGCCGTGGAATTTTACTTGATATTAGAACGAGAACGGGAGGTACAGTGTGCACGCACAAGGAAACAAATGACGGGAGGGGAAAGAAATGAGAAGGAGTGTATGTATTTGCAGTGCAGAATTAAACAGGTGCCATCATACCAGCACTAATGCACCGGATCCCATCAGAACTACGCAGTGAAGTGTGTTTAGGCGAGAGTAGTACTCGGATGGCTGACCTCCTGGGAAGTCCTCGTGTCACACCAATTTTTTTTCAGACGGGTCGTTCGACGTTACGCGCGACTGGAGCTATGGTCCACTGGTTTATACGCAAATATGAGTGAAGAAGCAGGGGCATTTTAATCGATATTAGAACGAGAAGGAGAGGTGTAGTGTGAACGCACAAGGAAACAAATGACGGGAGGGGGGATTGAGGGAGAAAGAGTGTGTATGTATTTGCAGCAGAGAATGAAACATGAGCGATCATACCAGCACTAATGCAACGGATTCTATCAGAACTACGCAAGTTAAGGGTGCTTGGGCGAGAGTAGTACTAGGATGGATTACCTCCTGCGAAGTCCTTGTATTTCACCAATTTTCTTGGGAAGTCCTCGTGTTGCACCCATTTTTTTGCAGATGATTTTTTCGACGTTACACGCGACTTGAATTATGGTCCGCAGGTTTATTCCCAAATGTGAGTCACGGCGCCGTGGCATTTTACTTGATATTAAAACGAGAACGGGAGGTGTAGTGCGCACGCAAAAGGAAACAAATGACGGGAGGGGGAAGAAAGGAGAAGGAGTGTATGTATTTGCAGCGCGAAATTAAACAAGTGCGATCATACCAGCACTAATGCACTGGATCCCATCAGAACTCCGCAGTTAAGTGTGCTTGGACGAGAGTTGTACTCGAATGGGTGAGCTCCTGGGAAGTCCTCTTGTTACACCCATTTTTTTTCAGATGGGTCGTTTGACGTTACGCGCGAATAGAATTATGAACCGCTAGTTCATTCGCAAAGGTGAGTCACGGTGCCGGGTAATTTTACTTGATATTAGAACGATAAGGAGAGATTCAGAGTGTACGCACAAGGAAACAAATGATGGGAGGGGGGATGGAAGGAGAAAGAGTGTATGTATTTGCAGCAAAGAATGAAACATGAGCGATCATACTAGCACTAATGCAACGGATTCCATCAGAATTCCGCAGGTAAGGTTTCTTGGGCGAGAGTAGTACTCGAATGGGTGACCTCCTGGGAAGACCTCGTGTCGCACCAATTTTTTTTCAGACGGGTCGTTCGACATTACGCGCGACTAGAACTATGGTCCGCTGGTTTATACGCAAATGTGAGTCAAGAAGCAGGGGCATTTTAATCGATATTAAAACGAGTAAGAGAGGTGCAGTGTGGACGCACAAGGAAACAAATGATGGGAGGGGAGAGGAAAGGAGAAGGAGTGTATTTATTTTCAGCATGAAATGAAACAGGTGCGATCACACCAGCACAAATGCACTGGATCCCATCAGAAATCCGCAATTAATTGTGCTTTGGCGAAAGTAGTACAAGGATGGGTTACCTCCTGGGAAGTTCTCGTGTTGCACCCATTTTTTTTTTCAGATGGGTCGTTCGACGTTACGCGCGACTGAAATTATGGTCCGCTGGTTTATACAGAAATGTGAGTCAAGACGCCGGAGCATTTTATTTGATATTAGAACGAGAAGGAGAGGTGAAGTGTGATCGCACCAGGAAACAAATAACGGGAGGGGGAAGAAAAGAGAAGGAGTGTATGTATTTGCAGCACGAAATGAAACAGGTGTGATCATACCAGCACTAATGCACCTGATCCCATCAGAACTTCGCAGTTAAGTGTGCTTGGGCGAGAGTAGTTCTCGGATGGGTGACCTCTTGGGAAGTCCCTATGTGCACCTATTTTTTTTCAGATGGGTCGTTCGACGTTACGCGCGAATGGAATGATGAACAGCTAGTTCATTCGCAAAGGTGAGTCACGGTGCCGGGACATTTTACTTGATATTAGAACGAGAATGAGAGATGCAGAGTGCACGCACAATGAAACAAATGACGGGAGGGGGGATGGAAGGAGAAAAAGTGTATGTATTTGCAGGGCAAAATGAAACATGAGGGATCATACCAGCACTAATGCAACAGATTCTATCAGAACTCTGCAAGTTAAGGGTGCATGGGCAAGAGTAGTACTAGGATGGGTGACCTCCTGCGAAGTCTTTATATTTCACCCATTTTCTTGGGAAGTCCTCGTGTTGCACCCATTTTTTTGCAGATGATTCTTTCGACGTTATGCGCGACTGGAACTATGGTCCGCTGGTTTATACGCAATTGTGAGTCAAGAAGCAGAGGCATTTTAATCGATATTAGAACGAGAAGGAGGGGTGCAGTGTGAACGCACAAGGAAACAAATGATGGGAGGGGGGAGGGAAGGAGAAGGAGTGTATGTATTTTCAGAACAAAATGAAATAGGTGCGATCATACCAGCACAAATGCACCGTATCCCATCAAAACTCCGCAGTTAAGTGTGCTTTTGCGAAAGTAGTACAAGGATGGGTTACCTCCTGGGAAGTTCTCGTGTTGCACTCATTTCTTTTTCAGATGGGTCATTCGACATTACGCGCGACTGGAACTATGGTCCGCTGGTTTATACGCAAATGTGAGTCAAGACGCATGGGCATTTTAAATGATATTAGAACGAGAAGAAGAGGTGAAGTGTGAACACACCATGAAACAAATGACGAGAGGGGGAAGAAAGGAGAAGGAGTGTATGTATTTGCAGCGCGAACATACCAGCACTAATGCACCGGATCTGAACTCTGCAGTTAAGTGTGTTTGGGCGAGAGTAGTACACGGATGGGTCACCTCTTGGGAAGTCCTCGTGTTGCACCCATTTTTTTTCAGATGGGTCGTTCGACCTTACGCGCGACTGGAACTATTTTTGGCTGGTTTATACGCAAATGTGAGTCAAGAAGCAGGGGCATTTTGATCGATATTAGAACGAGAAAGAGAGGTGCAGTGTGAACGCACAAGGAAACAAATGATGGGAGGGGAGAGGGAAGGAGAAGGAGTGTATGAATTTTCAACACGAAATGAAACAGGTGCGATCATACCAGCACAAATGCACCGGATCCCATCAGAACTCCGCAGTTAAGTGTGATTTGGCGAAAGTAGTACAAGGATGGTTTACCTCCTAGGAAGTTCTCGTGATGCACCCATTTTTTTTTCAGATGGGCCGTTCGATGTTACGCGCGACTAGAACAATGGTCTGCTGGTTTATACCCAAATGTGAGTCAAGACGCATGGGCATTTTAATTGATATTAGAACGAGAAGGAGAGGTGAAGTGTGAACGCACTAGGAAACAAATGATGGGAGGAAAAACAAATGAAGTGTGACCTCCTACGAAGTCCTTATATTTCACCCATTTCCTTGGGAAGTCCTCCTGTTCCACCTATTTTTTTCGGATGGGTCGTTCGACGTTACGCGCGAATGGAATTATGAATCGCTGGTTCATTCGTAAAGGTTAGTCATGGTGCCGGGGTATTTTACTTGATATTAGAACGAGAAGGAGAGATACAGAGTGCACGCACAATGAAACAAATGACGGGAGGGGGGATGGAAGGAGAAAGAGTGTATTTATTTGCAGCGCAGAATGAAACATGAGCTATCATACCATAACTAATGCATCGGATTCTATCAGAACTCGGCAAGTTAAGGGTGCTTGGGCGAGAGTAGTACTCGGATGGGTTACCTCCTGCGAAGCCCTTATATTTCACCCATTTTCTTGGGAAGTCCTCGTGTTGCACCCATTTTTTTGCAGATGATTCTTTCGACGTTACGTGCGACTTCAATTATGGTCCGCAGGTTTATTTGCAAATGTAAGTCACGGCGCCGTGGCATTTTACTTGATATTTGAACGAGAACGGGAGGTGCAGTGCGCACGCACAAGGAAACAAATGACGTGAGGGGGAAGAAAGGAGAAGGAGTGAATGTATTTGCAGCGCGAAATTAACCAGGTGCGATCATACCAGCACTAATGCACTGGATGCCATCAGAACTCCGCAGTTAAGTGTGCTTGGGCGATAGTAGTACTCGAATGGGTGACCTCCTGGGAAGTTCTCGTGTTGCACCTATTTTTTTTCAGATGGGTCGTTCGACGTTACGCGGGAATATAATTATGAACCGCTGGTTCATTCGCAAAGGTGAGTCATGGTGCCGGTGCATTTTACTTGATATTAGAACGAGAATGAGAGATGCAGAGTGCACGCACAAGGAAACAAATGACGGGAGGGGGGATGGAAGGAGAAAAAGTGTATGTATTTGCAGTGCATAATGATACATGAGCGATCATACCAGAACTAATGCAAAAGATTTTATCAGAAGTCCGCAAGTTAAGGGTGCTTGGGCGAGAGTAGTACTAGGATGTGTTGCCTCCTTCGAAGTACTTATATTTCACCTATTTTCCTGGGAAGTCCTCGTGTTGCACTTATTTTTTTCCAGATGATTCTTTCGACGTTACGTGTGACTTGAATTATGGTCCGCAGGTTTATTTGCAAATGTGAGTCACGGCACCATGGCATTTTACTTGATATTTAAACCAGAACGTGAGGTGCAGTGCGCACGCACAAGGAAACAAATGACGGGAGGGGAAAGAAAGGAGAAGGAGTGTTTGTATTTGCAGCGCAAAATAAAACAGGTGCTATCATACCAACACTAATGCACCGGATTAAATCAGAACTCTGCAGTTAAGTGTGCTTGGGAGATAGTAGTACTCGGATGGGTGACCTCCTCCGAAGTACTCGTGTTGCACCCATTTTTTTTCGGATGGGTCATTTGACATTACGCACGAATGGAATTATGAACCGCTGGTTCATTCGCAAAGGTGAGTCACGGTGCCGGGGCATTTTACTTGATATTAGAACGAGAAGGAGAGATGCAGAGTGCATGCATAAGAAAACAAATGACGGGAGGGGGAATGAAAGGAGAAAGAGTGTATGTATTTGCAGCGCAGAATGAAACATGAGCTATCATACTAGCACTAATGCAACGGATTCTATCAGAACTCCGCAAGTTAAGGGTGCTTGGGCGAGAGTAGTACTAGGATGGGTGACCTCCTTCAAAGTACTTAAATTTCATCCATTTTCTTGGGAAGTTCTTGTGTAGCACCCATTTTCTTTTTCAGATGGGTCGTTCGACGTTACGCGCGACTTGAACTATGGTCTACTGGTTTATTCGCAAATGTGAGTCACGGTGTTGTGGCATTTTACTTGATTTTTGAACGAGAAGAAGAGGTGAAGTGTGAACGCACCAGGAAATAAATGACGGGAGGGGGAAGAAAGGAGAAGGAGTGGATGTATTTGAAGCGCGATATGAAACAAGTAGGATCATACCAGTACTAATGCACCATATCCCATCAGAACTCAGCAGTCAAATGTGCTTGGGCGAGAATAGTACTCGGATGGGTGACCGCCTGGGAAGTCCTTGTGTTGCACCCATTTTTTTTCGGATGGGTCGTTCGACGTTGCGTGCGAATGGAATTATGAATCGCTGGTTCATTCGTAAAGGTGAGTCACGGTGCCGGGGCATTTTACTTAATATTAGAACGAGAAGGAGAGATGCAGAGTGCACGCACAAGGAAATAAATGACGGGAGGGGGTTGGAAGGAGAAAGAGTGTATGTATTTGCAGCGCAGAATGAAACATGAGCGATCATACCAGAATTAATGCAAAGGATTTTATCAGAACTTCGCAAGTTAAGGGTGCTTGGGCGAGAGTAGTACTAAGATGGGTTAGCTCCTGTGAAGTCCTTATATTTCACCCATTTTCTTGGGAAGTCCTCGTGTTACACCCATTTTTTTGCAGATGATTGTTTCAACGTTATGCGCCAATTGAATTATGGTCCGCAGGTTTATTCGCAAATTGAGTCACGGCACCGTGGCATTTTACTTGATATTTGAACGAGAACGGGAGGTGTAGTGTGCACGCACAAAGAAACAAATGACGGGAGGAGAAAGAAAGGAGAAGGAGTGTATGTATTTGCAGCGCAAAATGAAACAGGTGCGATCATACCAGCACTAATGCACCGGATTACATCAGAACTCTGCAGTTAAGTGTGCTTAGGCGATAGTAGTACTTGGATGGGTGACCTCTTGGGAAGTCCTCGTGTTGCACCCATTTTTTTTCGGATGGGTCGTTCGACGTTACGCACGAATGTAATTATGAACCGCTGGTTCATTCGCAAAGGTGAGTCACGGTGCCGTGGTATTTTACTTGATATTAGAACGAGAAGGAGAGATGCAGAGTGCACGCACAAGGAAACAAATGACGGGAAGAGGGATGGAAGGAGAAAGAATGTATGTATTTGCAGCGCAGAATGAAACATGAGCGATCATACTAGAACTAATGCAACGGATTCTATCAGAACTCCGCAAGTTAAGGGTGCTTGGGCGAGACTAGTACTAGGATGGGTTACCTCCTGCGAAGTCCTTATATTTCACCCATTTTTTTGGGAAGTCCTCGTGTTGAACCCATTTTTTTGAAGATGATTCTTTCTACGTTACGCGCGACTTCAATTATGGTCCGCAGGTTTATTTGTAAATGTGAGTCACAGCGCCGTGGCATTTTACTTGATATTTGAACGAGAACGAGAGGTACAGTTCCCACGTACAAAGAAACGAATGACGGGAGGGGGAAGATAGGAGAAGGACTGTATGTATTTGCAGCGCAAAATTAAAAAGGTGTGATCATACCAGCACTAATGCACCGGATCCCATCAGAACTCCGTAGTTAAGCGTGCTTGAACGAGAGTAGTACTCGGATGGGTGACCTCCTGGGAAGTCTTCATGTCACAAATTTTTTTTAGACGGGTCGTTCGACGTTATGCGCGACTGGAACTATGATCTGCTGGTTTATACGCAAAAGTGAGTCAAGAAGCAGTGGCATTTTAATCTATATTAGAACGAGAAGAAGAGGTGCAGTGTGAACGCACAAGGAAACAAATTATGGGAGGGGGGAGGGAAAGAGAAGGAGTGTATGTATTTTCAGCGGGAAATGAAACAGGTGCGATCATACCAGCACAAATGCACCGGATCCCATCAGAACTCCGCAGTTAAGTGTGCTTTGGCGAAAGTAGTACAAGGATGGGTTACCTCGTGGGAAGTTCTCGTGTTGCATACATTTTTTTTTCATATGGGTCGTTCGATGTTACGCGCGACTGGAGCCATGATCCACTGGTTTATACGCAAATGTGAGTCAAGACGCAGGGGCATTTTAATTGATATTAGAACGAGAAGGAGAGGTGCAGTGTGAACGCACAAGGAAACAAATGATGGGAGGGGGGAGGAAAGGAGAAGGAGTGTATGTATTTTCAACACGAAATGAAAGAGGTGCGATCATACCAGCACAAATGCACCGGATCCCATCAGAACTGTGCAGTTAAGTGTGCTTTGGAGAAAGTAGTACAAGGATGGGTTACCTCCTGGGAAGTTCTCGTGTTGCACCCATTTTTTTTTTATGGGTCGTTCGACGTTATGAACGACTGGAACTATGGTCCGCTGGTTTATACGCAAATGTGAGTCAAGACGCAGGGGCATTTTAATTGATATTAGAACGAAAAGAAGAGGTGAAGTGTGAATGCACTAGGAAACAAATGACGGGAGGGGGAAGAAAGGAGAAGGAGTGTATGTATTTGCAGCGCGAAATGAAACAGGTGCGATGATACCAGCACTAATGCACCAGATCCCATCAGAACTACGCAGTCAAGTATGCTTGGGCGAGAATAGTACTCGGATGGGTGACCTCTTGGGAAATCATCTTGTTGCACACATTTTTTTCCGGATGGGTCGTTCGACGTTAGGCACGAATGGAATTATGAACCGCTGGTTCATTCGCAAAGGTGAGTCACGGTGCCGGGGCATTTTACTTTATATTAGAACGAGAAGGAGATGCAGAGTGCACGCACAAGGAAACAAATGACGGGAAGGGGGATTGAATGAGAAAGAGTGTATGAATTTGCAGCACAGAATGAAACATGAGAGATAATACAGCACTAACGCAATGGATTCTATCCGAACTCCACAAGTTAAGGGTGTTTGGGCGAGAGTAGTACTAGGATGGGTGACCTCCTGCGAAGTCCTTATATTTCACCCATTTTCTTGGGAAGTTCTCGTGTTGCACCCATTTTTTTGCAGATGATTTTTTCGACGTTACTCGCAACTTGAATTATGGTACGCAGATTTATTCGCAAATGTGAGTCACGACATCGTGGCATTTTACTTAATATTAGAACGAGAACGGGAGGTGCAGTGCGCACGCACAAGGAAACAAATGACGGGAGGGGGAAGAAAGGAGTAGTGTATGTATTTGCAATGCGAAATTAAAATGGTGCGATCATACCAGCACTAATGCACCGGATCCCATCAGAACTCCGCAGTTAAGAGTGCTTGGGCGAGAGTAGTACTCGGATTGGTGACCTCCTGGGAAGTCATCGTGTCGCACCAATTTTTTTTCAGACGGGTTGCTCGACGTTACGCGCGACTGTAACTTTGTTCTGCTGGTTTATACGAAAATGTGAGTCAAAAAGCAGGGGCATTTTAATCGAGATTAGAACGAGAATGAGAGGTGCAGTGTGAACGCACAAGGAAAAATATGATGGGAGGGGGGAGGGAAGGATAATGAGTGTATGTATTTTCAGTACGAAATGAAACTGGCGCGATCATACCAGCACAAATGCACCGGATCCCATCAGAACTCCGCAGTTAAGTGTGCTTTGGCGAAAGTAGTACAAGGATGGGTTACCTCCTGGGAAGTTCTCGTGTTGCACCCATTTCTTTTTTCAGATGGGTCGTTCGACTTTACGCGCGACTGGAACTAAGGTCTGCTGGTTTATACGCAAATGTGAGTCAAGACACAAGGGCATTTTAATTGATATTAGAATGAGAATGAGAGGTGAAGTATGAACGCACAAGGAAACAAATGACGGGAGGGGGAAGAAAGGAGAAGGATTTTATGTATTTGCCGAACGAAATTAAATAGGTGCGATCATACCAGCACTAATGCACTGGATCTCATCAGAACTCCTTAGTTAAGTGTTCTTGGACGAGAGTAGTACTCGGATGGGTGACCTCCTGGGAAGTCCTCGCGTCGCACTAATTTTTTTTCAGACGGGTCGTTCGACGTTACGCACGACTGCTACTAGGGTCTGCTGGTTTATACGCAAATGTGAGTCAAGAAGCTGAAGCATTTTAATCGATATTAGAACGAGAATGAGAGGTGCAGTGTGAACGCCCAAGGAAACAAATGATGGGAGGGGGAGGGAAGGAGAAGGAGTGTATGTAATTTCAGCACGAAATGAAACAATTGCGATCATACCAGCACTAATGCAACGGATTCTATCAGAACTCCGCATGTAAGGGTGCTTGGGCGAGAGTAGTACTAGGATGGGTTACCTCCTGCGAAGTCCTTATATTTCACCCATTTTCTTGGGAAGTCCTCGTGTTGCACACATTTTTTGCAGATGATTCTTTTGACGTTACGCGCGACATGAATTATGGTCTGCAGGTTTATTCGCAAATGTGAGTCACGGCACCGTGGCATTTTACTTGATATTTGAACGAGAACGGGAGGTGCAGTGCCCACACACAAGAAAAAAAATGATGGGAGGGGGAAGAAAGGAGAAGAAGTGCATGTATTTGCTGCGCGAAATTAAACAAGTGCGATCATACCAGCACTAATATACCGGATCCCATCTGAACTCCGCAGATTAAGTGTGTTTAGGCGAGAGTAGTACTCGTATGGGTGACCTCTTGGGAAGTTCTCGTATTGCACACATTTTTTTTTTAGATTGGTCGTTCGATGTTACGCGCGACTAGAACTTTGGTCTGCTGGTTTATACGCAAATGTGAGTCAAGACGCAGGGGCATTTTAATTGATATTAGAACGAGAAGGAGAGGTGAAGTGTGAACGCACCAGGAAACAAATGATGGGAGGGGGAAGAAAGGAGAAGGATTGTATATATTTGCAGAGCCAAATGAAACAGGTGCGATCATACCAGCACAAATGCACAGGATCCCATCAGAACTCCGTAGTCAAGTGTGCTTGGGTGAGAGTAGTACTCGGATGGGTGACCTCCTGGGAAGTCCTCGTGTTGCACCCATTTTTTCTCAGATCGGTCGTTTGACGTTACGCAGGAATGGAATTATGAACCGCTGGTTCATTCTCAAAGGTGAGTCACAGTGCCGGGGCATTTTACTTGATATTAGAATGAGAAGGAGAGATGCAGAGTGCACGCACAAGGAAACAAATGACGGGAAGGGGGATGGAAGGAGAAAGAGTGTATGTATTTGCAGCGTAGAATGAAATATAAGCGATCATACCAGCACTAATGCAACGGATTCTATCAGAACTCCACAAGTTAAGGGTGCTTGGGCGAGAGTAGTACTCGGATGGGTGACCTCCTGCGAAGTCCTTATATTTCACCCATTTTCTTGGGAAGTCTTCGTGTTGCACCCATTTTTTTACAGATGATTCTTTTGACGTTACGCGCGACTTTAATTATGGTCCGCAGGTTTATTCGTAAATGTGAGTCATGGCGCCGTGACATTTTACTTGATATTAGAACGAGAACGGGAGGTGCAGTGTGAACGCACAAGGAAACAAATGACGGAAGGGGGAAAAAAGGAGAAGGAGTTTATGTATTTGCATTGCGAAATTAAACAGGTGCGATCATACCAGCATTAATGCACCGGATCCCATCAGAACTCTGCAGTTAAGTGTGCTTAGGCGAGAGTAGTACTCGGATGGGTTGCCTCTTGGGAAGTCCTCGTGTCGCACCAATTTTTTTTCAGACGAGTCGTTCGACGTTACGCGCAACTGAAACTATGATCCGCTGGTTTATACGCAAATGTGAGTCAAGAAGCTGGGGCGTTTTAATCGATATTAGAACGAGAAGGAGAGGTGCAGTGTGAACGAACAAGGAAACAAATGATGGGAGGGGGGAGGGAAGGGGAAGGAGTGTATGTATTTTCAGCACAAAATGAAACAGGTGCGATCATACCAGCACAAATGCACCGGATCCCATCAGAACTCCGCAGTTAAGTGTGCTTCGGTGAAAGTAGTACAAGGATGGGTTACCTCTTGGGAAGTTCTCGAGTTGCACCCATTTTTTTTTTCAGATTGGTCGTTCGATGTTTCACGCGACTGGAACTATAGTTTCCTGGTTTATACGCAAATGTGAGTCGAGAAGTAGGGGAATTTTAATCGATATTAGAACGAGAAGGAGAGGTGCAGTGTGAACGCACAAGGAAACAAATGACGGGATGGGGGAGGGAAGGAGAAGGAGTGTATGTATTTTCAGCGCAGAATGAAACAGGTGCGATCATACCAGCACAAATGCATCGGATCCCATCAGAACTCCGCAATTAAGTGTGCTTTGGCGAAAGTAGTAAAAGGATGGGTTACCTCCTGGGAAGTTCTCGTGTTGCACCCATTTTTTTTTCAGGTGGCTCATTCGACGTTATGCGCGACTTTAATTATGGTCCGCAGGTTTATTCGTAAATATGAGTCACGGCGCCGTGGCATTTTACTTGATATTAGAACGAAAACGTGAGGTGTAGTCGAACGCACCAAGAAACAAATGACGGGATGGGGAAGAAAGGAGAAGGAGTTTATGTATTTGCAGCGTGAAATAAAACAGGTGCGATCATACCAGCACAAATGCACCGGATCCCATCAGAACTCCGCAGTTAAGTTTGCTTGGGCGAGAGTAGTACACGGATGGGTGACCTCCTAGGAAGTCCTAATGTTGCACCCATTTTTTTTCGGATGGGTCGTTCGACGTTACGCTCGAAAGGAATTATGAACCGCTGGTTCATTCGCAATGGTGAGTCACATTGCCGAGGTATTTTACTTGATATTAGAACGAGAAGGAGATATGCAGAGTGGACGCACAAGGAAACAAATGACAGGAGGGGGGATGGAAGGAGAAAGAGTGTATGTATTTGTAGCGCAGAATGAAACATGAGCGATCATAGCACCACTAATGCAACGGATTCTATAAGAACTCCGCCAGTTAAGGGTTCTTGGGCGAGAGTAGTACTATGATGGGTGAGTTCCTGCGAAGTCTTTATATTTCACCTATTTTTTTGGGAAGTCCTCGTGTTGCACCCGATTTTTTGCAGATGATTCTTTCAACGTTACGCGCGACTGAAATTATGGTCCGTAGGTTTATTCGCAAATGTGAGTCACGTCGCCGTGGCATTTTACTTGATATTTGAACAAGAAAGGGAGGTGCAGTGCGCACGCACAAGGAAACAAATGACCGAAGGGGGAAGAAAGGAGAATGAGTGTATGTATTTGCAGTGCGAAATTAAACAGATGCGATCATACCAGCACTAATGCACCGGATCCCATCAGATCTCCGCAGTTAAGTGTGCTTGAGCGAGAGTAGTACTCGGATGGGTGACCTCCAGTGAAGTCCTCGTGTCGCATCAATTTTTTTTTTCAGATGGGTCGTTCGACGTTACGCACGACTAGAACTATGGTCCGCTGGTTTATACGCAAATGTGAATCAAGACACAGGGACATTTTAATTGATATTGGAACGAGAAGGAGAGTTGAAGTGTGAACGCACCAGGAAACAAATGACGGGAGGGGGAAGAAATGAGAAGAGGTGTATGTATTTGCAGCGCGAAATGAAACAGGTGCGATCACACCAGCACTAATGCACCGTATCCCATCAGAACTCCGCAATGAAGTGTGCTTGGGCGAGAGTAGTACTCGGATGGGTGACCTCCTGGGAAGTTCTCGTGTTGCACTCATTTTTTTGCAAATGATTCTTTCGACATTGCGCGCGACTTGAATTATGGTCCGCAGCTTTATTCGCAAATGTGAGTCACGGCGCTATGGCATTTTACTTGATATTAGAACGAGAATGGGAGGTGCAGTGCGTACGCACAAGGAAACAAATGACGGGAGGGGGGATGGAGGGAGAAAGAGTGTATGTATTTGCAGCACAAAATTAAATTGGTGCGATCATACTAGCACTAAAGCACTGGATCCCATAAAAACTCCGTAGTTAAGTGTGCTTGGGCTAGAGTAGTGCTCAGATGGGTGACCTCCTGGGAAGTCCTCGTGTCGCACCAATTTTTTTTCCGACGAGTCGTTCGGAGTTACGCGCGACTTGAACTATGGTCCGCTAGTTTATACGCAAATGTGAGTCAAGAAGCAAGAGCATTTTAATCAATATTAGAACGAGAAGGAGTGGTGCAGTCTGAACGCACAAGGAAACAAATGATTGGAGGGGGGAGGGAAGGAGAAGGACTTTTTGTATTTTCAGCACGAAATGAAACAGGTGTGATCATACCAGCACAAATGCACTGGATCCCATCAGAACTTCGCGGTTAAGTGTGCTTTGGCGAGAGTAGTACAAGGATGGGTTACCTCTTGGGAAGTTCTTGTGTTGCACCCACTTTTTTTTTCAGATGGGTCGTTCGACGCTACACGCGACTGGAACTATGTTCCGCTGGTTTATACACAAATGTGAGTCAAGACGCAGGGGCATTTTAATTTATATTAGAACGAGAAGGAGAGGTGAAGTGTGGATGCAACATGAAACAAATGACGGGAGGGGGAAGAAAGGAGAAGGAGTGTATGTATTTTCAGCGCGAAATGAAACAGGTGCGATCATACAAGCACTAATGCACCGGATCCCATCAGAACTCCGCAGTCAAGTGTGCTTCGGCGAGAGTAGTACTCGAATGGGTGACCTCCTGGGAAGTTCTCGTGTTGCACCTATTTTTTTTCGGATGGGTCGTTCGACGTTAGCGCGAATGGAATTATGAACCGCTGGTTCATTTCCAAAGGTGAGTCACGGTGTCGGGGCATTTTACTTGATATTAGAACGAGAAGGAGAGATGCAGAGTGCACGCACAAGGAAACAAATGACGGGAGGGGGGTTGGAAGGAGAAAGAGTGCATGTATTTGCAGCGCAGAATGAAACATGAGCAATCAAACCAGCATTAATGCAACACATTCTATCTAACTCCGCGAGTTAAGGGTGCTTGGGCGAGAGTAGTACTAGGATGGGTGACCTCCTGCGAAGTCCTTATATTTCACCCATTATTTTGCAGATGATTATTTCGACGTTGCGCGAGACTAGAATTATAGTCCGCTGGTTTATACGCAAATGTGAGTCAAGACGCAGGGGCATTTTAATTGATATTAGAACGAGAAGGAGAGGTGAAGTGTGAACGCACCAGGAAACAAATGACGGGAGGGGGAAGAAAGGAGAAGGAGTGTATGTATTTGCAGCGCGAAATTAAATAGGTGCGATCATACCAGCACTAATGACCGGATCCCATCAAAACTCCGCAATTAAGTGTCCTTGGGCGAGAGTAGTACTCGGATGGGTGACCTCCTGGGAAGTCCTCGTGTTGTGCCCATTTTTTTTCGCTTGGGTCGTTCGACGTGATGCGCGAATGGAATTATGAACCCCTGGGTCATTAACGAAGGTGAGTCACGGTGCCGTGGCATTTTACTTGATATTAGAACGAGAATGAGAGATGCAGAGTGCTCGCACAGGGAAACAAATGACGGGAGGGGAATGGAAGGAGAAAGAGTGTATGTATTTGCAGCGCAGAATGAAACATGAGCGATCATACCAGCACTAATACAACGGATTCTATCAGAACTCCGCAAGTTAAAGGTGCTTTGGTGAGAGTAGTACTAGGATGGGTGACCTCCTGCGAAGTCCTTATATCTCACCCAGTTTCTTTGGAAGTCCTCGTGTTGCATCCATTTTTTTGTAGATGATATTTTCGACGTTACGCGGGAGTTGAATTATGGTCCGCAGGTTTATTCGCAAATGTGAGTCACGGCACTGTGGCATTTTTCTTGATATTTGAACAAGAACGAGAGGTGCAGTGCGCACGCACAAGGAAATAAATGACGGGAAGGGATGAAAGGAGAAGGAGATTATGTATTTGCAGCGCGAAATTAAACAGGTGGGATCATACTAGCACTAATGCACCGGATCCGATCAGAACTTCGCAGTTAAGTGTGCTTGGGCGAGAATAGTACTCGAATGGGTGACCTCCTGGGAAGCCCTCGTGTTGCACCCATTTTTTTCGGATGGGTCGTTCGATGTTACGCGCGAATCAAATTATGAACCGCTGGTTCATTCTCAAAGGTGAGTCACGGTGTTGGGGCATTTTACTTGATATTACAACGAGAAGGAGATATGCAGAGTGCATGCACAAGGAAACAAATGACGGGAGGGGGGATGGAAGGAGAAAGAGTGTATGTATTTGCAGCGCATAATGAAATATGAGCGATCATACAAACACTAATGCAACGGATTCTATCAGAACTCCACAGTTATGGGTGCTTGGGCGAGAGTAGTACTAGGATGGGTGACTTCTTGCGAAGTCCTTATATTTCACCCATTTTCTTGTGAAGTCCTCGTTTTGCACCCATTTTTTTGCAAATGATTCTTTCGACATTACGCGCGAGTTGAATATTGGTCCGCAGGTTTATTCGCAAATTTGAGTCATGGCGCCGTGGAAGTTTACTTGATATTTGAACGAGAACGGGAGGTGCAGTGCGCACGCACAAGGAAACAAATGACGGGAGGGGGAAGAAAGGAGAAGGTGTGTATGTATTTGCAGCACGAAATTAAACAGGTGCGGTCATACCAGCACTAATGCACCGGATCCCATCAGAACTCCGCAGTTAAGTGTGCTGGGGCGAGAGCATTACTCGGATAGGTGACCTCCTGGGAAGTCCTCGTGTCGCACCAATTTTTTTTCAGACGGTTCGTTCGACGTTACGCGCGACTGGAACTATGGTCCACTGGTTTATACGCAAATGTGAGTATAAAAGCAGGGGCATTTTAATCGATATTAGAACGAAGAGGAGAGGTGTAGTGTGAACGCACAAGGAAACAAATGATGGGAGGGGGGAGGGAAGGAGAAGGAGTGTATTTATTTTCACCACCAAATGAAACAGTTGTGATCATACCAGCACAAATGCACCGGATCCCATCAGAACTTTGTAGTTAAGTGCGCTTTGGCGAAAGTAGTACAAGGATGGGTTACCTCCTAGGAAGTTCTCGTGTTGCATCCATTTTTTTTTTCAGATGCGTCGTTCGACGTTATGCGCGACTAAAACTATGGTCCTCTGGTTTATACGCAAATGTGAGTCAAGACGCAGGAGCATTTTAATTGATATTAGAACGAGAAGGAGAGGTGAAGTGTGAACGCACCAGGAAACAAATTACGGGAGCAGGAAGAAAGGAGAAGTAGTATGTATTTGCATCGCGAAATGAAACAGGTGCGCTCATACAAGAACTAATGCACCGGCTCCCATCAGAACTCCTCAGTTAAGTGTGCTTGGGCGAGAGTAGTACTCAGATGGGTGTCCTGCTGGGAAGTCCTCGTATTGCACCCATTTTTTTTCGGATGGGTTGTTCGACGTTACGCACGAATGGAATTATGATCTGTTGGTTCATTCGCAAAGGTGAGTCACGGTGCCGGGGCATTTTATTTGATATTAGAACGAGAAGGAGAGATGCAGACTGCACGCACAAGGAAATAAATGACGGGAAGGGGGATGGAAGGAGAAAGAGTGTTTATATTTGCAGCGTAGAATGAAACATGAGTGATCATATCATAACTAATGCAACGGATTCTATCAGAACTCCGCAAGTTAAGGGTGCTTAGGCGAGAGTAGTACTAGGATGGGTGACCTCCTGCGAAGTCCTTATATTTTACCCATTTTCTTGGGAAGTTATCGTGTTGCACTCATTTTTTTGCATATGACTCTTTCGCCGTTACGCGGGACTTGAATTATGGTCCGCATGTTTATTCGCAAATGCGAGTCACGGCGCCGTGGCATTTTACTTGATATTTGAACGAGAACGGGAGCTGCAGTGCACACGCACAAGGAAACAAATGACGGGAGGGAGAAGAAAGGAGAAGGAGTTTATGTATTTGCAGTGCAAAATTAAATAGGTGCGATCATACCAGCACTAATGCACCGGATCCCTTAAGAACTACGCAGTTAAGTGTGCTTGGGCGAGAGTAGTACTCGTATGGGTGACCTCCTGGGAAGTCCTTGTGTCGCAATAATTTTTTTTCAAACGGGTTATTCGACATTACGCTCGACTAGAACTATGGTCCGCTGGTTTATACGCAAATGTGAGTCAAGAAGGAGGGGCATTTTAATCGATATTAGAACGAGAAAGAGAGGTGCATTGTGAACGCACAAGGAAACAAATGATGGGAGGGGGGAGGGAAGGAGAAAGAGTGTATGTATTTTCACCACGAAATGAAACAGGTGCGATCACATCAGCACAAATGCACCGGATCCCATCATAACTCCACAGTTTAGTTTGCTTTGGCGAAAGTAGTACAAGGATGGGTTACCTCCTGGGAAGTTTTCGTGTTGCACCCATTTTTTTTTTAGATGGGTCGTTCAACGTTACGAGCGACTGGAACTCTGGTCCGCTGGTTTATATGCAAATGTGAGTCAAGACGCAAGGGTATTTTAATTGATATTAGAACGAGAAGGAGAGGTGAAGTGTGAACGCATCAGGAAATAAATGATGGGAGGGGGAAGAAAGGAGAAGGAGTGTATGTATTTGCAGCGCGAAATGAAACAAGTGCGATCAAAGCAGCACTAATGCACCGGCTCCCATCAGAACAGCAGTTAAGTGTGCTTAGGCGAGAGTAGTACTCGGATGGGTGTCCTCCTGGGAAGTCCTCGTGGTGCACCCGTTTTTTTTCGGATGGGTCGTTCGAAGTTAACGTGTATGGAATTATGAACCGCTGGTTCATTTGCAAATGTGGGTCACGGTGCCGGGGCATTTTACTTGATATTTGAACGAGAAGGAGAGATGCAGAGTGCGTGCACAAGGAAACAAATGACGCGAGGGGGGATGGAAGAGAAAGAGTGTATGTATTTAGAACGCAGAATGAAACTTGAGCGATCATACTATCACTAATGCAACGGATTCTATCAGAACTCCGCAGTTAAGGGTGCTTGGGCGAGAGTAGTACTCGGATGGGTGACCTCCTGCAAAGTCCTTATATTTCACCCATTTTCTTAGGAAGTTCTCGTGTTGCACCTATTTTTTTTCAGATGATTCTTTCGACGTTACGCGTGACTTGAATTATGGTCCGCAGGTTTATTCGCAATTGTGAGTCACGGTGTCGTGGCATTTTACTTGATATTAGAACGAGAACGGGAGGTGCAGTGCGCACGCATAATTAAACAAATGACGGGATGGGAAAGAAAGGAGAAGGAGTGTGTGTATTTGCAGTGCGAAATTAAATAGGTGCGATCATACCAGTACTAATGCACCGGATCCCATCAGAACTCCGCAGTTATGTTTGCTTGAGCGAGAGTAGTAGTAGGATGGGTGCCCTCCTGGGAAGTACTCGTGTTGCACCCATTTTTTTGCAGATGACTCTTTCGACATTACGCGCGACTTGAATTATGGTCCGCAGGTTTATTCGCAAATGTGAGTCACGGTGCCGTGGTATTTTACTTGATATTAGAATGAGAACGAGAGGTCCAGTGCGCACGCACAAGGAAACAAATGACGGGAGGGGGAAGAAAGGAGAAGGAGTGTATGTATTTGCAGCGAGAAATTAATCAGGTGCGATCATACCAGCACTAATGCATCGAATCCCATCAGAACTTCGCAGTTTTGTGTGCTTGGTCGAGAGTAGTACTCAGATGGGTGACCTCCTGGGAAATCCTCGTGTTGCACCCATTTTTTTTTCGGATGGGTCGTTCGACGTTACGCGTGAATGGAATTATGAAGAGCTGGTTCATTCGCAAAGGTGACTCACGATACCGGGGCATTTTACTTGATATTAGAACGAGAAGGAGAGATGCAGAGTGCACGCACAAGGAAACAAATGACGGGAGGGGGGATGGAAGGAGAAAGAGTGTATGTATTTGCGGCGCAGAATGAAACATGAGCGATCATATCAGCACTAATGCAACGGATTATATCAGAACTCCGCAGGTAAGGGTGCTTGGGCGAGAGTAGTACTAGGATGGGTAACCTGCTGCGAAGTCTTTATATTTCACCCATTTTCTTGGGAAGTCATCGTGTTGCACCCATTTTTTTGCAGATGATTCTTTTGACGTTACGCGCGACTTTAATTATGGTCTGCAGGTTTATTCGAAAATGTGAGTCACGACGTCGTGGTATTTTACTTAATATTTGAACAAGAACGGGAAGTGCAGCGCGCACGCACCAAGAAACAAATGACGGGAGAGAGAAGAAAGGAGAAGGAGTGTATGTATTTGCAGCGTGAAATGAAACAGGTGCGATCATACCAGCACTAATGCACCGGATCTGAACTCCGCAGTTAAGTGTGCTTGGGCGAGAGTAGTACACAAATGGGTGACCTCCTGGGAAGTCCTCGTGTTGCACCCATTTTTTTCGGATGGGTCGTTCAACGTTATGCGCGAATGGAGTTATGAACCGTTGGTTCATTCGCAAAGGTGATTCACTGTGCTGGGGCTTTTTACTTGATATTAGAACGAGAAGGAGAGATGCAGAGTGCACGCACAAGGAAACAAATGACGGAAGAGGGGATGGAAGGAGAAAGAGTGTATGTATTTGCAGCGTAGAATGAAACATGAGCTATCATACAAGCACTAATGCAACGGATTCTATCAGAACTCCGCAAGTTGAGGGTGCTTGGGCGAGAGTAGTACTAGGATGGGTTACCTCCTGCGAAGTTCTTATATTTCACCCATTTTCTTGGGAAGACCTCGTGTTGCACCCATTTTTTGTAGATGATTCTTTCGACGTTACACACGACTTGAAATATGGTCCGCAGGTTTTTTCGCAAATGTGAGTCACGGCGCCGTGGCATTTTACTTGATATTAGAATGAGAACGGGCTGCGCACGCACAAGGAAACAAATGACAGGAGAGGGAAGAAAGGAGAAGGAGTGTATGTATTTGCAGCGCGAAATTAAACAGTTGCGATCATACCAGCACTAATGCACTGGATCCCATCAGAATTTCTCAATTAAGTGTTCTTGGGCGAGAGTAGTACTCGGATGGGTGACCTCCTGGGAAGTCCTCGTGTCTCACCAATTTTTTTTCAGACTGGTCATTCGACGTTACGCGCGACTGAAACTATGGTCCGCTGGTTTATACGCAAATGTGAGTCAAGAAGCACGAGCATTTTAATCGATATTAGAACTAGAAGGAGAGGTGCAGTGTGAATGCACAAGGAAACAAATGATGGGAGGGGCGAGGGAAGGAGAAGGATTGTATGTATTTGCAGCGCAGAATGAAACATTAGAGATCATACCAGCACTAATTCAACGGATTCTATCAGAACTCCGCAGGTAAGCGTACTTGGGCGAGAGTAGTACTAGAATAGGTGACCTCCTGCAAAGTCCTTTTATTTCACCCATTTTCTTGGGAAGTTCTCGTGTTGCACAAATTTTTTTTCAGATGATTCTTTCGACGTTACGCGCGACTTGAATTATGATCCGCAGGTTTATTCGCAAAAGTGAGTCACGGCGCCGTGACATTTTACTTTATATTTGACCGAGAACAGGAGGTGCAGTGTGCACGCACAAGGAAACAAATGACGAGTGGGGGAAGACAGGAGGAGTGTATGTATTTGCAGTGCGAAATTAAATAGGTGCGATCATGCCATCGCTAATGAACCGGATCCCATCAGAACTCCGCAGTTAAGTGTGCTTGGCGAGAGTAGTACTCGGATGGGTGACCTCCTGGGAATTCCTCGTGTCGCACAAATTTTTTTTTCAGACGGGTCGTTCGACGTTACGCGCGAATAGAATTATGAACCGCTGGTTCATTCGCAAAGGTGATTCACGGTGCCGGGGCATTTTACTTGATATTAGAACGAGAAGGAGAGATGCAGACTGCACGCACAACGAAACAAATGGCGGGAAGGGGGATGGAAAGAGAAAGAGTGTATGTATTTGCAGCGCAGAATGAAACATGAGCGATCATACCAGCACTAATGCAACAGATTCTATCAAAACTCCGCAAGTTATGGGTGCTTGGGCGAGAGTAGTACTAGGATTGGTGACCTCTTGCAAAGTACTTAAATTTCATCCATTTTCTTGTGAAGTTCTCATGTTGCACCCATTTATTTATCAGATGGGTCGTTCGACGTTACGCGCGACTAGAACTATGGTCTGCAGGTTTATTCGCAAATGTGAGTCACGGCGCTGTGGCATTTTACTTGATTTTTGAACGAGAATGAGAGGTGAAGTGTGAACGCACCAGGAAACAAATGACGGGAGGGGGAAGAAAGGAGAATGAGTGTATGTATTTGAAGTGCGATATGAAACAAGTGGGATCTTACCAGCATTAATGCACCAGATCCCATCAGAACTCCGCAGTTAAGTGTGTTTGGGCGAGAGTAGTACTCGGAAGGGTGACCTCCAGGGAAGTCCTCGTGTCGCACCAATTTTTTTTCAGACGGGTCGTTCGACTTTACATGCGACTGGAACTATGGTCCGCTCGTTTGTACGTAAATGTGAGTCAAGAAGCAGGAGCAATTTAATCGATATTAGAACGAAAATGAGTGGTGCAGTGTGAACGCACAAGGAAACGAATGATGGGAGGGGGGAGGGAAGGAGAAGGAGTCTATGTATTTGCAGTATAAAATATAACAGGTGCGATCATACCAGCACAAATGCACCGGATCCAATCAGATCTCCGTAGTTAAGTGTGCTTTAGCGAAAGTATTACAAGGATAGGTTACCACCTGGGAAGTTCTCGTGTTGCACCCATTTTTTTTTTCTGATGGGTCGTTCGACTTTACGCGCGACTGGAACTATGGTCTGCTGGTTTATACGCAAATGTGAGTCAAGAAGTAGGGGCATTTTAATCGATATTAGAACGAGAAGGGGAGGTGCAGTGTGAACGCACAAGGAAACAAATGATGGGAGGGGGGAGAGAAGGAGAAGGAGTGTATGTATTTTTAGCACGAAATGAAACAAGTGCGATCATACCAGCACAAATGCACCGGATCCCATCAGAACTCCACAGTTAAGTGTGCTTTAGCGAAAGTAGTACAAGGATAGGTTACCACCTGGGAAGTTCTCGTGTTGCACCCATTTTTTTTTCTGATGGGTCGTTTGACTTTACGCGCGACTGGAACTATGGTCTGCTGGTTTATACGCAAATGTGAGTCAAGAAGTAGGAGCATTTTAATCGAAATTAGAACGAGAAGGGGAGGTGTAGTGTGAACGCAGAAGGAAACAAATGATGGGAGAGGGGAGGGAAGGAGAAGGAGTGTATGTATTTTCAGCACGAAATGAAACAAGTGCGATCATACCAGCACAAATGCATCGGATCCCATTAGAACTCCGTAGTTAAGTGTGCTTTGGCGAAAGTAGTATAAACATGGGTTACCTCCTGGGAAGTTCTCGTGTTGCACCCATTTTTTTTTCAGATTGGTCGTTGGACGTTACGCTCGACTGGAACTATGGTCTGCTGGTTTATACGCAAATGTAAGTCAAGACGTAGGGGCATTTTAATTAATATTAGAACGAGAAGGATAGGTGAAGTGTGAACGCACCAGGAAACAAATGACAGGAGGGGGAAGAAAGGAGAAGGAGTGTATGTATTTGCAGTGCGAAAATAAACAGGTGCGATCATAACAGCACTAATGCACCGGATCCCATTAGAACTCTGCAGTGAAGTTTTCTTTTGCGAGAAAAGTACTCGGATGGGTGACCTCCTGGGAAGTCCTCGTGTTGCACCAATTTTTTTTTGGATGGGTCGTTCGACGTTACGCACGAATGGAATTATGAACTGCTGGTTCATTAGCAAAGGTGAGTCACGGTTCTGGGACATTTTACTTGATATTAGAACGAGAATGAGAGATGTAGAGTGCACGCACAAGGAAACAAATGGCGGGAGGGGGGATGGAAGGAGAAAGAGTGTATGTATTTGCAAGTACAGAATGAAACATGAGCGACCATACTAGAACTAATGCAACGGATTTTATCAGAACTCCGCGGTTAAGGGTGCTTGGGCGAGAGTAGTACTAGGATGGGTGACCTCCTGCGAAGTCCCTATATTTCACCTATTTTCTTGGGAAGCCCTCGTGTTGCACCCATTTTTTTGCAGATCATTCTTTCGACGTTACGCGCGACTTGAATTATGGTCCGCAGGTTTATTCACAAATGTGAGTTAGGGCACCGTGTCATTTTACTTAATATTAGAACGAGAACGGGAGGTGCAGTGCGCACGCACAAGGAAACAATGACGGGAGGGGGAAGAAAGGAGAAGGAGTGTATGTATTTGCAACGCGAAATTATACAGGTGCGATCATACTAGCACTAATGCACCGGATCCCACCAGAACTCAGCAGTTAAGTGTTCTTCGGTTAGAGTAGTACTCGGATGGGTGACCTCCTAAGAAGTCCTCGTGTCGCACAAATTTTTTTTCAGACGGGTCATTCGACGTTACACGCGACTGGAACTATGGTCCGCTGATTTATACGCAAATGTGAGTCAAGAAGAAGGGGCATTTTAATCGATATTAGAGCGAGAAGTAGAGGTGCAGTGTGAACGCGCAAGGAAACAAATGATGGGAGGGGGGAGGGAAGGAGAAGCAGTGTATGTATTTTTAGCACGAAATGAACAGGTGCGATCATACCAGCAAAAATGCACCGGATCCCATTAGAACTCCGCAGTTAAGTGTGCTTTGGCGAAAGTAGTACATGGATGGGTTACCTCCTGAGAAGTTCTCGTGTTGCACCCATTTTTTTTAGATGGCCCGTTCAACGTTAAGCGCGACTTGAACTATGGTCCGCTGGTTTATACTCAAATGTGAGTCAAGACGCAGGGGCATTTTAATTGATATTAGAACGAGAAGGAGAGGTGAAGTGTGAACGAACCAGTAAATAAATGACGGGAGGGGGAAGAAAGGAGAAGGAGTGTATGTATTTGCAGTGCGAAATGAAACAAGTGCGATCATGCCAGCACTAATGCACCGGATCTGAACTCCGCAGTTAAGTGTGCTTGGGCGAGAGTAGTACTCAAATGGGTGACCTCCTGGGAAGTCCTCGTGTTGCACCCATTTTTTTCGGATGGGTCGTTCAACGTTATGCGCGAATGGAGTTATGAACCGTTGGTTCATTCGCAAAGGTAAGTCACGGTGTCGGGGCATATTACTTGATATTAGAATGAGAAGAAGAGATGCAAAACGCACGCACAAGGAAACAAATGATGGGAGGGGGATGGAAGGAGAAAGAGTGTATGTATTTGCAGCGCAGAATGAAACATGAGCGATCATACCAACACTAATGCAACGGATTCTATCAGAACTCCGCGGTTAAGGGTGCTTGGGCGAGAGTAGTACTAGGATGGGTGACCTCCTGCGAAATCCTTATGTTTCACCCATTTTATTGGGAAGTCCTCGTGTTGCACCCATTTTTTTGCAGATGATTTTTTCGACGTTACGTGCGACTTGAATTATGGTCCGCAGGTTTATTCGCAAATATGAGTCACGGCGCTGTGACATTTTACTTGATATTAGAACGAGAACAGGAGGTGCAGTGCGCACGCACAAGGAAACAAATGATAGGAGGAAGAAAGGAGAATAAGTGTATTTATTTGAAGCGCAAAATTAAATAGGTGCGATCATACCTGCACTAATGCACCGGATCCCATCAGAACTCCGCAGTTAAGTGTGCTTGGGCGAGAGTAATACTCAAATGGGTGACCTCTTGGGAAGACCTCATGTTGCACCCCTTTTTTTTTTGGATGGGTCGTTCGACGTTATGCGCGAATGGAATTACGAACCACTGGTTCATTCGCAAAGGTGAGTCACGGTGCTGGGGCAATTTACTTGATATTAGAACGAGAAGGAGAGGTGAAGTGTGAACGCACCAGGAAACAAATGACGGGAGGGGGAAGAAAGGAGAAGGAGTGTATGTATTTGCAGCGCGAAATGAAACAGGTGCGATCATACTAGCACTAATGCACCGGATACCATCAGAAC
The DNA here is from genome assembly GCF_054855325.1 of Carica papaya. Lineage (NCBI taxonomy): Eukaryota > Viridiplantae > Streptophyta > Magnoliopsida > Brassicales > Caricaceae > Carica > Carica papaya. The sequence goes on from NC_142313.1 coordinate 19,159,332, forward strand.
TCCGCAGTTAAGGGTGCTTGGGCGAGAGTAGTACTAAGATGGGTGACCTCCTGCGAAGTCCTTATATTTCACCCATTTTCTCGGGAAGTTCTCGTGTTGTACCCATTTTTTTTCTCAGATGGGTCGTTCGACGTTACGCGCGACTGGAAATATGGTCTGCTGGTTTATACGCAAATGTGAGTTAAGACGTAGGGGCATTTTAATTGATATTAGAAGGAGAAGGAGAGGTGAAGTGTGAACGCACCAGGAAACAAATGACGGGAGGGGGAAGAAATGAGAAGGAGTGTATGTATTTACAGCGCTAAATTAAACAGATGTGATCATACCAGCACTAATGCACCGGATCCCATCAGAACTCAGCAGTTAAGTGTATTTAGGCGAGAATTGTGCTCGGATGGGTGACCTCCTGGGAAGTCCTCTTGTCGCACCAATTTTTATTCAAACGGGTCGTTCGACGTTACTTGCGACTGGAACTATGGTTCGCTGATTTATACGCAAATGTGAGTCAAGAAGAAGGGGCATTTTAATTGATATTAGAACGAGAATGAGAGGTGCAGTGTGAACGTACAAGGAAACAATTAACAGGAGGGGGAATAAAGGAGGAGTATATGTATTTGCAGCGCGAAATTAAATAGGTGCCATCATACCTGCACTAATGCACCGGATCCCATCAGAACTCCGCAGTTAAGTGTGCTTGAGCTAGAGTAGCACTCGGATTGGTGACCTCCTGGGAAGTCCTCGTGTCGCACTTATTTTTTTTTAGATGGGAAGTTCGACGTTTCGCGCGACTGGAACTATGTTCTGTTGGTTTTTACGCAAATGTGAGTCAAGACTCAGGGGCATTTTAAATGATATTAGAGCGAGAAGGAGAGGTGCAGTGCGCACGCACAAGGAAACAAATGACGGGAGGGAGAAGAAAGGAGAAGGAGTGTATGTATTTGCAACGCGAAATTAAATGGGTACGATCATACCAGCCCTAATGCACCGGATCCCATAACAAACTCTGCAATTAAGTGTGCTTGGGCGAGAGTAGTACTTGGATGGGTGACCTCCTGGGAAGTCCTCGTGTCGCACCAATTTTTTTTCAGACGGGTCGTTCGACGTTACGCGCGACTGGAGCTATGGTCCGCAGGTTTATTCGCAAATGTGAGTCACGGCGCCGTGGCATTTTACTTGATATTAGAACGAGAACGGGAGGTGCAGTGCACACGCACAAGGAAACAAATGACAGGAGGGGGAAGAAAGGAGAAGGATTTTATGTATTTGCCGCATGAAATTAAATAGGTGCGATCATACCAGCACTAATGCACCGGATCCCATCAAAACTCCTTAGTTAAGTGTGCTTGGGCGAGAGTAGTACTCGGATGGGTGACCTCCTGGAAAGTCCTCGCGTCGCACTAATTTTTTTTCAGACGGGTCGTTCGACGTTACACACGACTGGTACTAGGGTCCGCTGGTTTATACGCAAATGTGAGTCAAGAAGCTGGGGAATTTTAATCGATATTAAAAGGAGAAGGAGAGGTGCAGTGTGAACACACAAGGAAATAAATGATGGGAGGGGGAGGGAAGGCGAAGGAGTGTATTTATTTTCAGCACGAAATGAAACAGGTGCAATCATACCAGCGCTAATGCAACGGATTCTATGAGAACTCCGCAGGTAAGGTGCTTGGGCGAGACTAGTATTAGGATGGGTGACCTCCTGCGAAGTCCTTATATTTCACCCATTTTATTGGGAAGTCTTCGTGTTGCATCCATTTTTTTGCAGATTATTCTTTCGACGTTACGCGCGACTTGAATTATGGTCCGAAGGTTTATTCGCAAATGTGAGTCACGGCGCCGTGGCATTTTACTTGATATTATAACGAAAACGGGAGGTGCAGTGCGCACGCACAAGGAAACAAATGACGGGAGGGGGAAGAAAGGAGAAGGAGTGTATGTATTTGCAACGCGAAATTAAATAGGTACGATCATACCAACTCTAATGCACCGGATCCCATAACAAACTCCGTAGTTAAGTGTGTTTGGGCGAGAGTAGTACTCGGATGGGTGACCTCCTGGGAAGTCCTCGTGTCGCACCAATTTTTTTTCAGACGGGTCGTTCGATGTTACGCGTGACTGGAGTTATGGTCCGCTAGTTTATAAGCAAATATGAGTCAAGAAGTAGGGGCATTTTAATCGATATTAGAACGAGAATAAGAGGTGCAGCGTGAACGCACAAGGAAACAAATGATGGGAGGGGGGAGGGAAGGAGAAGCAGTGTATGTATTTTCAGCACGAAATGAAACAGGTGCGATCATACCAGCACAAATGCCCCGGATCGCATCAGAACTCCGCAGTTAAGTGTGCTTTGGCGAAAGCAGTACAAGGATGGGTTACCTCCTGGGAAGTTCTCGTGTTGCATCTTTTTTTTTTTTCAAATGGGTCGTTCGACTTTACGCGCGACTGGAACTATGGTCCGCTGGTTTATACGCAAATGTGAATCAAGACGCAGGGGCATTTTAATTCATATTAGAACGAGAATGGGAGGTGAAGTTTGAACGCACCAGGAAACAAATGACGGTAGGGGGAAGAAAGGAGAAGGGGTGTATGTATTTGTAGCGCGAAATGAAACAAGTGTGATCATACCAGCACTAATGCACCGGATCCCATCAGAACTCCGTAGTTAAGTGTGCTTGGACGAGAGTAGTACTCGGATGGGTGACCTCCTGGGAAGTCGTCGTGTTGCACCCATTTTTTTTCGGATGGGTTGTTCGACGTTACGCGTGACTGGAACTATGGTCCACTGGTTTATACGTAAATGTGAGTCAAGAAGCAAGGGCATTTTAATCGATATTAGAACGAGAAGGAGATGTGCAGGGGAGAGGGAAGAAAGGAGAAGAATTGTATGTATTTGCAGCGAATAATTAAACAGGTGCTATCATACTAGCACTATTGCACCTGATCCAATAAAAACTCCGCAGTTAATTGTGCTTGGGCGAGAGTAGTACTCGAATGGGTGACCTCCTAGGAAGTCCTCTTGTTGCATCATTTTTTTTTTCAGATGGGTCGTTCGACGTTACGCGTGACTGGAACTATGGTCCACTGGTTTATACGTAAATGTGAGTCAAGAAGCAAGGGCATTTTAATCGATATTAGAACGAGAAGGAGAGGTGCAGTGTGAACGCACAAGGAAACAAATGATGGCAGGTGGGAGGGAAGGAGAAGGAGTGTATGTATTTTAAGCACCACATGAAACAGGTGCGATCATACAAGCACAAATGCACCGGATCCCATCAGAACTTCGCAGCTAAGTGTGCTTTGCCGAAAGTAGTACAAGGATTGGTTACCTCCTGGGAAGTTCTCGTGTTCCACCCATTTTTCTTTTTGGCTGGGTCGTTCCACGTTACGCGCGACTGGAACAAGAGTCCAATGATTTATACGCAAATGTCAGTCAAGACGAATGGGCATTTTAATTGATATTAGAACGAGAAGGAGAGGGGAAGTGTGAACGCACCAGGAAACAAATGACGGGAGGGGGAAAAAAGGCGAAGGAGTGTATGTATTTGCAGCACGAAATGAAACAGGTGCGATCATACCAGGACTAATGCACAAGATCCCATTAGAATTCCGCAATTAAGTTTGCTTGGGCGAGAGTAGTACTTGGATGGGTGACCTCCTGGGAAGTCCTCGTGTTGCACCCATTTTTTTTTTCGGATGGGTCGTTCGACGTTACGCGCGAATGGAATTATGAACTGCTGGTTCATTCGCAAAGGTGAGTCATGGTGCCGGGGCATTTTACTTGATATTAGAACGAGAATAAGAGATGCAGAGTGCACGCACAAGGAAACAAATGACGGGAGGGGGGATGGAAGGAGAAAGGGTGTATGTATTTGCAGCGCAGAATGAAACATGAGCGATCATACCAGAACTAATGCAACGGATTCTATCAGAACTCCGCAAGTTAAGGGTGCTTGGGCGAGAGTAGTACTAGGATGGGTGACCTCCTGCGATGTCTTTATATTTTACCCATTTTCTTGGGAAGTCCTCGTGTTGCACCCATTTTTTTGCAGATGATTCTTTCGACGTTACGTGCGACTTGAATTATGGTCCGCAGGTTTATTCGCAAATGTGAGTCACGGCACCGTGACATTTTAGTTGATATTTGAACGATAACAGGAGGTGCAGTGCGCGCGCACAAGGAAACAAATGAGGGGAGGGGGAAGAAAGGAGAAGGATTTTATGTATTTGCCGCATGAAATTAAATAGGTGCGATCATACCAGCACTAATGCACCGGATCCCATCAGAACTCCTTAGTTAAGTGTGCTTGGGCGAGAGTAGTACTCGGATGGGTGACCTCCTGGAAAGTCCTCGCGTCGCACTAATTTTTTTTCAGACGGGTCGTTCGACGTTACACACGACTGGTACTAGGGTCCGCTGGTTTATACGCAAATGTGAGTCCAGAAGCTGGAGAATTTTAATCGATATTAAAAGGAGAAGGAGAGGTGCAGTGTGAACGCACAAGGAAATAAATGATGGGAGGGGGAGGGAAGGCGAAGGAGTGTATGTATTTTCAGCACGAAATGAAACAGGTGCAATCATACCAGCGCTAATGCAACGGATTCTATCAGAACTCCGCAGGTAAGGTGCTTGGGCGAGACTAGTATTAGGATGGGTGACCTCCTGCGAAGTCCTTATATTTCACCCATTTTATTGGGAAGTCTTCGTGTTGCACCCATTTTTTTGCAGATTATTCTTTCGACGTTACGCGCGACTTGAATTATGGTCCGAAGGTTTATTCGCAAATGTGAGTCACGGCGCCGTGGCATTTTACTTGATATTATAACGAAAACGGGAGGTGCAGTGCGCACGCACAAGGAAACAAATGACGGGAGGGGGAAGAAAGGAGAAGGAGTGTATGTATTTGCAACGCGAAATTAAATAGGTACGATCATACCAACCCTAATGCACCGGGTCCCATAACAAACTCCGTAGTTAAGTGTGCTTGGGCGAGAGTAGTACTCGGATGGGTGACCTCCTGGGAAGTCCTCGTGTCGCACCAATTTATTTTCAGACGGGTCGTTCGATGTTACGCGTGACTGGAGTTATGGTCCGCTAGTTTATAAGCAAATATGAGTCAAGAAGTAGGGGCATTTTAATCGATATTAGAACGAGAATAAGAGGTGCAGCGTGAACGCACAAGGAAACAAATGATGGGAGGGGGGAGGGAAGGAGAAGCAGTGTATGTATTTTCAGCACGAAATGAAACAGGTGCGATCATACCAGCACAAATGCCCCGGATCGCATCAGAACTCCGCAGTTAAGTGTGCTTTGGCGAAAGCAGTACAAGGATGGGTTACCTCCTGGGAAGTTCTCGTGTTGCATCTTTTTTTTTTTTCAAATGGGTCGTTCGACTTTACGCGCGACTGGAACTATGGTCCGCTGGTTTATACGCAAATGTGAATCAAGACGCAGGGGCATTTTAATTCATATTAGAACGAGAATGGGAGGTGAAGTTTGAACGCACCAGGAAACAAATGACGGTAGGGGGAAGAAAGGAGAAGGGGTGTATGTATTTGTAGCGCGAAATGAAACAAGTGTGATCATACCAGCACTAATGCACCGGATCCCATCAGAACTCCGTAGTTAAGTGTGCTTGGACGAGAGTAGTACTCGGATGGGTGACCTCCTGGGAAGTCGTCGTGTTGCACCCATTTTTTTTCGGATGGGTCGTTCGACGTTACGCGTGACTGGAACTATGGTCCACTGGTTTATACGTAAATGTGAGTCAAGAAGCAAGGGCATTTTAATCGATATTAGAACGAGAAGGAGATGTGCAGGGGAGAGGGAAGAAAGGAGAAGAATTGTATGTATTTGCAGCGAATAATTAAACAGGTGCTATCATACCAGCACTATTGCACCTGATCCAATAAAAACTCCGCAGTTAATTGTGCTTGGGCGAGAGTAGTACTCGAATGGGTGACCTCCTAGGAAGTCCTCTTGTTGCATCATTTTTTTTTTCAGATGGGTCGTTCGACGTTACGCGTGACTGGAACTATGGTCCACTGGTTTATACGTAAATGTGAGTCAAGAAGCAAGGGCATTTTAATCGATATTAGAACGAGAAGGAGAGGTGCAGTGTGAACGCACAAGGAAACAAATGATGGCAGGTGGGAGGGAAGGAGAAGGAGTGTATGTATTTTAAGCACCACATGAAACAGGTGCGATCATACAAGCACAAATGCACCGGATCCCATCAGAACTTCGCAGCTAAGTGTGCTTTGCCGAAAGTAGTACAAGGATTGGTTACCTCCTGGGAAGTTCTCGTGTTCCACCCATTTTTCTTTTTGGCTGGGTCGTTCCATGTTACGCGCGACTGGAACAAGAGTCCAATGATTTATACGCAAATGTCAGTCAAGACGAATGGGCATTTTAATTGATATTAGAACGAGAAGGAGAGGGGAAGTGTGAACGCACCAGGAAACAAATGACGGGAGGGGGAAAAAAGGCGAAGGAGTGTATGTATTTGCAGCGCGAAATGAAACAGGTGCGATCATACCAGGACTAATGCACAAGATCCCATTAGAATTCCGCAATTAAGTTTGCTTGGGCGAGAGTAGTACTTGGATGGGTGACCTCCTGGGAAGTCCTCGTGTTGCACCCATTTTTTTTTTCGGATGGGTCGTTCGACGTTACGCGCGAATGGAATTATGAACTGCTGGTTCATTCGCAAAGGTGAGTCATGGTGCCGGGGCATTTTACTTGATATTAGAACGAGAATAAGAGATGCAGAGTGCACGCACAAGGAAACAAATGACAGGAGGGGGGATGGAAGGAGAAAGAGTGTATGTATTTGCAGCGCAGAATGAAACATGAGCGATCATACCAGAACTAATGCAACGGATTCTATCAGAACTCCGCAAGTTAAGGGTGCTTGGGCGAGAGTAGTACTAGGATGGGTGACCTCCTGCGATGTCTTTATATTTCACCCATTTTCTTGGGAAGTCCTCGTGTTGCACCCATTTTTTTGCAGATGATTCTTTCGACGTTACGCGGGACTTGAATTATGGTCCGCAGGTTTATTCGCAAATGTGAGTCACGGCGCCGTGACATTTTAGTTGATATTTGAACGATAACAGGAGGTGCAGTGCGCGCGCACAAGGAAACAAATGAGGGGAGGGGGAAGAAAGGAGAAGGATTTTATGTATTTGCCGCATGAAATTAAATAGGTGCGATCATACCAGCACTAATGCACCAGATCCCATCAGAACTCCTTAGTTAAGTGTGCTTGGGCGAGAGTAGTACTCGGATGGATGACCTCCTGGGAAGTCCTAATGTCGCACCAATTTTTTTTCGGATGGGTAGTTCGACGTTTCGCGCGAATGAAATTATGAACTGGTGGTTCATTCGTAAAGTGACTCACGGTGCCAGGGTATTTTACTTGATATTAGAACGAGAAGGAGAGATGCTGAGTGCACGCACAAGGAAACAAATAACGGGAGGGGGGATGGAAGGAGAAAGAGTGTATGTATTTGCAGCGTAGAATGAAACATGAGCAATCATACCAGCACTAATGCAACGGATTCTATCAGAACTCCGCAAGTTATGGGTGCTTGGGCGAGAGTAGTACTAGGATGGGTGACCTCATGCGAAGTCCTTATAATTCATCCATTTTCTTCGGAAGTCCTCGTATTGCACCAATTTTTTTGCAGATGATTCTTTTGACGTTACGCATGACTTGAATTATGGTCCGGAGGTTTATTTGCAAATGTCAGTCACGGCGCCGTGGCATTTTACTTGATATTTGAACGAGAACGGGAGGTGCAGTGCGCACGCACAACGAAACAAATGACGGGAGGGGAAAGAAAGGAATATGAGTGTATGTATTTGCATCGCGAAATTAAACAGGTGCGATCATGCCAGCACTAATGCACCGGATCCCATCAGAACTCTGCAGTTAAGTGTGTTTTGGCGAAAGTAGTAAAAGGTTAAACAGGTGCGATCATGCCAGCACTAATGCACCGGATCCCATCAGAACTCTGCAGTTAAGTGTGTTTTGGCGAAAGTAGTAAAAGGATGGGTTACCTCCTGGGAAGTTCTCGTGTTGCACCCATTCTTTTTTTCAGATGGGTCGTTCGACGTTACGCGCGACTGGAACTATAGTCCGCTGGTTTATACGCAAATGTGAGTCAAGACATAGGGGCGTTTTAATTGATATTAGAACGAGAAGGAGAGGTGAAGTGTGAACGCACAAGGAAACAAATGAGGAGAGGGGGAAGAAAGGAGAAGGAGTGTATGTATTTGCAGCACGAAATGAAACAGGTGCGATCATACCAGCACTAATGCACCGGATCCCAACAGAACTCCGCAATTAAGTGTTCTTTGGCGATTGTAGTACTCGGATGGGTGACCTCCTGGAAATCCTCGTGTTGCACCCATTTTTTTTTGGATGGGTCGTTCGACGTTACGCTCGAATGGAATTATGAACCGCTGGTTCATTTGCAAAGGTGAGTCACGGTGCTGGCGCATTTTACTTGATATTAGAACGAGAAAGAGAGATGTAGAGTGGACGCACAAGGAAACAAATGACAGGAGGGGGGAATGAAGGAGAAAGAGTGTATGTATTTGCAACGCAGAATGAAACATGAGCGATCATACCAGCACTAATGCAACGTATTCTCTCAGAACTCAACAAGTTAAGGGTATTTGGGCGAGAGTAGTAGTAGGATGGGTGACCTCCTGCGAAGTCCTTATATTTCACCCATTTTCTTATGAAGTTCTCGTGTTGCACCCATTTTTTTGCAGATGATTCTTTCGACGTTACGCGGGACTTGAATTATGGTCCGCAAATTTATTCACAAATGTGAGTCACAGCGCCGTGGCATTTTATTTGATATTTGAACAAGAACGGGAGGTGCAGTGCACACGCACAAGGAAACAAATGACAGGAGGGGGAAGAAAGAAGAAGGAGTGTATGTTTTTGCAACACGAAATTAAATAGGTGCGATCATACCAGCACTTATGCACCGGATCCAATCAGAACTCTGTAGTTAAGTGTGCTTCGGCGAGAGTAGTACTCGGATAGGTGACCTCCTGGGAAGTCCTCGTGTTGCACCCATTTTTTTTGGATGGGTCGTTCGACGTTATGCTCGAATGGAATTATGAACCGCTGGTTCATTCCCAAAGGTGAGTCACGGTGCTGGGGCATTTTATTTGATATTAGAACGAGAAGGAGAGATGCAGAGCGGATGCACAAGGAAATAAATGACGGGAGAGGGGATGGAAGCAGAAAGAGTGTATGTATTTGTAGAGCAGAATGAAACATGAACGATCATACCAGCACTAATGCAACAGATTTTATAAGAACTCCGCAAGTTAAGGGTGCTTGGGCGAGAGTAGTACTAGGATGGGTGACCTCCTGCGAAGTCTTTATATTTCACCCATTTTCTTGGGAAGTACTCGTGTTGCACCCATTTTTTTGCAGATGATTCTTTCGACGTTACGCGTGACTTGAATTATGGTTCGCAGATTTATTCGCAAATGTGAGTCACGGCGCCGTGACATTTTACTTGATATATGAACGAGAACGGGAGGTGCAGTGCGCACGCACAAGGAAACAAATGACGGGAGGGGGAAGAAAGGAGAAGGAGTGTATGTATTTGCAGCGCAAAATTAAACAGGTGCGATTATACCAGCACTAATGCACCGGATCCCATTAGAACTCTGCCATTAAGTGTGCTTGGGCGAGAGTAGTACTCGGATGGGTGACCTCCTGGGAAGTCCTCGTGTTGCACCCATTTTTTTTCGGATGGGTCGTTCGACGTTACGCGTGAATGGAATTATGAACCGCTGGTTCATTCCCAAAGGTGAGTCACAGTGCCGGGGCATTTTACTTGATATTAGAACGAGAAAGAGAGATGCAGAGTGCACGCACAAGGAAACAAATGACGGGAGGGGGGATGGAAGGAGAAAGAGTGTATGTATTTGCAGCGCAAAATGAAACATTAGCGATGATACCAGCACTAATGCAACGGATTCTATCAGAACTCCGCAGTTAAGCGTGCTTGGCCGAGAGTAGTTCTAGGATGGGTGACCTCCTGCGAAGTCTTTATATTTCACCCATTTTCTTGGGAAGTGCTCGTGTTGCACCCATTTTTTTGCAGATGATTCTTTCGACGTTACCCGCGACTTGAATTATGGTCCGCAGGTTTATTCGCAAATGTGAGTCACGGCGCCGTGGCATTTTACTTGATATTTGAACGAGAATGGGAGGTGCAGTGCGCACGCACAAGGAAATATATGACAGGAGGGGGAAGAAAGGAGAATGATTGTATGTATTTGCAGCGCGAAATTAAACAGGTGCGATCATACCAACACTAATGCACCGGATCCTAACAGAACTCCGCAGTTAATTGTGCTTGGGCGAGAGTGGTACTCGTATGGGTGACCTCCTGGGAAGTCCTTGTGTCACACCAATTTTTTTTCAGGCGGGTCGTTCGACGTTACGCGCTACTGGAACTATGGTCTGCTGGTTTATACGCAAATGTGAGTCAAGAAGCAGGGGCATTTTAATCGATATTATAACGAGAAGGAGAGGAGGAGTGTAAACGCACAAGGAAACAAATGATGGGTGGGGGGAGGGAAAGAGAAGGAGTGTATGTATTTTCAGCACAAAATGAAACAGGTGCGATCACACCAGCACAAATGTACCGGATCCCATAAGAACTCCGCAGTTAAGTGTGCTTTGGCAAAAGTAGTACAATGATGGGTTACCTCCTGGGAAGATCTCGTGTTTCACCCTTTTTTTTTTTCAGATGGGTGGTTCGACTTTACGCGCGACTGGAAGTATAGTCCGCTGGTTTATACGCAAATGTGAGTTAAGACACAAGGGCATTTTAATTTATATTAGAACGAGAATGAGAGGTGAAATGTGAACAGACAAGGAAAGAAATGACGTGAGGGGGAAGAAAGAAGAAGGAGTGTATGTATTTACAGTGCGGAATGAAACAGGTGCGATAATACCAGGACTAATGCACAAGATCCCATTAGAATTCCGCAATTAAGTTTGCTTGGGCGAGAGTAGTACTTGAATGGGTGACCTCCTGGGAAGTCCTCGTGTTGCACCCATTTTTTTTTCGGATGGGTCGTTCGACGTTACGCGCGAATGGAATTATGAACTGCTGGTTCATTCGCAAAGGTGAGTCATGGTGCCGGGGCATTTTACTTGATATTAGAACGTGAAGGAGAGATGCAGAGTGCACGCACAAGAAAACAAATGACGGGAGTGGAGATGGAAGGAGAAAGAGTGTATGTATTTGCAGCGCAACATGAATTATGAGCGATCATACCAGAACTAATGCAACGGATTCTATCAGAACTCCGCAAGTTAAGGGTGCTTGGGCGAGAGTAGTACTAGGATGGGTGACCTCCTACGAAGTACATATATTTCACCCATTTTCTTGGGAAGTCCTCGTGTTGAACCCATTTTTTTGCAGATGATTCCTTCGATGTTACGCGCAACTTTAATTATGGTCCACAGGTTTATTTACAAATGTGAGTCACGGCGCCGTGGTATTTTACTTGATATTTGAACGAGGATGTGAGGTGCAGTGCGCACGCAAGAGGAAATGAATGACGGGAGGGGGAAGAAAGGAGAAAGAGTGAATCTATTTGCAGCGTGAAATTGATCAGGTGCGATCAGACTAGCACTAATGCACCGGATCCCATTAGAACTCCGTAGTTAAGTGTGCTTGGGCGAGAGTAGTACTCGGATGGGTGACCTTTTGGGAAGTCCTCGTGTTGCACCCATTTTTTCTCAGATGGGTCGTTCGACGTTACGCGCGAATGGAATTCTGAACCGCTGGTTCATTTGCAATGGTGAGTCACGGTGCCGGGGTATTTTACTTGATATTAGAACGAGAAGAAGAGATGCAGAGTGCACGCACAAGGAAACAAATGACGGGAGGGGGGATGGAAGGAGAAAGAGTGTATGTATTTGAAGCGCAGAATGAAACATGAGGGATCATACCAGCACTAATGCAACGTATTCTATCAGAACTCCGTAGGTAAGGGTACTTGGGCGAGAGTAGTACTAGGATGGGTGACCTCCTGCGAAGTCTTTATATTTCACCCATTTTCTAAGGAAGTCCTCGTGTTGCACCCATTTTTTTGCAGATGATTCTTTCGACGTTACGTGCAACTTGAATTATGGTCCGCAGGTTTATTCGTAAATGTGAGTCACGGCGCCGTGGCATTTTACTTGATATATGAACGTGAACGGGAGGTGCAGTGCGCACGCACAAGAAAACAAATGACGGGAGGGGGAAGAAAGGAGAAGGATTGTATGTATTTGCAGCGTATAATTAAACAGGTGCAATCATACCAACACTAATGCACCGGATCCCATCAGAACTCTGAAGTTAAGTGTGCTTGGCCGATAGTAGTACTCGGATGGGTGACCTCCTAGGAAGTCCTCGTGTCGCACCAATTTTTTTTCAGACGGATCGTTCGACGTTACGCGCTACTGGAACTATGGTCCGCTAGTTTATACGCAAATGTGAGTCAAGAAGCAGTGGCATTTTAATCGATATTAGAACGAGAAGGAGCGGTGCAGTGTGAACGCACAAGGAAACAAATGATGGGGGGAGGGAAGGAGAAGGAGTGTATGCATTTTCGGCATGAAATGAAACAGGTGCGATCATACCAGCACAAATGCATCGGATCCCATCAGAGCTCCGCAGTTAAGTGTGCTTTGGCGAAAGTAGTACAAGGATGGGTTACCTCCTGGGAAGTTCTCGTGTTGCACCCTTTTTTTTTTCAAATGGGTCGTTCGACGTTACGCGCGACTTGAACTATGGTCCGCTGGTTTATACGCAAATGTGAGTCAAGATGCAGGAGTATTTTAATTGATATTAAAACGAGAAGTAGAGGTAAAGTGTGAACGCACCAGTAAACAAATGACGGGAGGGGGAAGAAAGGAGAAGGAGTGTATGTACTTGCAGCGCGAAATTAAACAGGTGCGATCATACCAGCACTAATGCACCGGATCCCGTCAAAACTCCGCAGTCAAGTGTGCTTGGGCGAGAGTTGTACTCAGATGGGTAACCTCCTGGGAAGTCCTAGTGTTGTACCCACCTTTTTTCGGATAGGTCGTTCATCGTTACGCGTGAATGGAATTATGAACCGCTGGTTCATTCGCAAAAAGGTAATCATGGTGCCGGGGCATTTTTCTTGATATTTGAACGAGAAGGAGAGATGAAGAGGGCACGCACAAGAAAACAAATGACGGGAGGAGGGATGGAAGAAGAAAGAGTGTATGTATTTACAGCGCAGAATGAAACATTAGCGATCATATCAGCACTAATGCAACGGATTCTATCAGAACTTCGCAGTTGAGGGTGCTTGGGTGAGAGTAGTGCTAGGATGGGTGACTTCCTGCGAAGTCCTTATATGTCACCCATTTTCTTGGGAAGTCCTCGTGTTGCACCCATGTTTTTTGCAGATGATTCTTTCAATGTTACGCGCGACTTGTATTATGGTCCGCAGGTTTATTTGTAAATATGAGTCACAGCACCGTGGCATTTTACTTGATATTTGAATGAGAACGGGAGGTGCAGTGCGCACGCACAAAGAAACAAATGATGGAAGGGGGGAGGGAAGGAGAAGGAGTATATGTATTTTCAGCACGAAATGAAAAAGGTGCGATCATACCAGCACAAATGCACCGGATCCCATTAGAACTCTGCAGTTATGTGTGCTTTGGCAAAAGTAGTTCAAGGATGGGTTACCTCCTGGGAAGTTCTCGTGTTGCACCTATTATTTTTTTCATATGGGTCATTCGACATTACGCGCGACTGGATCTATGGTCCGCTGGTTTATACGCAAATATGAGTCAAGACACAGGGGCATTTTAATTGATATAAGAAAGAGAACGGGAGGTGCAGTGCGTACGCACAAGGAAACAAATGATGGGAGGGGGGAGGGAAGGAGAAGGAGTGTATGTATTTTCAGCACGAAATGAAAAAGTTGCGATCATACCAGCACAAATGCGCCAGATCCCATCAGAACTTCGTAGTTATGTGTGCTTTGGCGAAAGTAGTTCAAGGACGGGTTACCTCCTGGGAAGTTCTCGTGTTGCACCTATTATTTTTTCATTTGGGTCGTTCGACGTTACACGCGACTGGATCTATGGTCCGCTGGTTTATACGCAAATATGAGTCAAGACGCAGGGGCATTTTAATTGATATAAGAAAGAGAACGGGAGGTGCAGTGCGCACGCACAAAGAAACAAATGATGGGAGGGGGGAGGGAAGGAGAAGGAATGTATGTATTTTCAGCACGAAATGAAAAAGGTGCGATCATACCAGCACAAATGCACCGGATCCCATCAGAACTTCGTAGTTATGTGTGCTTTGGCGAAAGTAGTTCAAGGATGGGTTACCTCCTGGGAAGTTCTCGTGTTGCACCTATTATTTTTTTCATATGGGTCGTTCGACGCTACGCGCGACTGGATCTATGGTCCGCTGGTTTATACGCAAATATGAATCAAGATGCAAGGGCATTTTAATTGATATAAGAAAGAGAACGGGAGGTGCAGTGCGCAAGCACAAGGAAACAAATGATGGGAGGGGGGAGGGAAGGAGAAGGAGTGTATGTAATTTCAGCACGAAATGAAAAAGGTGTGATCATACCAGCACAAATGCACCGGATCCCATCAGAACTTCGTAGTTATGTGTGCTTTGGCAAAAGTAGTTCAAGGATGGGTTACCTCTTGGGATGTTCCCGTGTTGTACATATTTTTTTTTTCAGATGGGTCGTTCGACGTTACGCGCGACTGGATCTATGGTCCGCTGATTTATACGCAAATGTGAGTCAAGACGCAGGTGCATTTAAATTGATATAAGAACGAGAAGGAGAGGTGAAGTGTGAACGCACCAGGAAACAAATGACGGGAGGGGGGAGAAAGGAGAATGAATGTATGTATTTGCACCGCAAAATTAAACAGTTGCGATCATACAAGCACTAATGCACCACATCCCATCAGAACTCCGTAGTTATGTGTGCTTGGGCGAGAGTAGTACTCGGATGGGTGACCTCCTGGGAAGTCCTTGTGTTGCACCCATTCTTTTTCGGATGGGTCGTTCGAAGTTACGCGCGAATGGAATTATGAACCACTAGTTCATTCGCAAAGGTGAGTCACGGTGCCTGGGCATTTTACCTGATAATAGAACGAGAATAAGAGATGCAGAGTGCACGCAAAAGGAAACTAATGACGGGAAGGGGGATGGAAGGAGAAAGAGTGTATGTATTTGCAGTGCAGAATGAAACACGAGCGATCATACCAGCACTAATGCAACGGATTCTATAAGAACTTCGCAAGTTAAGGGTGCTTGGGCGAGAGTAGTACTAGGATGGGTGACCTCCTATGAAGTCTTTTTAATTCACCCATTTTCTTGGGAAGTCCTCGTGTTGCACACATTTTTTTGCAAATGATTCTTTCGACGTTACACGCGACTTGAATTATGGTCTGTAGGTTTATTCGCAAATGTGAGTCACGGTGCCGTGGCATTTTACTTGATATATGAACGAGAACGGGAGGTGCAGTGCGCATGCACAAGGAAACAAATGGCGGGAGGGGAAAGAAAGGAGAAGGACTGTATGTATTTGCAGCGCGAAATTAAACAGGTGCGATCATACCAGCACTAATGCACTGGATCCCATCAGAACTCCGCATTTAAATGTGCTTTGGCGAAAGTTGTATAAAGATGGGTTACCTCCTAGGAAGTTCTTGTGTTGCACCCATTTTTTTTCGGATATGGCGTTCGACGTTACGCGCGAATGGAATTATGAACCGCTTGTTCATTCGAAAAGGTGAGTCACGGTGCCGGGACATTTTACTTGATATTAGAATGAGAATGAGAGATGCAGAGTGCACGCACAAGGAAACAAATGACGGGAGGGGGGATGGAAGGAGAAAGAGTGTATGTATTTGCAGCGCAGAATGAAACATGAGGGATCATACGAGCACTAATGCAACGGATTCTATCAGAACTCCGCAAGTTAAGGGTGCTTAGGCGAGAGTAGTACTTGGATGAGTTACCTCCTGCGAAGTCCTTATATTTAACCCATTTTCTTGGAAAGTCCTCGTGTTGCACCAGTTTTTTTTCAGACGGGTCGTTCGACGTTACACGCGACTGAAACTATGGTCCGCTGGTTTATACGCAAATGTGAGTCAAGAAGAAGGGGCATTTTAATCGATATTAGAACGAGAAGGAGAGGTGCAGTGTGAACGCACAAGGAAATAAATAATGTGAAGGGGGAGGGAAGGAGAAGGAGTGTATGTATTTTTAGCACAAAATGAAACAGGTGCGATCATACCACCATAAATGCACCGGATCCCATCAGAACTATGCAGTTAAGTGTGCGTTGGTGAAAGAAGTACAAGGATGGGTTACCTCCTGGGAAGTCCTCGTGTTGCACCCTTTTTTTTCGGATGGGTCGGTTGACATTACGCACAAATGGAATTATGAACTGCTGGTTCATTCGCAAAGGTGAGTCACGATGCCGGAGAATTTTACTTGATATTAGAACGAGAAGGAGAGATGCAGAGTGCACGCACAAGGAAACAAATGACGGGAGGGGGATGGAAGGAGAAAGAGTGTATGTACTTGCAGCGTAGAATAAAAGTTGAGCGATCATACCAATACTAATGCAACGGATTCTGTCAGAACTCCACAAGTTAAGGGTGCTTGGGCGAGAGTAGTACTAGGATGGGTGACCTCCTTCGAAGTCCTTATATTTCACCCATTTTCTTGGGAAGTCCTCGCATTGTACCTAATTTTTTGCAGATGATTCTTTCGATGTTACGCGCGACTTGAATTATGGTCTGCAGGTTTATTCGCAAATGTGAGTCACGTCCCCGTGGCATTTTACTTGATATTGGAAGGAGAACGGGAGGTGCAGTGCGCACGCACAAGGAAACAAATGACGGGAGGGGGAAGAAAGGAGAAGGAGTGTATGTATTTGCAGCGCAAAATGAAACAGGTGCGATAATACCAGCACTAATGCACCGGATCCCATCAGAACTCTGCAGTTAAGTGTGCTTAGGCGAGAGTAGTACTCGGATTGGTGACCTCCTTGGAAGTCCTCGTGTCGCATCAATTTTTTTTTAGACGGGTCGTTCGACGTTACGCGCGACTGTAACTATGGTCCGCTGGTTTATACGCAAATGTGAGTCAAGAAGCATGGGCATTTTAATCGATATTAGAACGAGAATGAGAGGTGCAGTGTGAATGCACAAGGAAACAAATGATGGGAGGGGGGAGGGAAGGAGAAGGAGTGTATGTATTTTCAGCATGAAATGAAATAGGTGCGATCATACCAGCACAAATACACCGGATCCCATCAGAACTCCGAAGTTAAGTGTGCTTTGGCGAAAGTAGTACAAGGATTGGTTACCTCTTGGGAAGTTCTCGTGTTGCACCCATTTTTTTTTCAGATGGGTCGTTCGACGTTACGCGCGACTGGAACTATGGTACGCTGGTTTATACGCAAATATGAGTCAAGATGCAGGGGCATTTTAATTGATATTAGAACAAGAAGGAGAGGTGAAGTGTGAACGCACCAGGAAATAAATGACGGAAGGGGGAAGAAATGAGAAGTAGTGTATGTATTTGCAGAGCAAAATGAAATAGGTGCGATCATACCAGCACTAATGCACCGGATCTAATCAGAACTCCGCAGTTAAGTATGCTTGGGCGAGAGTAGTACTCGGATGGGTGACCTCCTGGAAAGTCCTCGTGTTGCTCCTATTTTTTTTTGGATGAGTCGTTCGACGTTATGCACGAATGGAATTATGAACCGCTGGTTCATTCATAAAGGTAAGTCACGATGCCGGGACATTTTAGTTGATATTAGAACGAGAAGGAGAGATGAAGAGTGCACGCACAACAAAACAAATGACGGGAGGGGAGATGGAATGAGAAAGAGTGTATGTATTTGCAGCGAAGAATGAAACATGAGCGATCATACCAGAACTAATGCAAAGGATTCTATCAGAACTCCGCAATTTAAGGGTGCTTGGGCGAGAGTAGTACTAGGATGGGTTACCTCTTACGAAGTCCTTATATTTCACCCATTTTCTTGAGAAGTCCTCGTGTTACACCCATTTTTTTGCAGATAATTCTTTCGACGTTACGTGCGACTTGAATTATGGTCCGCAGGTTTATTCGCAAATGTGAATCACGGCGTCGTGGCATTTTACTTGATATTAGAACGAGAACGGGAGGTGCAGTGCTCACGCACAAGGAAACAAATGACGGGAGGGGGAGGAAAGGAGAAGGAGTGTATGTATTTGCATCGCAAAATGAAATAGGTGCGATTATACCAGCACTAATGCACCGGATCCCATCAGAACTCCACAGTTAAGTGTGCTTGGCCGAGAGTAGTACTCGGATGAGTGACCTCCTGTGAAGTCCTCATGTTGCAACTATTTTTTTCGGATGGGTCGTTCGACGTTACGCGCGAATGGAATTATGAACCGCTGGTTCATTCGCAAATGTGAGTCATGGTACCGGGGCATTTTACTTGATATTAGAACGAGAAGGAGAGATGCAGAGTGCAAGCACAAAGAAACAAATGACGGGAGGGGGGATAGAAGGAGAAAGAGTGTATGTATTTGCAGCGCAGAATGAAACATGAGCGATCATACCAGCACTAATGCAACGGATTTTATCAGAACTCCGCAAGTTAAGGGTGCTTGGGTGAGACTAGTACTAGGATGGGTGACCTCCTGCGAAGTCCTTATATTTTACCCATTTTCTTGGCAAGTCCTCGTGTTGCACCCATTTTTTTTGCAGATGATTCTTTCGACGTTACGCGCGACTTGAATTAAGGTTCGCAGGTTTATTCGCAAATGTGATTCACGGCGCTGTGGCATTTTAATTTAAATTTTAACGAGAACGGGAGGTGCATTACGCACACACGAAGAAACAAATGACGGGAGGGGGAAGAAAGCAGAATGAGTGAATATATTTGCTGCGCGAAATTTATCAGGTGCGATCATACTAGTACTAATGCATTGGATCCCATCAGAACTCTGCAGTTAAGGGTGCTTGGGCGAGAGTAGTACTAGGATCGGTGACCTCCTGCGAAGTCCTTATATTTCACCCATTTTCTTGGGAAGTCCTCGTGTTGCACCCATTTTTTTGCAGATGATTATTTCGACATTATGCGCGACTTGAATTATGGTCCGTAGGTTTATTTGCAAATCTGAGTCATGTCGCCGTGGTATTTTACTTGATATTTGAACGAGAACGGGAGGAGCAGTGCACACGCACAAGGAAACAAATGACGGGAGGGGGGAGAAAGGAGAATGAGTGTATGTATTTGTAGCACGAAATTAAATTGCTGCGATCATACCAGCACTAATGCACCGAATTCCATAAGAACTAAGCAGTTAAGTGTGCTTGGCCGAGAGTAGTACTCGGATGGGTGACCTCCTGGGAAGTCTTCGTGTCGCACTAATTTTTTTTCATACGGGTCGTTCGACGTTACGCGCGACTGGAACTATGGTCCTCTGGTTTATACGCAAATGTGAGTGAAGAATCAGGGGCATTTTAATTTATATTAGAACGAGAAGGAGAGGTGTAGTGTGAACGCAAAAGGAAACAAATGATGGGAGCGGGGAGAGAAGGAGAAGGAGTGTATGTATTTTCAGAACGAAATTAAACAGGTGCGATCATACCAACACAAATGCACCGGATCTCATCAGAACTCTGTAGTTAAGTGTGCTTGGACGAGACTAGTTCTCGGATGGGTGACCTCTTGGGAAGTTCTCGTGTCGCACCAATTTTTTTTCAGACGGGTCGTTTAATGTTACGCGTAACGAGAACTATGGTCCGCTGGTTTATACGTAAATGTGAGTCAAGAAGCAGGAGCATTTTAATCGATATTAGAACAAGAAGGAGAGGTGCAGTGTGAACGCACAAGAAAACAAATTATGGGAGGGGGGAGGAAAGGAGAAGAAGTGTATCTATTTTCAGCACGAAATGAAACAGGTGTGATCATACCAGCACAAATGTACCAGATCCCATCAGAACTCCGCAGTTAAGTGTGCTTTGGCGAAACTAGTACAAGGATGAGTTACCTCCCAGGAAGTTCTCGTGTTGCAACCATTTTTTTTTTCATATGGGTTGTTCGACGATACACACGACTAGAATTATGATCTGCTGGTTTATACGTAAATGTGAATCAGGACGCAGGGGCATTTTAATTGATATTTGAACGAGAAGGAGAGGTGAAGTGTGAACCCAACAGGAATGAAATGACGGGAGGGGTAAGAAAGGAGAAGAAGTGTATGTATTTGCAACGCGAAATGACACAGGTGCGATCATACCAGCACTAATGCACCGGATCCCATCAGAACTCCGCAGATAAGTGTGATTGGGCGAGAGTAGTACTCGTATGGGTGACCTCCTGGGAAGTCGTCGTGTTGCACCTATTTTTTTTCGGATGGGTCGTTCGACCTTACGCACGAATGGAATTATGAACCACTGGTTAATTCGCAAAGGTGAGTCCCGGTTCCGGGGCATTTTACTTGATATTAGAACGAGAAAGAGAGATGCAGAGTTTACGCACAAGGAAACAAATGACGGGAGGGGGGATGGAAGGAGAAAGAGTGTATGTATTTGCAACGCAGAATGAAACATGAGCGATCATACCAGAACTAATGCAACAGATTCTATCAGAACTCCACAAGTTAAGGGTGCTTGGGCGAGAGTAGTACTAGGATGGGTGACCTCCTGCGAAGTCCTTACATTTCACCCATTTTCTTGGGAAGTCCTCGTGCTGCTCCCATTTTTTTGCAGATGATTCTTTCGACATTACGCGAAACTTGAATTATGGTCTGCAGGTTTATTTGAAAAATGTGAGTCACGGTGCCGTGGCATTTTACTTAATATTTGAACGAGAACGGGAGGTGCAGTGCACATGCACAAGAAACAAATGACGGGAAGGGGAAGAAAGGAGAAGGAGTGCATGTATTTGCAGTGCGAAATTAATCAGGTGCGATCATACCAGCACTAATTCACTGGATCCCATCAAAACTTCGAAGTTAAGTGTGCTTGGGTGAGAGTAGTACTCGGATGGGTGACCTCCTGAGAAGTCCTCATGTCGCACAAATTTTCTTTCAGACAAGTCGATCAACGTTACGCGCGACTGGAACTATGGTCCGCTGGTTTATAGGGAAATATGAGTCAAGAAGCAGGGGCATTTTAATCGATATTAGAACGAGAAGGAGAGGTGCAGTGTGAACGCACAAGGAAACAAATGATGGGAGGGGGGAGGGAAAGAGAAGGAATGTATGAATTTTCAGCAGGAAATGAAACAAGTGCGATCATACCAGCACAAATGTACCTGATCCCATCATAACTCCGCAGTTAAGTGTGCTTTGGCGAAAGTAGTACAAGGATGGGTTACCTCCTGGGAAGTTCTCGTGTTGCACCCATTTTCTTTTTCAGATGGGTCGTTCGACGTTATGCGTGACTGGAACTAAGATCCACTGGTTTATACGCAAATGTGAGTCAAGACGCAGGGGCATTTTAATTGATATTAGAACGAGAAGGAGAGGTGAAATCTGAACGCACCAGGAAACAAATGACGGGAGGGGAAAGAAAGGAGAAGGAGTGTATGTATTTACAGCACGAAATGAAACAGGTGCGATCATGCCAGCACTAATGCACCGCATCCCATCAGAACTCCGCAGTTAAGTGTGCTTGGGCGAGAGTAGTACTCGGATGGGTGTCCTCCTGGGAAGTCCTCGTGTTGCACCCACTTTTTTTCAGATGGGTCGTTCGACGTTTCACGCAAATGGAATTACGAACAGCTGGTTCATTCCCAAAGGTGAGTCACTGTGCCGGGGCATTTTACTTGATAATAGAACGAGAAGGAGAGATGCAGAGTGCACGCACAAGGAAACAAATGACGGGAGGGGGGATGGAAGAAGAAAGAGTGTATGTATTTGCAGCGCAGAATGAAACATGAGCGATCATACCAGCACTAATGCAACGGATTTTATCAGAACTCTGCAAGTTAAGGGTGCTTGAGCGAGAGTAGTACTAGGATGGTGACCTCCTGCGAAGTCCTTATATTTCACACATTTTCTTGGGAAGTCCTCGTGTTGCACCCATTTTTTTGCAGATGATTCTTTCGACGTTACGCGCGACTTGAATTATGGTCCGCAGGTTTATTCGTAAATGTGAGTCACGGTGTCGTGGCATTTTACTTGATATTTGAACGAGAACGGGAGGTGCAGTGCGCATGCACAAGGAAACAAATGACGGGAGGGAAAAGAAAGGAGAAGGAGTGTATGTATTTGCATCACGAAATTAAACAGGTGCGATCATACCAGCACTAATGCATCGGATACCATCAGAACTCTGCAGTTAAGTGTGCTTTGGCGAAAGTAGTAAAAGGATGGGTTACCTCCTGGGAAGTTCTCGTGCTACACACATTCTTTTTTTCAGATTGGTCGTTCGACGTTAAGTGTGACTGGAACTATGGTCCGCTGGTTTATAATCAAATGTGAGTCAAGACGCTGGGGCATTTTAATTGATATTAGAACGAGAAGGAGAGTGGAAGTGTGAACGCACCAGGAAACAAATGGCGGGAGGGGAAAGAAAGGAGAATGAGTGTATGTATTTGCAGCGCGAAATTAAACAGGTGCGATCATACCAGCACTAATGCACCGAATCCCATCAGAACTCCGCAGTTTAGTGTGCTTGGGCGAGAGTAGTACTCGGATGGGTGACCCCTCGGAAGTCCTCGTGTTGCACCCATTTTTTTTCGGATGGTTCGTTCGACATTATGCGCGAATGGAATTATGAACCGCTGGTTCATTCGCAAAGGTGAGTCACGGTGCCGGGGCATATTACTTGATATTAGAACAAGAAAGAGAGATGCAGAGTGCATGCACAAGGAAACAAATAACGGGAAGGGGGATGGAAGAAGAAAGAGCGTATGTATTTACAGCGCAGAATAAAACATGAGCGATCATACAAGTACTAATGCAACGGATTCTATCAGAACTCTGCAAGTTAAGGGTGCTTGGGCGAGAGTAGTACTAGGATGGTGACCTCCTCTATTTTCAGCACTAAATGAAACAAGTGCGATCATACCAAGACAAATGCACCGGATCCCATCAGAACTCCGAAGTTAAGTGTGCTTTGGCGAATGTAGTACAGGGATGGGTTACCACCTGAGAAGTTCTCGTGTTGCACCCTTTTTTTTTTTTAGATGGGTCATTCGACTTTACACGTGACTTGAACTATGGTCCGCTGGTTTTAACGCAAATGTGAGTCAAGACGCAGGGGCATTTTAATTGATATTAGAATGAGAACGGGAGATGAAGTGTGAACACACCAAGAAACAAATGACGGGAGGGGGAAGAAAGGAGAAGGAGTGTATGTATTTGCAGCGCGCAATTAAACAGGTGTCTTCATACTAGCGCTAATGCACCGGATCCCATGAGAACTCCGCAGTTAAGTTTGCTTGGGCGAGGGTAGTACTCGGATGGATGACCTCCTGGGAAGTCCTCGTGTCGCAATAATTTTTTTTCAAACGGGTCGTTCGACGAAATCGCGCGATTGGAACTATAGTCCGCTGGTTTATACGCAAATGTGAGTCAAGAAGCAGGGGTATTTTAATCGATATTAGAATGAGAAAGAGAGGTGCAGTGTGAATGCACAAGGAAACAAATGATGGGAGGGGGGAGGGAAGGAGAAGGAGTATATGTATTTTCAGCACAAAATGAAATTTGTGCGATCATACTAGCACAAATGCACCGGATCCCATCAGAACTCCGCAGTTAAGTGTGCTTTGGTGAAAGTAGTACAAGGATGGGTTACCTCTTGGGAAGTTCTCTTGTTGCACCCATTTTCTTTTTCAGATGGGTCGTTCGACGTTACGCGGGACTGGAACAATGGTCCACTGGTTTATACGCAAATGTGAGTCAAGACGCATTGGCATTTTAATTGATATTAGAACGAGAATGAGAGGGGAAGTGTGAATGCACCAGGAAACGAATGACGGGAGGGGAAAGAAATGAGAATGAGTGTATGTATTTGCAGCGCAAAATGAAACAGGTGCGATCATACCAGTACTATTCCACCAGATCTGATAAGAACTGCGCAGTTAAGTGTGCTTGGGTGAGAGTATTACTTGGATGGGTGACCTCCTGGGAAGTCCTCTTGTTGCACTCATTTTTTTTCGGATGGGTCGTTCGACGTTACGCACGAATGGAATTTTGAACCGCTGGTTCATTCGCAAAGGTGAGTTACGGTGCCGGAGCATTTTATTTGATATTAAAAAGAGAATGAGAGATGCAAAGTGGACGCACAAGGAAACAAATGACGGGAGGGGGGATGGAATGAGAAAGAGTGTATATATTTGCAGTGTAGAATGAAACATGAGCGATCATACAAGAACTAATGCAACGGATTCTATCAGAACTCTGCAAGTTAAGGGTGCTTGGGCAAGAGTAGTACTATGATGGGTGACCTCCTGCGAAGTCCTTATATTTCACCAATTTTCTTGGGATGTTCTCGTGTTGCACCAATTTTTTTGCAGATGATTCTATCGACATTACGCACGACTTGAATTATGGTCCGCAGGTTTATTCGCAAATGTGAGGTACGGCACCGTGGCATTTTACTTGATATTTGAACGAGAACGGGAGGTGCAGTGCGCACGCACTAAGAAACAAATGACGGGAGGGGGAAGAGAGGAGAAGGAGTGTATGTATTTGCAGCGCAAAATTAAACATGTGCGATCATACCATCACTAACGCACCGGATCCCATAAGAACTCCACAGTCAAGTGTGCTTGGGTGAGAGTAGTACTCGGATGGGTGACAACCTGGGAAGTCCTCGTGTCGCACCAATTTTTTTTCAGACGGGTCATTCAAAGTTACGCGCGACTGGAATTATAGTCCGCTGGTTTATACGCAAATGTGAGTCAAGAAGCAGGAGCATTTTAATCGATATTAGAACGAGAATGAGAGGTGCAGTGTGAACGCATAAGGAAACAAATGATGGGAGGGGGAGGGAAGGTGAAGGAGTGTATGTATTTTCTGCACGAAATGAAACATACGCGATCATACCAGCACAAATGCACCGGATCCCATCAGAACTCCGCAGTTAAGTGTGCTATGGCGAAAGTAGTACAAGGATGGGTTACCTCCTGGGAAGTTCTCGTGTTGCACCCATTTTTTTTTCAGATGGGTTGTTCGACGTTACGCGCGACTGGAACTATGGTCCGCTGGTTTATACGCAAATGTGAGTCAAGACACAGGGGCATTTTAATTGATATTAGATCGAAAAGTAAAGGTGAAGTGTGAACGCACCAGGAAACAAATGACGGGAGGGGGAAGAAAGGAGAAGGAGAGCATGTATTTGCACCGCGAAATTAAACAGGTGCGATTATACCAGCACAAATGCACCGGATCCGATCAGAACTCCGCAGTTAAGTGTGCTTGGGCGAGAGTAGTACTCAGATTAGTGACCTCTTGGGAAGTCCTCGTGTTGCACCCATTTTTTTCGGATGGGCCGTTCGACGTTACGCGTGAATGGAATTATGAACAGCTGGTTCATTCGAAAAGGTGAGTCACGGTGCCGGGGCATTTTACTCTATATTAGAATGAGAAGGAGAGATACAGAGTGAAAGCACAAGGAAACAAATGACAGGACGGGGGATGAAAGGAGAAAGAGTGTATGTATTTGCAGCACAGAATGAAACATGAGCGATTATACCAGGACTAATGCAACGTATTCTATCAGAACTTCGCAAGTTAAGGGTTCTTGGGTGAGAGTAGTACTAGGATGGGTGACCTCCTGCAAAGTCCTTATATTTTACCTATATTCACGGGAAGTCCTAGTGTTGCACCCATTTTTTTTCTGATTATTCTTTCGACATTACGCGCGACTTGAATAATGGTCCGCAGGTTTATTCGTAAATGTGAGTCACGGCGCCGTGGCATTTTTATTTATATTTGAACGAGAACGGAGGTGCAGTGCGCATGCACAAGGAAACAAATGACGGGAGGGGGAAGAAAGTAGAAGGAGTGCATGTATTTGCAGCGCGAAATTAAACAGGTTCGATCATACCAGCATTAATGCACCGGATCCCATCAGAACTCCGCAGTTAAGTGTGCTTGGGCGAGAGTAGTACTCGGATGGGTGACAACCTAGAAAGTCCTCGTGTCGCACTAATTTTTTTTCGGACGGGTTGTTCGACGTTACGCGCGACTGGAACTATGGTCCGCTGGTTTATACGCAAATGTGAGTCAAGAAGCAGAGGTATTTTAATCAATATTAGAACGAGAAGGAGAGGTGCAGTGTGAACGCACAAGGAAACAAATGATGGGAGGGGGGAGGGAAGGAGAAGGAGTGTATGTATTTTCAGAACGAAATGAAACAGGTGCGATCATACCAGCACAAATGCACCGGATCCCATCAAAACTCCGCAGTTAAGTGTGTTTTGGCGAAAGTAGTACAAGGATGGGTTACCTCCTGGGAAGTTCTCGTGTTGCACCCATTTTTATTTTCAGATGGGTCGTTCAACGTTACGCGAGACTGGAACAATGGTCCACTGGTTTATACGCAAATGTGAGTCAAGGCATTTTAATTGATATTAGAACGAGAAGGAGAGGTGAAGTGTGAACGCACCAGGAAACAAATGATGGGAGGGGGATGGAAGGAGAAAGAGTGTATGTATTTGCAGCACAGAATGAAACATGAGCGATCATACCAATACCAATGCAACGGATTCTATCAGAACTCCGCAAGTTAAGGGTGCTTGGGCGAGAGTAGTTCTAGGATGGGTCAACTCCTTCGAAGTCCTTATATTTCACCAATTTTCTTGGGAAGTTCTCGTGTTGCACCCATTTTTTTGCAGATGATTCTCTCGACGTTACGCGCGACTTGAATTATGGTCCGCAGGTTTATTCGCAAATGTGAGTCACGGCGCCGTGGCATTTTACTTGATATTTGAACGAAAACGGGAGGTGCACGCACCAAACAGATGGCGGGAGGGGGAAGAAAGGAGAATGAGTGTATGTATTTGTAGCACGAAATTAAACAGGTGTGATCATACCAGCATTAATGCACCAGATCCCATCAGAACTCCGCAGTTAAGTGTGCTTGGGCCAGACTAGTACTCGGATAGGTGACCTCCTGGGAAGTCCTCGTGTCGCACAAATTTTTTTTCAGACGGGTCGTTCGACGTTACGCGCGACTGGAATTATGGTCCGCTGGTTTATACGCAAATGTGAGTCAAGAAGCAGGGGCATTTTAATCGATATTAGAACGAGAAGGAGAGGTGCAGTGTGAACGCACAAGGAAACAAATGATGGGAGGGGGGAGGGAAGGAGAATGAGTGTATGTATTTTCAGCACGAAATGAAACAGGTGCGATCATGCCATCAGAAATGCACCAGATCCCATCAGAACTCAGCAGTTAAGTGTGCTTGGCGAAAGTAGAACAAGGATGAGTTACCTCTTGGGAAGTTCTCGTGTTGTACCAATATTTTTTTGGATGGGTCGTTCGACGTTACGCGCGAATAGAATTATGAACCGCTGGTTAATTCGTAAAAGTGAGTCACGGTGCCGGAGCATTTTACTTGATATTAGAATGAGAATGAGAGATGCAGAGTGCACGCACAAGGAAACAAATGACGGGATGGGGGATGGAAGGAGAAAGAGTGTATGTATTTGTAGCGCAGAATGAAACATGAGCGATCATACCAGCACTAATGCAACGGATTCTATCAAAACTCCGCAAGTTAAGGGTGCTTGAGCGAGAGTAGTACTAGGATGGGTGACCTCCTTCGAGGTCTTTATATTTCACCCATTTTCTTGAAAGTCCTCGTGTTGCACTCATTTTTTTGCAGATGATTCTTTCAACGTTACGCACGATTGGAACTATTGTCCACTGGTTTATTTTCAAATGTGTGTCATGGCGCCGTGGCATTTTACTTAATATTTGAAGGAGAATGAGAGGTGTAGTGCGCACGTACAAGGAAAGAAATAACGGGAGGGGGAAGAAAGGAGAAGGAATGTATGTATTTGCAGTGCAAAATTAAACAATTGCGATCATACCAGATCTAATGCACCGGGTCCCATCAGAAATTCGCAGTTAAGTGTGCTTGGGCGAGAGTAGAACTCGGATGGGTGACAACCTGGGAAGTCCTCGTGTCGCACCAATTTTTTTTCAGACAGATTGTTCGACGTTAATCGCGACTGGAACTATAGTCCGCTAGTTTATACGCAAATGTTAGTCAAGAAGCAGGGGCATTTTAATCGATATTAGAACGAGAAGGAGAGGTGCAGTGTGAACGCACAAGAAAACAAATGACGGGAGGGGGGAGGGAAGGAGAAGGAGTGTATGTATTTTCAGCACGAAATGAAACAGGTGCGATCATGCCAACAGAAATACACTGGATCCCATCAGAACTCCGCAGTTAAGTGTGCTTTGGCGAAAGTAGTACAAGGATGAGTTACCTCTTGGGAAGTTCTCGTGTTGTACCCATTTTTTTCGGATGGGTCGTTCGACATTACGCGCGAATGGAATTATGAACCACTGTTTAATTCGCAAATGTGAGTCAAGACACAGGGGTATTTTAATTGATATTAAAACGAGAAGGAGAGGTGAAGTGTGAACGCACCAAGAAACAAATGACGGGAGGGGGAAGAAAGGAGAAAGAGTGTATGTATTTGCTGTGCAAAATGAAACAGGTGCGATCATATCAGCACTAATGCACCGGATCTGAACTCCGCAGTGAAGAGTGCTTGGGCGAGAGTAGTATTCGGATGGGTGACCTCCTGGGAAGTCCTCTTGTTGCACCCATTTTTTTTTGGATGGGTCGTTCGACGTTACGCACGAATGGAATTATGAACAGCTAGTTCATTCGCAAAGGTGAGTCACGGTGTCGGGGCGTTTTACTTCATATTTGAATGAGAAGGAGAGATACAGAGTGAACGCACAAGGAAATAAATGACAGGAGGGGGGATGGAAGGAGAAAGAGTGTATGTATTTGGCGCGTAGAATGAAACATGAGCGATCATACCAGCACTAATGCAACGGATTCTATCAGAACTCCGCAAGTTAAGGGTGCTTGGGTGAGAGTAGTACAAGGATGGGTAACCTCCTTCGAAGTTCTTATATTTCACCCATTATCTTGGGAAGTCCTCGTGTTGCACCCATTTTTTTGCAGATGATTCTTTCGACGTTACGCGAGACTTGAATTATGGTCTGCAGGTTTATTCGCAAATGTGAGTCACGGTGCCGTGGCATTTTAATTGATCTTTGAACGAGAACGGGAGGTGCAGTGCGCACGCACAAGGAAACAAATGACGGGAGGGGGAAGAAAGGAGAAGGAGTGTATGTATTTGCAGCGCAAAAATAAACAGGTGCGATCATACCAACACTAATGCACTGGATCTCATTAGAACTCCGCAGTTAAGTGTGCTTGGGCGAGAGTAGTACTCGGATGGGTGACCTCCTAGGAAGCCCTAGTGTCGCACCAATTTTTTTTTCAGACGGGTCGTTCCACGTTATGCGCGAATGGAACTATGGTCCGCTGGTTTATACACAAATGTGAGTTAAGAAGTAGGGGCATTTTAATCGATATTAGAACGAGAAGGAGAGGTGCAGTGTGAACGCACAAGGAAACAAATGATGGGAGGGGGGAGGGAAGGAGGAATGTATGTATTTTCAGCACGAAATGAAACAGGTACGATCATACCAGTACAATTGCATCGGATCCCATCAGAACTCCGCAGTTATGTGTGCTTGGGCAAGAGTAATACTCGGATGGGTGACCTCCTCGGAAATCCTCGTGTTGCACCAATGTTTTTTCGGATGGGTCGTTCGACGTTACGCGGGAATGGAATTATGAACTGCTGGTTCATTCGCAAAGGTGAGTCACGGTGCTGTGGCATTTTACTTGATATTAGAACGAGAAGGAGAGATGCAGAGTGGACGCACAAGGAAACAAATGACGGGAGGGCGGGATGGAAGGAGAAACAGTGTATGTATTTGAAGCGCATAATGAAACATGAGCGATCATACCAGCACTAATGCAATGTATTCTATCAGAACTCCGCAAGTTATGGGTGCTTGGGCGTGAGTAAAGTTATAGGATGGGTGACCTCCTGCGAAGTCCTTATATTTCACCCATTTTCTTGGGAAGTCCTCGTGTTGTACCCTTTTTTTTGCAGATGATTTTTTCGACGTTACGCATGACTTGAATAATGATCCGAAGATTTATTCGCAAATGTGAGTCACGGCACCGTGGCATTTTACTTGATATTTGAACGAGAACGGGAGCTGCAGTGCGCACACACATGGAAACAAATGACGGGAGGGGGAAGAAAGGAGAAGGAGTTTATGTATTTGCTGCGCGAAATTAATCTGGTGCGATCAT
Organism: Carica papaya; assembly: GCF_054855325.1. Taxonomy (NCBI): domain Eukaryota; kingdom Viridiplantae; phylum Streptophyta; class Magnoliopsida; order Brassicales; family Caricaceae; genus Carica; species Carica papaya. The sequence continues at coordinate 19,189,786 of NC_142313.1, forward strand.
ACCAGCACTAATGCACCGGTTCCATCAGAACACTGCAGTTAAGTGTGCTTGGGCGAGAGTAGTACTCAGATGTGTGACCTCCTGGGAAGTCCTCGTGTTGCACAAATTTTTTTTTCGGATGGGTCGTTTGATGTTACGCGCTAATGGAATTATGAACCTCTAGATCAGACCAGCACTAATGCAACGGATTCTATCAAAACTCCGCAAGTTAAGGGTGCTAAAATGCCTCAGCACCGTGACTCACATTTACGAATAAACCAGTGGACTATAGTTTCAATCGCGCGTAACGTCGAACGACCCATCTGTAAAAAATTAGGTGCTACACGAGTACCTCCCAGGAGGTCACCCATCCTAGTACTACTCTCGCCCACACACACATAACTGCGGAGTTCTGATGGGATCCGGTGCATTAGTGTTGGTATGATCGCACCTGTTTCATTCCTCACTGCAAATACATACACACCTTCTCCTTCCCTCCACCCTCCCGTCATTTATTTTATTGTGCATGTACACTGCACCTGTCCTTCTCGTTCTAATATCAAGTAAAATGCATTGGCGCCATGACTTACATTGGCGTCATAAATAAGTGAACCATAATTCCAGTCGCGCGTAACGTTGAATGATCAATCTGCGAAAAAAAGGTGCAACACGAATACTTCCCAGGAGGTCAACTATGCTAATACTACTCTCGCCAGAGCACACTTAACTGCAGAGTTTTGATGGGATCCGGTGAATTAGTGCTGGTATGATCAGACTTGTTTCATTCCACGCTGTAAATACATACACTCATTCTCCTTCCCTCCCCCTCCCATCATTTATTTCCTTGTGCATGCACACTGCACCTCTCCTTCTCGTTCTAATATCAAGTAAAATGCCTCGGCGCCGTGACTCACATTTGCGAATAAACCAGCGGACCATAGTTCCAATCGCGCTTAACATCAAATGCCCCATTTGAAAAAAATAGGTGAAACACAAGGACTTCCCAAAAGTTGACCACTCCTAGTACTACATTCACCTAAGCACATTTAACTGCAGAGTTCTGAAGGGATCCGGTAAATTAGTGATGGTATGATGGCACCTGTTCTATTCCACGCTATAAATACATACACTCCTTCTCCTTCCCTCCCCCCTCCCGTCATTTATTTTCTTGTGTGTGCACACTACACCTCTCCTTCTCGTTCTAATATCAAGTAAAATGTCTTGGCGCCGTCACTCACATTTACGAATAAACCAGCGGACCATATTTCCAATCGCGCGTAACATCGAAGGACCTATCTGTAAAAGAATGGGTGCAACATGAGGAGATCACCCATCCTAGTACTACTCTCGCCCAAGCATAACTGCGGAGTTCTGATGGGATCCGGTGCATTAGTGCTGGTATGATCGCACCATTTTTATTCTGCATTGTAAATACATACACTCCTTCTCATTCCCTCCCCCCTTCCCTCATTTGTTTCCTTGTGCATGCACACTTCATATCTCCTTCTCGTTCTAATATCAAGTAAAATGTCCCGGCACCATGACTCACATTTGTGAATAAACCAGTGGACCATTGTTCCAGTCGCGCATAACGTTGAAGGACCCATCTGCAAAAAAATAGGTGCAACACAAGAACTTCCCAGGAGGTCACCCATCCTAGTACTACTCTGTCCCAAACACACTTAACTACGGAGTTGGGATGGTATCCGGTGCATTAGTGCTGGTATGATCGCACTTGTTTCATTCCACGCTGCAAATACATACACTCCTTCTCCTTCCCTCCCCCTCCTATCATTTATTTTCTTGTGCGTGTACACTGCACCTTTCTTTCTTGTTCTAATATCAAGTAAAATGCCTCGGCACCATGACTCACATTTGCGAATAAACCAGTGTACCATAGTTCTAACCGTGCGTAACGTCGAACTCCCCATCTGAAAAAAATAGGTGTAACATAAGGACTTCCCAGGAGGTCACCATTGCTTCTCATTTTTTGTTATTCTACTAAGTAATATGCTCGCAGACAATCTTATCACGTGATGGGATTTAATTGAATGCGCAAAAAATATTAAACAAAATGCCCCGGTGCCGTTACTCACGTTTGCGAATGAACTGATGGACCGTCGCTCCGGTACCGCGTAACGTTTAACGCCCAATATGAAAAAAGAAGGATGCAACACGAGAGCCGAGAGCTTCCCAGGAGGTAACCCATTCTAGTACTATTCTCGCCCAAGCATGCATAACTGCAGAGTTCTGATGGGATCCAGTGAACTAATGCTGGTATGATCACACCCTTTCTTATTTGTGCCGCAAATACATATGCCCCTTCTCCTTCCCTCTCCCCTCCTGTCATTTGCTTCCCTGTGCATGCACCTCTCTTCTTCTTCTAGTTCTAATATTAAGCAAAATACCCTGACACCTCGACTCATGCCCATATGAACGGATCGCCCACCGCACCTCGTTTTTTGTTGTTATATTATGTAAGGTGCTCGCAATGACACTCTTATCACGTGATTGGTATTAATTGAATGTGCAGAAAATATTAAGCGAAATGTCCCGGCGGACCGTCGCTCCGGTCCCGCGTGTATTTTAACGTCCCATCTGTAGAAAGAAGGGTGCAACACGAGCACTTCTCAAGAGGTCACCCATCCTAGTACTACTCTCGCCCAAGCACACTTGACTGCGAAGTTCTAATGGGATCCGTTGAACTAGTGCTGGTATGATCGCACCCCTTCTAATTTGCGCCGCAAAGACATATACCACTTCTCCTTCCCTCTTCCTTCTCGTCATTTGTTTCGCTGTGCGCGCAATTCATCTTTGCTTCTAGTTCTAATATCGAGTGAAATGCCCTTACACCTCGACTCGCCGCATTTCATTTTTTTGTTGTTCTACTATTTAAGATGCTCGTGATGACACTCTCATCACTTGATGGGCTTTAATTGAATGCACGACAAGTATTAAGCAAAATGCCCTGACACCATGACTCACGTTTACGAATGAACAGGTGGACCGTCGCTCCAGTCCCGCGTAACATTTAACACCCCGTCTGTAAAAAAATGGGTGCAACACGAGTGCGTCCCAAGAGGTCACCCATCGTAGAACTACTCTCGTCCAAGCACGCTTAACTACAGAGTTCTTATGGATCCCGTGAACTAGTGCTAGTATGATCGCACCCCTTCTAATTTGCGCCGCAAAGACATATATCCCTTCTCCTTCCCTCTCCCTTCCCTTCATTTGTTTCGTTGTGCGCGTAATGCACCTCTACTTCTAGTTCTAATATCGAGTGAAATGCCCCGACGCCTCGAGTCATGTGTATATGAACGAAAGACCCGCCGCACCTCCTTTTTTGTTGTTCTACTATGTAAGATGCTCGTAATAATAATCTTATCATATAGTGGGTTATAATTGAATGCACGAATAGTATTAAGGAAAATGCTCCGGCGCTGTGACTCATGTTTGCAAATTAACCGGTGACTGTCGCTCTAGTCCCGCGTAACATTTAACGCCCCATCTGCAAAAAAAGGGTGCAACATGAGAACTTCCTAGGAGATTACCCATCCTAGTTCTACTCTCGCCCAAGCACGATTAACTACGAAGTTCGATGGGATCCGATGCATTATGCTGGTATGATCTAACCCCTTCTCCTTCCCTCTCCCATCTCATAATTTATTTTGTTGTGCACGCACACCGCACCTCTGTTTCTAGTTCTAATATCCTAGTATTACTCTCGCCCAAACACACTTAACTGCAGAGTTCTAATGAGATCCAGTGCATTAATGCTAGTATGATCGCACATGTTTCATTCTGTGCTGTAAATACATACACTCCTTCTCCTTCTCTCCTCCCTCCCGTCATTTGTTTCCATTTGCGTGCACACTGCACATCTCATTCTCGTTCTAATATCAAGTAAAATGTCTCGGCGCCATGACTCACATTTGGAATAAATAAGTGGACCATAGTTCCAATCGCGCGTAATGTCGAACGACCCATGTACAAAAAATAGGTGCAACATGAGTACTTCCCAAGAGGTCACCCATCCTAGTACTACTCTCGCCCAAGCAAATTTAAAAGCAGAGTTCTGATGGAATCTGGTGCATTAGTGCTGGTATGATCGCACCTGTTTCATTATGCGCTGTAAGTACATACACTCCTTCTCCATCCCTCCCCCCTCCCGTCATTTGTTTCCTTGTGCATGCACACTGTACCTCTGCTTCTCGTTCTCATATCAAGTAAAATGCCCCTAGCACCGTGACTCACATTTGTGAATAAATAAGCTGACCATAGTTCCAGTCGCGCGTAACGTCGAAGGACCCATCTGCAAAAAAATGGGTGAAACACGAGAACATCCAATGAGGTCACCCATCCTAGTATTACTCTCGCCCAAGCACACTTAACTGTGAAGTTTTGATGGAATCCGGTGCATTAGTGTTGGTATGATCGCACCCGTTTCATTCTGCGCTGCAAATACATACACTCATTCTCCTTTCCTCCCCCTCCCGTCATTTGTTTCCTTGTGCGTGTACACTGCATCTCTGCTTCTCGTTCTAATATCAAGTAAAATGCCCTGGCACCGTGACTAATATTTGCGTATAAACTAGCGGACTATAGTTTCAGTCGCGCGTAATGTTGAACGACCCATCTGCAAAAAAATAGGTGTAACACGAGAACTTCCCAGGAGAACACCCATCGTAGTACTACACTCTCCCAACTATACTTAACTGCGAAATTCTGATGGATCCAGTGCATTAGTCCTAGTATGATCACACCTATTTCATTATGCGCTGCAATTATATACACTCCTTCTCTTTCCCTCCCCCCTCCCGTCATTTGTTTCCTTGTGTGTGTGCACTGTACCTTTGCTTCTCGTTCTAGTATCAAGTAAAATTCCTCAGCGCTGTGACTCACATTTGCGAATAAACCAACGAACCATAATTCAAGTCGCGCGTAACATCGAACGCCCCATCTGAAAAAAAATAGGTGCAACACAAGGACTTCCTAGTAGGTCACCACTTCTGGTACTACACTCGCCCAAGCACATTTAACTCTGGAGTTCTAATGGGATTCAGTGCATTAATGCTGGTATGATCGCACCTGGTTGCTTCTGCGCTGCAAATACATACACTCCATCTCCTTCCCTCTCCCCTCCTGTAATTTGTTTCCTTGTGCGTGCACACTGCACCTCTCATTCTCGTTCTAATATCAAGTAAAATGCCACGGCGCTGTTACTCACATTTGCGGATAAACCAGCGAACCATAGTTCAAGTCGCGCGTAACGTCGAACGACTCATCTGCAAAAAAATGGGTGCAACATGAGGACTTCCCAGGATGTCACTCATCCTAGTACTACTCTCGCTCAAGCATACTTAATTGCAGAGCTCTGATAGGATCCGGTGCATTAATATTAGTATGATCGCACCTGTTTCATTCCGTGCTGCAAATACATACACTCCTTCTCCTTTCCTCTCCCCTCTCGTCATTTGATTCCTTGTGAGTGCACACTGCACCTTTGCTTTTCGTTCTAATATCAAGTAAAATGCCCCTCGCACCGTGACTCATATTTGTGAATAAATCAGCTGACCATAGTTTCAGTCGCGCGTAATGTCGAAGGACTCATCTGTAAAAAAACGAGTGAAACACGAGAACTTCCCAAGAGGTCACCACTCCTACTACTACACTCGCCCAAACACATTTAACTGCGGAGTTCTGATGGGATTCGGTGAATTAGTTATGGTATTATGGAACCTGTTTCATTCTGCGTTGCAAATACGTACACTCATTCTCCTTTCCTCTCCCCTCCCGTCATTTGTTTCCTTGTGCGTGCACACTGCACCTTTGTTTTTCGTTCTAATATCAAGAAAAATGCCCCTGGCACCGTGACTCACATTTGTGAATAAATCAGCTGACCATAGTTTCAGCCGCGGGTAACGTGGAATGACCCATCTGCAAAAAAATGGGTGCAACACGAGAACTTCCCAGGAGGTCACAACTCCTAGTACTACACTCACCAAAGCACATTTAACTGCGAAGTTCTGATAGGATCCGGTGAATTAGTGATGGTATAATGGCACCTGTTTCATTCTACACTGCAAATACATACGCTCCTTCTCTTTCCCTTCCCCCTCCCTTCATTAGTTTCCTTGTGCATGCACACTTCACCTCTCATTCTCGTTCTAATATCAAGTAAAATGCCCTGGTGCTGTGACTCACATTTGCGAATAAACCAGTGCACCATAGTTCCAGTCGCGCGTAACGTCGAATGACCCATCTGCAAAAAAATGGGTGCAACACGAGGACTTCCCAATTGGTCACCACTCCTAGTACTACACTCACGCATGAACACTTAACTGCGGAGTTCTGACCGGATCCGGTGAATTAGTGAAGGTATAATGGCACTTGTTTCATTCTGCACTGCAAATACATACACTCATTCTCCTTCCCTCCACATCCCGTCCTTTATTTCCCTGTGCGTACACACTGCACCTCCCCTTCTCAATCTAATATCAAGTAAAATGCCCCGGCACTGTGACTCATATTTGCGAATAAACCAGCGGACTATAGTTCCAGTCGCGCGTAACACCGAAAGATTCATCTGCAAAAAAATGTGTAAAACACGAGGACTTCCTAGGAGGTCACACATCCTAGTACTACTCTCACAAAAGTACACTTAAGTGCAGAGTTATGATAGAATCCGATGCATTAGTGCTGGTATGATTGCACCTGTTTCATTCCGCGCTGCAAATACATACACTCCTTCTCCTTCCCTCCCCCTCCCGTCATTTGTTTCCTTGTGCATGCACACTGCGCATCTGCTTCTCGTTTTAATATCAAGTAAAATGCCCCGGTGTCGTGACACACATTAGCGAATAAACCATCGGACCATAGTTCCAATAACGCCGAACGTCGACCGACCCATCTATAAAAAAATGGGCGCAACACGAGGACTTCACAAGAGGTCACCACTCCTAGTACTACACTCGCACAATCACATTTAATTGCAGAGTTCTTATAGGATCCGGGGAATTAGTGATTGTATACTGGCACCTATTTCATTCCGTGCTACAAATACATACACTCCTTCTCCTTCCCTCCCCCCTCCCGTCATTTGTTTCCTTGTGCGTGCACACTGCACCTCTTCTTCTCGTTCTAATATCAAGTAAAATGCCCCGGCTCTGTGACTCATATTTACAAATAAACCAACAGACCATAGTTCCAGTCGCGCGTAACATTGAACGACCCATCTATAAAAAAATGGGTACAACACGATGACTTCCCAAGAGGTCACCATTCCTGCTACTACACTCGCCCAAGCACATTTAACTGCGGAGTTCTGATCTAATTCAGTGAATTAGTGATGGTATAATGACACCTATTTCATTCCGCACTACAAAGACATACACTCCTTCTCCATCCCTTCCCCCTTCCGTCATTTGTTTCCCTGTGCGTGCACACTGCACCTCCCATTCTCGTTCTAATATCAAGTACAATGCTCCGATGCCATGACTCACGTTCACGAATAAACCAGCGGATCATAGTTCCAGTTGCACGTAACGTCAATGGACCCATATGTAAAAAAATGGGTAAAACACAAGAACTTCCCAGGAGATCACACATCTTAGTACTACTCTTGTAAAAGTACACTTAACTGCGGAGTTCTAATGGAATTCGGTGCATTAATGCTAGTATGATCGCACCTATTTCATTCCGTGCTGCAAATACATACACTCATTCTCCTTCCCTCCCCCTCTCGTAATTTGTTTCCTTGCGTGTGCACACTGCACCTCTCCTTCTCGTTCTAATATCAAGAAAAATGCAACGGCGCCGTGACTCACATTTGCGAATAAACCATTGGACCATAGTTCCAATCGCGCCTAACGTTGAATGACCCATTTGCAAAAAAATGGGTGCAACACGAGGACTTCCCAGGAGGTCACCACTCCTAGTACTACACTCGCCCAAGCACATTTAACTACAGAGTTCTGATGGGATCCGGTGAATTAGTAATAGTATAATGGCACATGTTTCATTCCGCGCTGCAAATACATACACTCTTTCTCCTTTCTTCCCCCTCTCGTCATTTATTTCCTTGTGCGTGCGCACTGCACCTCTCGTTCTCGTTCTAATATCAAGTAAAATGTCACAGCGCTGTGACTCACATTTGCGAATAAACCAGTCGACTATAATTCAAGTCGCGTATAGTGTCGAGCGACCTATCTGCAAAAAAATGGGTGCAACACGAGTACTTCCGAGGTGGTCACCCATCCTAGTACTACTCTCGCCCAAGCAAACTTAAATGCGGAGTTTTGATGGGATCCAGCACATTAGTGCTGGTATGATCGCACATGTTTCATTCCCTGCTGTAAATACAAACACTCCTTCTCATTCTCTCTCCCCTCCCGTCATTCGTTTTCTTATGCGTGCAAACTGCACCTCCCTTTCTCGTTCTAATATCAAGTAAAATGCCTCGGTGACGTGACTCACATTTGCGAATAAACTAGCGGACCATAGTTTCAGTCGCGCGTAACATCGAAGAACCCATCTGTAAAAAAATGGGTAAAACACGAGGACTTCCTAGGAGGTCACCCATCTTAGTACCACTCTCGCAAAACCACACTTAACTGCGGAGTTCAGATGGAATTCGGTGCATTAGTGCTGGTATGATCGCATCTGTCTCATTCCACGCTGTAAATACATACACTACTTCTCCTTCCCTCCTCCTCCCGTCATTTGTTTCCATGTGCGTGCACACTGCACCTCTCCTTCTCGTTCTAATATCAAGTAAAATGTCCCGGTGCCGTAACTCACATTTGTTAATAAACCAGCACACCATAGTTCCAGTTGTGCGTAACGTCAAACGACCCATCTGCAAAGAAATGGGTGCAACACGAGGATGTCCCAGGAGGTCATCCATCCTAGTACTAGTCTCGCTCAAGTATACTTAACAGCGGAGTTCTGATAGGATCCGGTGCATTAGTCCTTGTATGATCGCACCTGTTTGCTTTCGTGCTGCAAATACATATAATCCTTCTCCTTCCCTCCACATTCCTGTCATTTGTTTCCTTGTATGTGCACACTGCACCTCTCCTTCTCATTCGAATATCAATTAAAATGACCCGACGCTGTGATTAACATTTGTGTATAAACCAGCGGACAATAATCCAAGTCGCTCGTAACATCGAATGACCCATCTGCAAAACAATGGGTGCAACACAAGGACTTCGAAGGAGGTCACCCATCCTAGTACTACTCTCGCCCAATCACACTTAACTGCGAAGTTTTGATGGGATTCAGTGCATTAGTGCTGGTATGATCGTACCTGTGTGCTTCCGTGCTGCAAATACATACACTCCTTCTCCTTCCCTCCCCCCTCTCGTCATTTGTTTCCTTGCGCGTGCACACTGCACCTCTACTTTTTATTCTAATATTAATTAAAATGCCCTGGCGGCATGACTACATTTGCGAATAAACCAGCAGACCATAGTTCCAGTCGCGCGTAACGTCGAATAACCCATCTGCCAAAAAATGGGTGTAACACAAGGACTTCCAAGGAGGTCACCCATCCTAATACTACTCTCACCCAAACACACTTAACTGCGGAGTTCTGATGGGATCCAGTACATTAGTGCTGGTATGATCGTACCTGTTTGCTTCCACGCTGCAAATACATACATTCCTTGTCTTCCCATCCCCTTTCCGCCATTTGTTTCCTAATGCGTGCACACTGCACCTCTCTTTGTCGTTCTAATATCAATTAAATTGTCCCTGCGCCATTACTAACATTTGCGTATAAACCAGCAGACCATAGTTCCAGTCGCGCGTAACGTCGAACGACCCATTTGAAAAAAACAGGTGTAACATGAGGACTTCCTAGGAGGTCACACATCCGAGTACTACTCTCGCCCAAGCACACTTAACTGTGGAGTTCAGATTGAATCCGGTGCATTAGGGCTGATATGATCGCACCTGTTTCATTCCGCGCTCCAAATACATACATTCCTTCTCCTTCCTTCCCCCCTCCTGTCTTTGTTTCCTTGTGCGTTCACACTGCACCTCTCATTCTCGTTCTAATATCAAGTAAAATGTCCCGGCGCCGTGACTCACATTTGCGAATAAACCAGCAGGCAATAGTTTTAGTCGAGCGTAACGTCGAACGACCTATCTGCAAAAAACATTGGTGCAACATGAGGACTTCTAGGGAGGTCACCCATCCAAGTACTACTCTCGCCCAAGCAAACTTAACTGCGGAGTTCTTATTGGATCCGGTGCATTAGTGCTGCTATGATCACACATCTTTCATTCTGCACTGCAAATACATACACTCTTTCTCATTGCCTCCCCCATCCCGTCATTTGTTTTCTTGGGCGTGCACACTGTACCTCTCTTTCTTGTTCTAATATCAAGTAAATTGCCTAAGCGTCGTTACTCACATTTGCAAATAAACTAGTGGATAATAGATCAAGTTGCGCGCAACGTCGAACGACCCATCTGCAAAAAAATTGGTGCAACACGAGGACTTCCCAGGACGTCACCCATCCTAGTAGTACTCTCACCCAAGCAAACTTAACTGCAGAGTTCTGATGGGATCCAGTGCATTAATGCATGTATGATTGCACCTGTTTCATTCCGCGCTGCAAATATATACACTCCTTCTCCTTCCTTGCACCCTTCCGTGATTTGTTTCCTTGTGCGTGCACACTACACCTCTCCTTCTCCTTCTAATAACAAGTAAAATGCTCCTATACAGTGACACACATTTGTGAATAAACCAACAGACCATAGTTCAAGTCGTGCGTAACGTCGAGCAATTCATCTGCAAAAAAATGGGTGCAACACGAGTACTTCTGGGGAGGTCACCCATCCTAGTATTACTCTCGCCCAACCAAACTTAAATGCGAAGTTATGATTGGATCCGGTGCATTAGTTCTGGTATGATCGCACCTGTTTCATTCCGCGCTTCAAATACATACACTCCTTCTCATTCCCTCCCCCTTCCCATCATTTATTTCTTTGTGTGTGCATAATGCACCCCTCCATCTTGTTTTAATATCAAGTAAAATGCCCCAGCGCCTTGACTCACATGTGCGAATAAACCAACGGACCATAGTTCCAGTCGCACGTAACGTCGAACGACCCATTTGCAAAAAAATGGGTACAACACGAGGACTTCGAAGGAGGTCACCCATCCTAGTACTACTATTGCCCATGCACCCTTAACTATGGAGTTCTGATGGGATCCAGTGCATTATTGCTGGTATAATCGCATCTGTTTTATTCCGCGCTGCAAATACATACACTCCTTCTCCTTCCCTCCCCCCTCCCCTTATTTGTTTCCTTGGGCGTCCACACTGTACCTCTAATTCTCTTTCTAATATCAAGTAAAATACCCTAGTGCCGTGACTCACATTTACGAATAAACCAGCGGACCATAATTCGTATCGCGCGTAACGTCGAACGACCCATCTACAAAAGAATAGGTGAAACACAAGCACTTTCCAAGAGGTCACCCATCCTAGTACTACTCTCGCCCAAGCACACTTAATAGCGGAGTTCTGATGGAATCCGATGCATTAGTGCTGGTATGATCGCACATGTTTGCTTATCCGCTGTAAATACATACACTCCTTCTCCTTCCCTCCTCCCTCCCGTAATTAGTTTCTTTGTGTGTGCACACTGCACCTCTCTTTCTCGTTCTAATATCAATTAAAATGCCATGGCGGCGTGACTTACATTTGCGAATAAACCAACGAACCATAGTTCCAGTTGCTCGTAACGTCGAACAACCCATCTGCCAAAAAAGGGGTGCAACACGAGAACTTCCAAGGAGTTCACCCATCCTAGTACTACTCTCGCCCAAGCACACTTAACAGCGGAGTTCTGATAGGATCTGGTGCATTAGTCCTGGTATGATCGCACCTGTTTACTTTCGCACTGCAAATACATACACTCCTTTTCCTTCCCTTCCCTCCCCCTCCCGTCATTTGTTTCCTTGTGCGTGCACACTGTACCTCTCATTCTCATTCTAATATCAATAAAAATGCCCTGGGACCGTGACTAACATTTGCGTATAAACCACCATACCATAGTTGCAGTCGCGCGTAACGTCGAACGACCTATCTGAAATAAAATAGGTGCAACACGAGGACTTCCAAGGAGGTCACCCATCCTTGTACTACTCTCTCCCAAACAAACTTAACTCCGGAGTTCTGATGGGATCTGGTTCATTAGTGCTACTATAATCGAACATCTTTCATTCCGCGCTGCAAATACATGCACTCCTTCTCCTTCCCTCCCCTGTCCCATCATTTGTTTCATTGTGCGTGCACACTGCACCTCTCCTTCTCGTTCTAATATCAAGTAAAATGCCCCGGTGCCGTGACTCAAATTTGGGAATAAACCAGCGGACCATAGTTCTAGTCGTGCATAATGTTGAACGACCCATCTGCAAAAAAATGGGTGCAACACGAGGACTTTCCAGGAGCTCACCCATCCTAATACTACTCTCGCCCAAACACACTTAACTACGGAGTTCTGATGGGATCTAGTGCATTAATGCTGGTATGATTGCACCTATTTTATTCTGCGCTGCAAATACATACACTCCTTGTCCTTCCGTCTCCCTCCCGTCATTTGTTTCCTTGTGCGTGCACACTGCACCTCTTCTTCTCGTTCTAATATCAAGTAAAATGCTCCAGTGCCGTGACTCACATTTGCGAATAAACCAGCGGACAGTAGTTCCAGTCGCGCGTAACATCGAATAACCTATCTGCAAAAAAATTGGTGCAACACGAACACTTCCCAGAAGGTCACCCATCCTAGTAGTACTCTCGCCCAAGGAAACTTAACTACGGAGTTCTGATTGGATCCGGTGCATTAGTGCCGCTGTGATCGCACATCTTTCATTCCGCGATGTAAATACATGCACTCCTTTTCCTTTCCTCCCCCCTCCCGTCATTTGTTTCCTTGTGTGTGCACACTGCACTTCTCCTTCTCATTCTAATATCAATTAAAATGCTCCGGCGCCGTGACTCACATTTGTGAATAAAACAGCGGACCATAGTTCCCATCGCGCGTAACGTCGAACGACCCATCTGCAAAAAAATTAGTGCAACAGGAGGACTTCCCAAGAGGTCACCCATGCTAGTACTACTGTCGCTCAAGCATATTTAACAGTGGAGTTCCGATAGGATCCGGTGCATTAGTCCTGGTATGATCACACCGGTTTGCTTCCGCACTTCGAATACATACACTCATTCTCCTTCCCTCCCCCCTCCCATCATTTGTTTCCTTGTGCGTACACTCTGCACCTCTCATTCTCCTTCTAATATCAAGTAAAATGGCCCTACGCCGTGATACACATTTATGAATAAATCAACGGACCATAGTTTAAGTCGCGCGTAATGTCGAGCGACCCATCTGCAAAAAAATAGGTGCAACACGAGTACTTACAAGGAGGTCACCCATCCTAGTACTACTCTTGCCCAAGCAAACTTAAATGCGGAGTTCTGATGGGATTCTGTGCATTAGTGCTGGTATGATCGCACCTGTTTCATTCCGCGCTTTAAATACATACACTAATTCTCCTTCCCTCCCCCCTCCCGTCATTTGTTTCCTTGTGCGTGCACACTACACCTCTCCTTCTCGTCCTAATATCAAGAAAAATACCCCGGCGCCGTGACTCATATTTGCGAATAAACCAGCAGACAACAGTTCCAATCGCGAGTAACGTCGAATGATCCATTTGAAAAAAAAATTGGTGCAACACGAGAACTTCCCAGGAGGTCACTCGTCCTAGTACTACTCTCGCCCAAGCACACTTAACTACGAAGTTTCAATTGGATTCGGTGCGTTAGTGCTGGTATGATCGCACCTGTGTGCTTCCGTGCTGCAAATACATACACTCCTTCTCCTTCCCTCCCCCCTCCCATCATTTGTTTCCTTGCGCGTGCACACTGCACCTCTGCTTCTCGTTCTAATATGAAGTAAAATACCTCGGTGTTATAACTCGCATTTACGAATAAACCAGCAGACCATAATTCCAGCCGCGCGTAACGTCGAACACCCTATCTGAAAAGATAGGTGCAACACAAGGACTTCCCAAGAGGTCACCCATTCTAGTACTACTCTCGCCCAAGCACACTTGAATGCGGAGTTCTGATGGGATCTGAAGCATTAATTCTGGTATAATGGCACCTGTTTCATTCTGCCTTCCGAATACATACACTTTTTCTCCTTCCCTCCCTCATTCCCTCCCTCATTCCCTCTTTTATTTCCTTGTGCGTGCAGACTGTACCTCTCTTTCTTGTTCTAATACCAAGTAAAATGCCCTGGCGCTATGACTCACATTTGTAAATAAACCAGCGGATCATAATTCCAGTCGCGCGTAACGTCGAACGACCCATCTGCAAAAAAATGTGTGCAACACGAGTACTTGCCAGGAGGTCACCCATCCTAGTACAACCCTCACCCAAGCATACTTAACTACGGAGTTCAGAAGGGATCTGGTGCATTAGTGCTGGTATGATCACACTTGTTTTATTCTGCGCTGCAAATACATACACTCCTTCTCTTTCCCTCTCCCCTCCCGTCATTTGTTTCCTTGTGCGTGCACACTGCACCCTTACTTCACGTTCTAATATCAACTAAAATTCTACAGCGCCGTGACTCACATTTGTGAATAAACCAGCGGACCATAGTTCCAGTCGCGCGTAACGTCGAATGACCCATTTATAAAAAAATAGGTGCAACACAAGGACTTCCCAAGAGGTCACACATCCTAGTACTACTTTCGCCTAAGAACACTTAACTGCGGAGTTCTAATGGGATCTAGTGCATTAGTTCTGGTATGATCGCACCTGCTTCATTCCGCGCTGCAAATACATAAACTCCTTCTCCTTCCCTCCCCCCTCCCATCATTTGTTTCCTTGTGCGTGCACAGTGCACCTCTCCTTCTCGTTCTAATATCAAGTAAAATGCCCCCGACGCCGTGACTCACATTTGCAAATAAACCAGCGTACCATAGTTCCAGTAATGCGTAACGTCGAGCGACCCATCTGCAAAACAATGGTTGCAACACGAGGAAATCCCAGGAGGCCACCACTCCTAGTACTACATTCGCCCAAGCACATTTAACTGCGGAGTTCTGATGAGATCCGGTGAATTAGTGATGGTATAATGGCACCTGTTTCATTCCAGACTTTAAATACATACACTCCTTCTCCTTCCTTCCCACCTCCCGTCATTTTTTTCCTTTTGCGTGCACACTGCACTTTTGCTTCTCGCTCTAATATCAAGTAAAATGCCCAGGCAAATGACTCACTTTTTTGAATAAACTAGTGGAACATAGTTCCACTCGCGTGTAACGTCGAACGACCCATTTGAAAAAAATAGATGCAACACGAGGACTTCCCAAGAGGTCACCCATCCTAGTTCTACTCTCGCCCAGGCACACTTACCTGCAGAGTTCTAATGGGATCCGGTGCATTAGTGCTGGTATGATCTCACCTGTTTGCTTCCACTCTGCAAATATATATACTCCTTCTCATTCCCTCCCCCTTCTGTAATTTGTTTCCATGTGCATGCACACTGCACATCTCCTTCTCGTTCTAATATCAATTAAAATACTCCGGTGTCGTGGCTCACATTAGAGTTCCAGTCGCGCATAATGTCGAGCTACCCATCTGCAAAAAAATCGGTGCAATACGAGCACTTCCGAGGAGGTCACCCATCCTAGTACTACTCTCGCCCAAGCAAACTTCAATGTGGAGTTCTGATGGGATTCGGTGCATTAATGCTGGTATGATCGCTCCTGTTTCATTACGCGCTGCAAATAAATACACTCATTCTCATTCCCTCCCCCTCCCGTCATTTGTTTCCTTGAGCGTGCACACTGCACGTCTCATTCTCGTTTTAATATCAAGTAAAATGCATCAGTGCCGTGACTCACATTTGCGAATAAACCAGTGGACCATAGTTCCAGTCGCGTGTAACATCGAACGACCCATTGCAAAAAAATGAGTGCAACATGAGCACTTCCCAAGAGGTCACCCATCCTAGTACAACTCTCGCCCAAGCACACTTAAATGCCAAGTTCAAAAGGGATCCGGTGCATTAGTGCTGATATGATTGCACCTGTTTTATTCTGCGCTGCAAATATATACACTCCTTCTCCTTCCCTCCCCCCTCCCTTCATTTGTTTCCTTGTGCATGCACACTGCACCCCTCATTCTCGTTCTAATATCAACTAAAATTCCCTGGTGTCGTGACTCATATTTGTGGATAAACCAGCGGACCATAATTCCAGTCACGCGTAACGTTGAACGACCAATCTGAAAAAAAAAATGGGTGAAACACAAATACATCCCAAGAGGTCACCCATCCGAGTTTTACTCTCGCCCAAGCACACTTAATTGTTGTGTTTTGATGGGATCTGGTGCATTAGTGATGGTATGATCGCACCTGTTTAATTTCGCGCTGCAAATACATACACTCCTTCTCCTTTCTTCCCCCTCCCGTCATTTGTTTCTTTGTGTGTGCGCACTGCACCTCTCGTTCTTGTTCTAATATCAAGTAAAATGCTCTGGCACCGTGACTCGCATTTGCGAATAAACTAGCGGACCAAAGTTCCAGTCGCACTTAACGTCGAACGACCTATCTATAAAAAAATGGATGCAACACAAGAACTTCCCACGAGGTTACCCATCCTAGTACTACTCTCGCTCAAGCACACTTAACTGCGGAGTTCTGATGAGATCCGGTGCATTAGTGCTGGTATGATCGCACCAATTTCATTTCGCACTGCAAATACATACACTCCTTCTCCTTCCCTCCCCCCTCCCGTCATTTGTTACCTTGTGCGTGCACACTGCACCTCTGTTTCTCGTTCCAATATCAAGTAAAATACCCCGGTGCCTTAACTCACATTTGTGAATAAACAAGTGGAATCTAGTTCCAGTCGCGCGTAACGTCGAACGCCCCATCTGAAAAAACTAGGTGCAACACGGGGACTTCCCAGGAGGTCACCACTCCTACTATAACACTCGCCCAAACACATTTAAGTGCGGCGTTCTGATGGGATCCGATGAATTAGTGATGGTATAATGGCACCTATTTCATTCTGTGCTGCAAATACATAAACTCTTTCTCCTTCCCTCCCCCCTCCCGTCATTTGTTTCCTTATGCGTGCACATTGCGCCTCTCCTTCCTGTTCTAATATCAAGTAAAATGCCTTGTCGCCATGACTAACATTTATGAATAAACCAGCGGACTATAGTTCAAGTCACACGTAACATCGAATGACCAATCTGCAAAAAAATGGGTGTAACACGAGTACTTCCTAGGAAGTCACCCGTCCTACTACTACTCTCGCCCAAGTACAAATAGTTGCGGAGTGCTGATGGGATCCAGTGCATTAGTGCTGGTATGATCTCACCTGTTTCATTCCGCGCTGCAAATACATATACACCTTCTCCTTCCCTCCACCCCCCGTCATTTGTTTCCTTGTGCGTGCACACTTTACCTCTCCTTATCGTTCTAATATCAAGTAAAATGTTTTGGCGCCATGACTCACATTTGTGAATAAACCAACGGACCAAAGTTCTAGTCGCACGTAGTGTCGAACGACCCATCTCCAAAAAAAAGGGTGCAACACGAGGACTTCCCAGGAGGTCACCCATCCTAGTACTACTCTCGCCCAAACACACTTAACTGCGGAGTTCTGATGGGATCTGGTGTATTAGAGCTAGTATGCTCGCACCTGTTTCATTCCGCGCTACAAACACATACACTCATGCTCCTTCCCTCCCCCCACCCGTCATTTGTTTCCCTGTGTGTGCACACTGCACCTCTCATCACATTCTAATATCAAGTAAAATACCTCGGCGCCGAGACTCAAATTTGCGAATAAACCAACAGACAATAATTCCAGTTGTGCGTAACATCGAACTATCCATCTGCAAAAAAATTTGTGCAACACGAGGACTTCCCAGGAGGTCACTGATCCTAGTACTACTCTTCCCCAAGCACACTTAACTACAGAGTTTTGATGGGATCCAGTGAATTAATGCTGGTATGATCGGACCTTTTTCATTGCACGCTGCAAATACATAAACTCCTTCTCCTTCCCTCCCCCCTCCCATCATTTGTTTCCTTGTGTGTGTACACTGCATCTCTTCTTCTCATTCTAATATATCTTAAAGTACCCAAGTGCCATGAGAAACATTTGAGTATAAACCAGCGGACCATAGTTCCAGTCGTACGTAATGTCGAATGGAATATCTGAAAAAAAATTAGTGCAACACGAGAACTTCCCAAGAGGTCATCCATCTGAGTACTACTCTCGCCCAAGCACACTTAACTACGGACTTCTGATGGTATCTGGTGCATTAGTGCTGGTATGATCGCACCTATTTTATTTCGCGCTGTAAATACATAGACTCCTTCTCCTTCCCTCCCTCCTCCCATCATTTGTTTCCTTATGCGTGCATACTGCACCTCTCATTCTCCTTCTAATATCAAATAAAATTCTCCGGCGCCATGACTCACATTTGTGAATAAACCAGCGGATAATAATTCTAGTCGTGTGTAACGTCGAACGACCCAGCAGCAAAAAAATTGGTGCAACACGAGGACTTCTCAGGAGGTCATCCATCAAAGTACTACTCTCGCCCAAACAAACTTAACTGTGGAGTTCTGATGGAATCCGGTGCATTAGTGCTGGTATGATCGCACCTGTTTCATTCCGTGCTGTAAATATATACACTCTTTCTCCTTCCCTCCCCCCACCTGTTATTTGTTTCCTTGTGCGTGAACACTGCACCTCTCATTCTCCTTCTAATATCAATCAAAATTCCTCGACGTGTGAATCACATTTGCGAATAAACGAGCGGATCATAGTTCAAGTCACGCGTAACGTCGAACACCCATTCTGAAAGAAAATTGGTGCAACATAAGGACTTCCCAAGAGGTCACAACTCTTAGTATTACACTCGCCCAAGCACATTTAACTGCGGAGTTCTAATAGGATTGGTGAATTAGTGACTGTATAATTGCACCTGTATCATTCTGCGTTGCAAATACATACACTCCTTCTCCTTCCCTCCCCCCCTCTCGTCATTTGTTTCCTTGTGCGTGCACATTGCACCTCTCCTTCTCGTTCTAATATCAAGTAAAATGCCCCGGCGCTGTGACTCACATTTGCGAATAAACCAGCGGATCATAGTTCTAGTCGCGCGTAATGTCGAACGACCCATCTGTAAAAAAATGGGTGCAACACGAGAACTTCCCAAGGGGTCACCCATCCTAGTACTACTCCCACCCAAGCACACTTAACTGAGGAGTTCTAATGGGATCCGGTGTATTAGTGCTGGTATGGTCGCACCTGTTAGATTTCGCACTTCAAATACATACACTCCTTCTCCTTCCCTCCCCCCTCCCATCATTTGTTTCCTTGTGCGTGCACAATGCACCTCTTCATCTCGTTCTAATATCAAGTAAAATGCCCTGGTGCCTTGACTCACATTTACGAATAAACCAGCGGATCATAGTTCCAGTCATGTGTAACGTCGAACAACCCACCTACAAAAAAATGGGTGCAACACGAGGACTTCCCAAGAGGTGACACATCCTATTATTACTCTCGCCCAAACACGCTTAACTGCAGATTATGATGGGATACGATGCATTAGTGCTAGTATGATCCCACCCGTCCTATTGCTCACTTTAAATACATATACCCCTTCTCTTTCCCTCCCCCCTCCCATCATTTGTTTCGCACTACGTGGACACCGCACATCTACTTCTAGTTGTAATATCAAGCAAAATGCCCTGTTGCCTCGACTCATGCCCAAATGAAAGGACCACCTGCCGCACTTTGTTTTGCTTGTTCTATTATTTACGATGCTTGTAATGACACTCTTATCACGTGGTGGACTATAAATGGATGCACGAAAAATATTAAGAAAAAGACGAGTGCAACAAGAGGACTTCCCAGGAGGTCACTCATCCTAGTACTACTTTCGCCAAAAAATATTTAACTACGAACTTCTAATGGGATCCGGTGCATTAGTGCTGGCATTATCGCACCTGTTTCATTTCGCGTTGCAAATACATACACTGCTTCTCTTTCCCTCCCCCTCCCGTTATTTGTTTCCTTGTGCGTGCACACTGCACCTCTCCTTCTCGTTCTAATATCAAGTAAAATACCTCGGTGCCGTGACTCACATTTGCAAATAAACCAGCGGACCATAGCTCCAGTCGCACGTAACGACGAACGGCCCATCTGCAAAAAAATGGGTGCAACACGAGAACTTCACAGGAGGTCACCCATCCTAGTACTACACTCCCCCAAGCATACTTAACTGTGTAGTTCTGATGGGATCCGGTGCATTAGTGCTAGTATGATCCCACCCGTCCTATTTCTCACTTTGAATACATATACCCCTTCTCTTTCCCTCCCCCCTCCCATCATTTGTTTTGCACTGTGTGGACATCGCACATCTACTTCTAGTTGTAATATCAAGCAAAATGCCTTGTTGCCTTGACTCACGCCCAAATGAAAGGACCGCCCGCCGCACCTCTATTTTGCTTGTTCTATTATTTACGATGCTTGTAACGACACTCTTATCATATGGTGGGCTATAAATGGATGCACGAAAAATATTAAGAAAAAGATGGGTGCAATAAGAGGATTTCCCAGGAGGTCACCCATCCTAGTACTACTCTTGCCAAAAAAATTTAACTACGAAGTTCTAATGGGATCCGGTGCGTTAGTGCTGGCATTATTGCACCTGATTGATTTCGCGCTGCAAATATATATACTGCTTCTCTTTCCCTCCCCCCTCCCGTTATTTGTTTCCTTATGCGTGCACACTGCACCTCAAATTTAAATTCTAATATCAAGTAAAATGCCTCGGCGCCGTGACTCACATTTGCGAATAAACCAGCGGACCATAGCTCCAGTCGCACGTAACGATAAACGACCCATCTCCAAAAAAATGGGTGCAACACGAGTACTTCACAAGAGGTCACCCATCCTAGTACTACACTCGCCCAAACACACTTAACTGCGTAGTTCGATGGGATCCAGTGCATTAGTGCTGATATGATCGCACATCTTTCGTTTCGCGCTGCAAATACATACACTCCTTCTCTTTCCCCCCCCCCCCACCCGTCATTTATTTCCTTGTGCGTGCACATTGCACCTCTCCTTTTCGTTTTAGTATCAAGTAAAATGCCCCTGATCCGTGACTCATATTTGCGAATAAACTAGCAAACCATAGTTCTAGTCGTGCGTAACGTCGAACGAACCATCTACAAAAAAATTGGTGCAACACGAGTACTTCCCAAGAGGTAACCCATCCTAGTACTACTCTCGCCCAAACACACTTAACTGTGGAGTTCTGATGGGATCTGGTGCATTACTCCTAGCATGATAGCAACTGTTTTATTATGCGCTGCAAATACATACACTTCTCCTCCTTCCCTCCGCCCTTCCATCATTTGTTTCCTCATGCGTGCACACTGCATCTCTCCATCTCGTTCTAATATCAAGTAAAATGCTCCAGCGCCGTGACTCATATTTTTGAATAAACCAGCGAACCATAGTTCCAGTCCCGCGTAACGTCGAACGACCCATCTGTAAAAAAAATGGGTGAAACACAAGGACTTCCCAAGAGATCACCCATCCTAATACTACTCTCGCTCAAGCACGCTTAACTGCGGAGTTCTGATGGGATCCGATGCATTAGTGCTAGTATACTTGCACTGATTTGATTCCACGCTGCAAATACATACACTCTTTGTTCTTCTATTCCCCATCCCGTCATTTGTTTCCTTATGCGTGCACACTGTACCTCTGCTTCTCGTTCTAATACCAAGTAAAATACCCTGGCACCGTGACTCACATTTGTGAATAAACCAGCAGACCATAGTTCCAGTCGCACATAACGTCGAATAACACATCTGCGAAAAAATGGGTGCAATACTAGAACTTCCCAGGAGGTCACCCATCCTAGTAGTACTCTCGCCCAAACACACTTAACTTCAGATTTCTTATGGGATCCGGTGCATTAGTGCTGGTATGATCACACTTATTTCATTCCCCGCTACAAATACATACACTACTTCTCCTTCCCTCCCCCCTCCCGCCATTTGTTTCCTTATGCGTGCACACTGTACCTCTCCTTCTCGTTCTAATATCAAGTAAAATGTCCCGGTGCCGTGACTCACATTTGCGAATAAACCAGCGGACTATAGTTTCAGTCGCGCGTAACCTCGAACGACCCATCTGCAAAAAAATAGGTGCAACAAGAGAAATTCCCAGGAGGTCACCAAGTCTAGTACTACTCTCACCCAAGCACACTTAACTGCGAAGTTTTGATGGGATCCGGTGCGTTAGTGCTGGTATGATCGCACCTGTTTGATTCTGCACTGCAAATACATACACTCCTTCATCTCTCTCCCCTCTTGTGACTCAAATTTGTGAATAAACCAGTGGACTATAGTTCCAGTCGCGCGTAACGTCGAACGACCCATCTGCAAAAAAATGAGTACAACATGAGAACTTCCCAAGAGGTCACCCATCCTAGTACTACTCCCGTCCAAGCACATTTAACTTTGGAGTTCTGATGGGATCCGCTGCAGTAGTGCTGGTATTATCGCATTTGTATCATTCCGCGCTGCAAATAAATACACTCCTTCTCCATCCCTCTCCCCTCCCATCATTTGTTTCCTTGTGCGTGCACATTGCACCTCTACTTCTCATCCTAATATCAAGTAAAATGCCTGCGGCACCGTGACTCACATTTGTGAATAAATCAGTGAACCATAATTCCAGTCGCGCATAACGTCAAACGACCCATCTGCAAAAAAATAAGTTTAACACGAGGACTTCCCAGGAGGTCACCAATCCTAGTACAAGTCTTGCCCAAACACACTTAACTACAGAGTTCTGATGGGATCCGGTGAATTAGTGATGGTATGATCGCACCTGTTTCATTACGCGTTGCAAATACATACACTCCTTCTCCTTCCCTCCCCCCTCCCGTCATTTGTTTCCTTGTGCGTGCACACTACACCTCTCCTTCTCGTTCTAATATCAAGTAAAATGCTTTGGCACCGTGACTCACATTTGTGAATAAACCAACGGACTATAGTTCTAGTCGCGTGTAACATCGAACGACCCATCTCGACTCATGCCCATATGAACGGATCGCCCGCCGCCTCTCATTTTTTGTTATTCTACTATTTAAGATGCTCGTAATGACTCTCTCATCACGTGATGGGCTTTAATTGAATGCTGAAAAAATATTAAGAAAAATGTTCCGGTGCCGTGACTCACGTTTGCAAATGAACCGGCAGACCATCGTTCCGGTCCAGTTGAATGTTTAACGCCCCATCTGCAAAAAGAATGGTGCAACACGAGAACTTCCTAGGAGATCACCCATCCTAGTACTACTTTCGCCCAAGCACGCTTAAATACGAAGTTCAGATGGGATCCGGTGAACTAGTACTGGTATGATCGCACCCGTTCTAGTTTGCGCCGCAAGTACATATACCCCTTTTCCTTCCCTCTCTCTTCCCGTCATTTGTTTCGCTGTGCGTGCACCTTACCTCTGCATTTAATTCTAATATCAAGCGAAATACCCTGGCGCTTCGACCTGTGCCAATATGAACGGATAGCGCCACACCTCGTTTTTTGTCGTTCTACTATGTAATATGCTGGCAGACACTCTTATCACGTGATGGGCTATAATTGAATGAGCAAAAAATATTAAACAAAATGCCCTGGCGCCGTGACTCACGTTTGGGAATAAACCGGTGGACTGTCGCTCTGGTCCCACGTAATGTTTAACGCCTAGTCTGAAAAAAGAAGGATGCAACACGAGAGGCGAGAGCTTCCCATGAGGTAACCCATCCTAGTACTACTCTCGCCCAAGCACGCATAACTGTAGAGTTCTGATGGGATCCGGTGAACTAGTGCTGGTATGTTGCACCCTTTCTTGTTTGTGCCGCAAATACATATGCCCATTCTCCTTCCCTCTCCCCTCCTGTCATTTGATTCGCTGTGCGTGCACCTTACATCTTCTTCTAGTTCTAATATTAAGTGAAATGCCCCGGCGCCTCAACTCATGCCTATATGAACGGATCGCCCACTGCACCTCGTTTTTTGTTGTTATATTATGTAAGATGCTCGCAATGACACTCTTATCACGTGATTGGTTTTAATTGAATGTGCAAAAAATATTAAGCAAAATACCCCGACGGATCGTCGCTCCAGTCTTGCGTAACATTTAACGCCCCATCTGTAAAAAAAAGGGTGCAACATGAGAACTTCCCAGAAGGTCACGCATCCTAGTACTACTCTCGCCCAAGAACGCTTGACTACGGAGTTCTGATGGGATCCGTTTTACTAGTGCTGGTATGATCGCAATTGTTTTGGTTTGCACCGCAAATACATATACCCCTTCCCCTTCCCTCTCCCTTCCCATCATTTATTTCGCTCTGCGCGCAACTCACCTCTATTTATAGTTCTAATATCGAGCGAAATGCCCCAGCGCCTCGACTCATGTCTATAGGAAACACCCGCCGCACCTCCTTTTTCATTGTTCTACTATGTAAGATGCTCGCAATGACACTCTCAACACGTGATGGACTTTGATTGAATGCACAAAAAATATTAAGCAAAATGTCCCGGCGCCGTGACTCACATTTGTGAATGAACTGCCGGACCGTCACTCTGGTCCTGTGTAACATTTAATGCCTCGTCTACCAAAAGAAGGGTGCAACACGAGTACTTTCCAAGAGGTCACCAATCCTAGTACTACTCTCGTTGAGTTCTGATGGGATATGGCGAGCTGCTGCTGGTATGATCGCACCCCTTCTAATTTGCACTGCAAACACATATACCACTTCTCCTTCCCTCTCCCTTCCCGTCATTTATTTCGCTGTGCGTGCAACTCATCTCTGCTTCTAGTTCTAATATCGAGCAAAATGTCCTGGCACCTCGACTCATGCCTATATGAACGGATCGCCCGCCACACCTCTTTTTTCATTGTTCTACTATTCAAGATGCTCGCAATGACACTCTCATCACGTGATGGACTTTAGATGAATGCACAAAAAGTATTAAGCAAAAGGCTCCGGCACCGTGACTCACATTTGCAAATGAACAGATGGACCGTCCTTCCAGTCCCGCATAACATTTAAGGCCCAGTCTGCAAAAAAAAGGGTGCAACACGAGTGCTCCCCAAGAGGTCACCCATCATAGAACTATTCTCGCCCAAGCACACTTAACTGCAGATTTCTGATGGATCCGGTGAACTATTGCTGGTATGATCGCACCCCTTCTAATTTATGCCGCAAAGATATATATCCCTTCTCCTTCCCTCTTCCTTCCCGTCATTTGTTTCGCTGTGCGCGCAACACACCACTACTTCTAGTTCTAATATCTAGCGAAATGCCCCGGTGCCTCGACTCATGTCTATATGAACGGAACACCTGCCGCACCTCCTTTTTTGTTGTTCTACTATGTAAGATGCTCGTAATAATAATCTTATCATGTGGTGGGCTATAATTGAATGCACGAATAATATTAAGCAAAATGCTCTGGCGCCATGACTCACGTTTGCGAATTAACCGGCGACTGTCGCTCTAGTCCCGCGTAACATTTAACGCCCCATCTGCAAAAGAAGGGTGCAACATGAGAACTTCCTAGGAGATCACCCATCCTAGTACTACTCTCGCCCAAGCACGATTAACTACGAAGTTCGATGGGATCCGATGCATTAGTGCTGGTATGATCGCACACCTTCCATTCCGCGCTGCAAATACATATACCACTACTCCATCCCTCTCCCCTCTCATCATTTATTTTGTTTAGCACGCACACCGCACCTCTGTTTCTAGTTCTAATATCAAGCGAAATGCCAAGGCATCTCGACTCATGCCCAGATGAACAGACCGCCCGCCACAACTCTATTTTTATTGTTCTACTATGTAAGATAATCGTAATGACATTCTTATGTCGTGATGGACTATAAATGAATGCATGAAAAATATTAAGCAAAATGTCCAAATGCCTCGACTGACACTAGCGGACTGTCGCTTTGGTCACGCATAACATTTAACACCCCGTCCATAAAAAGACAGGTGGAATACGAGGACTTCCCAAGAGGTCACCCATCCTAGTACTACTCTCGTCCAAGCACACTTAACTACGTAGTTTTGATGGAATAGTGCATTTGTGCTGGTATGATCACACTTTTTCCATTTTGCGCTGTAAATACATACACTCCTTCTCTTTTCCTCCTCCCTCCCATCATTTGTTTCCTTGTGCGTGCACACTGCACCTCTCTTTCTCGTTCTAATATCAACTAAAATGCCCCGGCGCCGTGACTCATATTTGCGAATAAACCAACGGACCATAGTTCCAGTCACGCGTACCGTCGAAGTACCCATCTACAAAAAAATGGGTTCAACACAAGGACTTCACAGGAGGTCACCTATCCTACTACTACTCTCGCCCAAGCACACTTAACTGAGGAGTTCTGATGGGATCCGGTGCATTAATGCTGGCATGATCGCACCTGTTTCAGGTCGCGCTGCAAATACATACACTCCTTCTCCTTTCCTCCCCCCTCCAGTCATTTGTTTTCTTGTGCGTGGACATTCCACCTCTCCTTCTCATTCTAATATCAAGTTAAATGCCCCGGTGCCGTGACTCACATTTGCGAATAAACCAGCGAACCATAGTTCCAGTCGCGCGTAACGTCGAAGGACCAATTTGCAAAAATACAGGTGCAACACGAGGACTTCCCAGGAGGTCACCCATCCTAGTACTACTCTCGCCCATGCACACTTAACTCTAGAGTTCTCATGAGATACGGTGCATTAGTGCAGTTATGATCACGTCTGTATCAGGTAGCGCTGCAAATATATATACTCCTTCTCCTTCTTCCCTACTTCCCGTCATTTGTTTCCTTGTGCGTGGACACTGCACATCTGCTTCTCGTTCTAATATCAAGTTAAATGCCCCGGCTCTGTGACTCACATTTGTGAATAAACTAGCAGACCATAGTTCCACTTGTGCGTAACATCGAATGACCCATCTGCATAAAAATGGGTGCAACATAAGGACTTCCCAGAAGGTCACCCATCTTAGTACTACTCTCACCCAAGCAAACTTAACTGCGAAATTCTGATGGGATCTGGTTCGTTAGTACTGGTATGATAGCTCCAGTTTCATTCTGCGCTGCAAATATATATACTCCTTCTCCTTCCCTCCCCCCTCCCATCATTTGTTTCCTTGTGCGTGCACAGTGTACCTCTCCTTCTCATTCTAATATCAACTAAAATGGCTCGGCATAGTGACTCACATTTGTGAATAAACCAGCGGACCATAGTTCCAGCTGCGCATAATGTCGAATGCCCATCTGAAAAAAATAGGTGCAACACAACGACTTCCTAGGAGGTCACCACTTCTAGTACTACACTCGCCCAAGCACATTTAACTGTGAAGTTGTGATGGGATCCAGTGAATTAGTGATGGTATAATTGCATCTATTTCATTCTTCGGTCCAAATATATACACTCCTTCTCCTTCCCTCCCCCCTTCTGTCATTTATTTCCTTGTGCGTGCACACTGCTCCTCTCTTTCTCGTTCTAATATCAATTAAAATGTCCCGGCGCCGTGACTCACATTTGCGAATAAACCAGTGGACCATAGTTCCAATCGCGCGTAACGTCGAAGGACCCATCAGCAAAAAAATGGGTGCAACACGAGGACTTCCCAGGAGGTCACCCATCCTAGTACTACTCTCGCTCAAGCAAACTTAACTTCGGAGTTCTGATGGGATCTGGTGCATTAGTGCTGGTAAGATCGCACATGTTTCATTCCGAGCTGCAAATACATACACTCCTTCTCCTTACCTCTCCCCTCCCGTCATTTGTTTCCTTGTGCGTGCACACTGCATCTCTCCTTCTCGTTCTAATATCAGGTAAAATGCCCAGACATCGTGACTCACATTCACGAATAAACTAGCGGATCATAGTTCCAGTCACGCGTGACGTTGAACGAGCCATCTGCAAAAAAATTGGTGCAACAAGAGGACTTTCCAGGAAATCACCCATCCTAGTACTACTCTCGCCCAAGCACACTTAACTACAGAGTTCTGATGGGATCTGGTGCATTAGTGCTGGTATGATCGCAACTGTTTTATTCTGCGCTGCAAATACATACACTCCTTCTCCTTCCCTCCCCCCTCCTGTCATTTGTTTCCTTATGCGTGCACACTGCACCTTTGCTTTTTGTTTAATATCAAGTAAAATTCTCCAGCACCGTGACTCATTTTTGCGAATGAACCAGCGGATAATAGTTTAGTTGTGCGTGACGTCGAATGACCCATCTGCAAAAAAATAGGTGCAACATGAGGACTTCCTAGGAGGTCACCCATCCTAGTACTACTCTCGCCCAAGCAAACTTAATTGCGGAGTTCTGATGGGATCCGGTGCATTATTGCTAGTATGATCACACCTGTTTCATTCTGCAATGCAAATATATACACTCCTTCTCCTTCCCTCCCCCCTCCCGTCATTTGTTTCCTTGTGCGTGCACACTGCACCTCTCCTTCTCGTTCTAATATCAAATAAAATTCCTCGGTGCCGTGATTCACATTTGCGAATAAACCAGCGGATCATAGTTTAAGTCGCAGGTAACGTCGAACGGCCCATCTGCAAAAAAATGGGTTCAACACGAGGACTTCCCAAGTGGTCACCACTCTTAGTACTACACTCGCTAAAGCATATTTAACTACAGAGTTCTGATGGGATCCGATGAATAAGTGATGGTATAATGGCACCTGTTTCATTCTGCGCTGCAAATATATATACTCCTTCTCCTTCCCTCCCCTCTCCCGTCATTTGTTTCCTTGTGCGTGCACATTGCACCTCTCTTTTTCGTTCTAATATAAATTAAAATGCCCCGGTGCAGTGACTAACATTTGCGTATAAACTAGCGGACCATAGTTCCATTCGCGGTAATGTCGAACGAGCCATCTGAAAAAAAATGGGTGAAACACGAGAACTTCCCCCAAGGTCACTCATCCGAGTACTACTGTCTCCCAAGCACACATAACTGTGGAGTTCTTATGGGATCTGGTGCATTAGTGTTGGCATGATCGCACTTATTTCATTTTGCGCAGCAAATAAATACACTCATTCTCCTTCCCTCCCCACTCCCGTCATTAGTTTCCTTGTGCGTGCACACTGCACCTCTGCTTATCATTCTAATATCAAGTAAAATGCCTCAGTGCCGTGAGTCACATTTGTGAAAAAATAAGCGGACCATAGTTCAATTTGTGCGTAACGTCGAACGACCCATCTGTAAAAAAATGGGTGCAACACGAAGACTTCCCAAGAGGTCACCCATCCTAGTACTACTCTCGCCCAAGCACACTTAAGTACAGAGTTCTGATGGGATCGGGTGCATTAGTGCTGGTATGATCGCACCTGTTTACTTCCGTGCTGCAAATACATACACTCCTTTTTCTTCTCTCCCACCTCCAGTAATTTGTTTCCTTGTGCGTGCACACTGCACCTCTTCTTCTCGTTCTAATATATCAATTAAAATGCCTCGGTGTCGTGACTCACATTTGCGAATAAACCAGCGGACCATAGTTCAAATTGCGTGAAACGTCGAACAACCCATCTTCGAGAAAATGGGTGAAACATGAAGACTTCCAAGGAGGCCCCCCATCCTAGTACTACTCTCACCCAAGCACACTTAACTACGGAGTTCTGATGGGATCCGATGCACAAGTGATGGTATGATCGCACCTTGCTTCCGCACTACAAATACATACACTCCTTCTACTTCCCTCCCGCCTCCGGTCATTTATTTTCTTGTGCGTGCACACTGCATTTCTCCTTCTAGTCTAATATCAATTAAAATGCCACGGTGCCGTGACTCACATTTGCGAATAAACCAGCGGACCATAATTCTAGTTGCGCGTAACGTCAAACGATCCATCTGAAAAAAAATGGGTGCAACACAATGACATCCATGGAGGTCACCAATCTTAGTACTACTCTCACCCAAGCACACTTAACTGTGGAGTTCTGATAGGATCTAGGGTATGATTGCACCCGTTTCATTTCGCGCTGCAAATACATACGCTCCTTCTCCTTCCCTCCCCCTTCCGTCATTTGTTTCCTTGTGCGTGCACACTTCACCTCTCCTTCTCATTCTAATATCAAGTAAATGCCTCGGCCCCGTGACTCACATTTGCAAATAAACCAGCAAATAATAGTTCTAGTCGCGTGTAACATCGAACGATCAATTTGAAAAAAATTGGGTGCAACACGAGGACTTCCCAAGAGGTCACACATCCTAGTACTACTCTCGTCCAAGCTCACTTAACTGCTGAGTTCTGATGGGATCCGGTGCATTAGTGCTTGTATGATCACACCTGTTTACTTCTGCGCTGCAAATACATACACTCCTTCTCCTTCCCTCCCCCCTCTCGTTATTTGATTCCTTGTGCGTGCACACTGCACCTCTCCTTCTCGTTTTAATATCAATTAAAATGCCCCATCGCCGTGACTAACATTTGCGTATAAATCGATGGATCATAGTTCCAGTCACGCGTAACGTCGAACGACCTATCTCCAAAAAAATGAGTTCAACACAAAACTTCCCAGAAGGTCACCCATCCTGGTACTACTCTCGCCCAAGCACACTTAACTGCAGAGTTCTGATTGGATCCAGTGCATTAGTGCTGGTATGATCGAACCATTTTTACTTTTGCGCTGCAAATACATACACTCCTTCTCCTTCCCTCCCCCCTCCTGTCATTTGTTTCCTTGTGCGTGCACACTGCACTTCTCCTTCTCGTTCTAATATCAATTAAAATGTCCCGGCACCGTGACTCACATTTGTGTATAAACCAGCGGATCATAGCTCCAGTCGCGTATAACGTCGAACGACCCATTTGAAAAAAAAAGGGTGCAACACGAGGACTTCCCAGGAGGTCACCATTAAAGTACTACTCTCGCCCAAGCACACTTAACTGCAGAGTTCTGATGGGATCTGGTGCATTTGTGCTCGTATGATTGCACCTGTTTCATTCCGCGCTGCAAATACATACACTCCTTCTCCTTCCCTCCCCCCTCCCATCATTTGTTTCCTTGTGCGTGCACACTGCACCTCTCCTTCTCGTTCTAATATCAAGTAAAATACCCCGGCACCGTGACTCACATTTGTCAATAAACCAGCGGACAATAGTTCTAGTGGCGCGTAACGTCGAATGATCCATATGAAAAAAATAGTTGCAACACGAGAACTTCCCCGGAGGTCACCACTGCTTCTCGTTTTTTGTTGTTCTACTATATAATATGCTTGCAGACACTCTTATCACGTGGTGGGCTTTAATTAAATGCGCAAAAAATATTAAACAAAATGCCCCGGTGCCGTTACTCATGTTTAGGAATGAACTGGTGGACCGTCGCCTAATATCGAGTGAAATGTCCCGACGCCTCGACTCATGTCTATATGAACAGAACACCCACCGCACCTACTTTTTTGTTGTTCTACTATGTAAGATGCTCGTAATAATAATCTTATCACGTGGTGGGCTATAATTGAATGCACGTATAATATTAAAAAAAATGCTCCGGCGCCGTGACTCACGTTTGCGAATTAACCGGCGACTGTTGCTCTAGTCCCGCATAACATTTAACACCCCATCTGCAAAAAGAAGGGTGCAACATGAGAACTTCCTAGGAGATCACCCATCCTAGTACTACTCTCGCCCAAGCACAATTAACTACGAAGTTCGATGGGATCCGATGCATTAGTGCTGGTATTATCGCACCCCTTCCATTCCGCGCTACAAATACATATACCCCTTCTCCTTCCCTCTCCCCTCTCATCATTTATTTTGTTGTGCGCGCACACCACACCTACGTTTCTAGTTCCAATATCAAGCGAAATGCCAAGGAATCTCGACTCATGCCCAGATGAACAGACCGCCCGCCACAACTCTATTTTCATTGTTCTACTATATAAGATAATTGTAATGACATTTTTATCTCGTGATGGACTATAAATGAATGCATGAAAAATATTAAGCAAAATTTCCCAATACTGTGACTCACACTGGTGGACTGTTGCTCCGGTCACGCGTAACATTTAACGCCCCATCCCTAAAAAGACGGGTGGAAAAAGAGGACTTCGCAAGAGGTCACCAATCCTAATACTGCTTTCACCAGAGCACGCTTAACTCTGGAGTTCGACAGGATCCGATGCATTAGTGTTGGTATGATCGCTCCCCTTCCATTTCGTGCTGCAAATACATATACCCCTTCTCCTTCCCTCCCCTCTCCCATCATTTGTTTCGCTGTGCATGCACACTACACCTCTGTTTCTAGTTCTAATATCAAGGGAAATGTCTGGGCACCTCAACTCACGCCTAAATAATCGGACCGCCTGTCGTACCTCATTTTTCATTGTTCTACTGTGTAGGATGCTCGTAATGACACTCTTATCATGTGGTGGACTATAAATGAATGCACGAAAAATATTAAGAAAAATATTCTGGTGCCACGACTCATGCCGGCAGACTATGGCTCCTATTGCGCATAACGTTTAACACCCCATCCGTAAAAAGACGGGCGCGACACGAGGACTTCCTAAAAGATCACCAATCCTAGTACTACTCTAGCTAAAGCCCGCTCAACTACGGAGTTCGATGGGATCTGGTGCATTAGTGCTAGTATGATCACACCTCTTCTATTTTGCGCTACAAATACATATACCCCTTCTCCCTCCCTCCCCCCTGTTATTAATTTTGCTATGCACGAACACCGTACCTCTGCCTATAGTTCTAATATAGAGCAAAATGCTCCGGTGCCTTGACTCACGCCCAGATTAATGGACTACCCCCTGCACCTCGTTTTTCGTTATTTTACTATGTAAGATACTCATAATGACACTCTTATCACGTGGTGAACTATAAATGAATGCACGAAAAATATTAAGAAAAATGTCTTGGCATTGTGACTCACTCCGAGGGACAATTGCTTTGATCGCACATAATGTTTAATGTCCTGTCAGCGAAAAAACGAGTGGAACATGAGAACTTTCCAGGAGGTCACCCATCCTAGTACTACTTCCGCCCAAGCACACTTAACTACCAAATTCGATGGGATCCAGTGCATTAGTGCAGGTATGATCACACCCCTTCCATTCTATGCTGCAAATACATATAGCCCTTCTCCTTCCCTCCCCCTCCCATCATTTATTTTATTGTGCGCACATACAACACCTCTGTTTCTAGTTCTAATATCAAGCGAAATACCCAGGCACCTCGACTCGTGCCCAGATGAATGGATTGCCTGCCGTACCTCATTTTTCATTGTTATACTATGTAAAATACTCGTAATGACACTTTTATCACGTGGTGGACTATAAATGAATGTACGAAAAATATTAAGCAAAATTTTTAGGCCCCACGACTCACATTGGCAGATTGTGGCTCCAATCGCACTTAATGTTTAACACTCTGTCTATAAAAAGATGGGTTCAACACGAGGACTTTCCAGGAGGTAACCCATCCTAGAACTAATCTGGCCCAAGCACGCTTGACTACTGAGTTTTGATGGGATCCTGTGCATTAGTGTTTCTATGATCGCAACTGTCCCATTCCCCACTGCAAATACATATAGCCTTTCTCCTTCCTTCCCCCCTCCCATAATTTATTTCGTTGTGCGGGCATACCGCATCTTTGCTTCTAGTTCTAATATAGAGCGAAATACCATGTCGCTTTGACTCACGCCCAGAAAAACGAAGGCCCGCTGTGCCTCTGTTTTTGTTGTTCTACTATGTAAGACTCTTGTAATTAGACTCTTATCACGTGGTGGACTACAAATAAATGCACATAAAATATTAAGCAAAATGTTTCAACATCACCACTCATGCCGGCGGACTGTGGCTCCGATTGCGCGTAACGTTTGACGCCCAGTCTGCAAGAAGACGGGTGCAATAAGAGAACTTTCCAGGAGGTCACCCATCCTAGTACTACTCTCACCCAAGCACGCTTAATTACGGAGTTCGATGGGATCTGGTGTATTAATGCTAGTATGATTGCACCACTTCCATTCCGCGCTGCAATACATATACCCCTTCTCCTTCCCTCCCCCCACTTATCATTTTTTTAGCTGTGCGCGCACACTGCACCTCTGTTTATAATTCTAATATCAAGCGAAATGCCCCGACACCTCGACTCATGCCAGAAGAAAGGACCGCCCACCGTACCTCATTTTTCTTTATTTTACTATGTAAGATGCTCGTAATGACACTCTTATCACGTGGTAGACTATAAAAGAATGCATGAAAAAATAGTAAGTAAAATTTTCTGGCGATGCGATCCACACCAGCGGATTGTGGCTCTGATCACATGTATCGTTTTATGCCCCATTTGCAAAAAGACTGTTCAACACGATGACTTCTCAAGAGGTTACCGATCCTAGTACTACTCTCACCCAAGCATGCTTAAGTGCATAATTCGATGGGATTCGGTGCATTAGTGCTGGTATGATTGCACCTCTTCCATTCCACATTGCAAATACATATACCCCTTCTTCTTTCCTCCCCTCTCCCGTCATTTTTTTCACTGTGCACGCACACTGCATCTCTGTTTCTAGTTCTAATATCAAGAAAAATACCCCAGCGCCGCGACTTATGCCCAGATTAAAGTACCACCTGCCACATCTTTTTTTTTTGTTGTTCTATTATGTAAGATGCTCGTAATGACTCTCTTATCACATGGTGGACTATAAATGAGTGCACAAAAAAAAGTAAGCAAAATGCTGGGGCGCGGCGACTCACGCCTACAAATGAACCAGCGGACTATGGCTTTGGTCGCGCTTAACGTTTGATGCCCTGTCCACAAAAAGACGGGTGCAACACAAGCACTTCCCAGGGGGTCACTCATCCTAGTACTACTCTTGACCAAACACGCTTAACTGCAGATTATGATGGGATACGATGCATTAGTGCTAGTATGATCCCACTCGTCTTATTCCTCACTTTAAATACATATACCCCTTCTCTTTCCCTCCCCCCTCCCATCATTTGTTTCGCTCTGTGTGGACACCGCAGCTCTACTTCTTGTTGTAATATCAAGAAAAAGGCCCCATTTTCTCGACTCACACCCAGATAAATGGACCAACACCGCACCTCTATTTTGCTTATTCTATTATTTACGATGCTCGTAATGACATTCTTATCACGTAGTGAACTATAAATGGATGCACGAAAAATATTAAGAAAAAGACAGGTGCAACACGAGGACCTCCAAGGAGGTCACCTATCCTAGTACTACACTCGCCCAAGCACACTTAATTGTGGAGTTCTAATGGGATATGGTGCATTAGTGTTGGTATGATCGCACCTGTTTCATTTCGCGCTGCAAATACATACACTCCTTCTCCTTCCCTTCCCCTCCCGTCATTTTTTTCCTTGTACGTGCACACTGCACCTCTCTTTCTCGTTCTAATATCATGTAAAATGCCCTGGTACCGTGACTCAGATTTGTGAATAAACCAGCGGACCATAGTTCTAGTCGCGCGTAACATCGAATGACCTATCTGCAAAAAAATGGGTGCAACACGAGTACTTCCCAAGAGGTAACCCATCCTAACACTACTCTCGCCCAAGCACACTTAACTGCGGAGTTCTGATGGGATCCGGTGTATTAGTGCTGGTATGATCGCACCTGTTTCATTCCGCGCTGCAAATACATACGCTCCTTCTCCTACCCTCTCCCCTCCCGTTGTTTCTTTACTTGTGCGTGCACACTGCACCTCTCCTTCTCGTTCTAATATCAAGTAACATTCTCCGACACCGTGACTCATATTTGCAGATAAACCAGCGCAACATAGTTCCAGTCGCGCATAACGTCGAACTCCCCATCTGAAAAAAACTGGTGCAACACGAGGACTTCCCAGGAGGTCACCATTCCTAGTACTACACTCGCCCAAGCACATTTAACTGCGGAGTTCTGATCGGATCCGGTGAATTAATCATGGTATGATGGCACCTGTTTCATTCTACGCTGCAAATACATACACTCATTCGCCTTCCCTCCCCCCTCCCGTCATTTGTTTCCTTGTGCGTGCACACTGCACCTCTCCATCTCATTCTAATATCAAGTGAAATACCCTGGCACCGAGACTCACATTTGCGAATAAACCAGCGAACCATTGTTCCATTCGCGCGTAACGTCGAACAACCCATTTGCAAAAAAATAACTGCAACACAAAGACTTCCCAGGAGGTCACCCATCCTAGTCTTACTCTCGCCCAATAACACTTGACTGTGGAGTTCTGACGGGATCCGGTACATTAGTGCTGGCATGATCGCACATCTTTCATTTTGCGTTGTAAATACATACACTCTTTCTCCTTCCCTCATCCCTTCCGTCATTTGTTTCCTTGTGCGCGCACACTGCACCTCTCCTTCTCGTTCTAATATTAAGTAAAATGCCCCGGCACCGTGACTCACATTTATGAATAAACCAGCGGACCATAGTTCAAGTCGTGCGTAACGTCGAACGACCCATCTGTAAAAAAAATAGGTGCACCAAGAGGACTTCTCAAGAGGTCACCCATCCTAGTATTACTCTCGACCAAGCACCCTTAACTGCGGAGTTCTGATGAGATCCGGTGAATTAGTGATAGTATAATGGCATCTGTTTCATTTTGTATTGTAAATACATACACTCCTTTTCCTTCCCTCCCCCATCCCATCATTTATTTCCTTGTGCGTCCACACTACACCTCTCCTTCTCGTTCTAATATCAAGTAAAATGCCCTGATGCCATGATTCACTTTTGTGAATAAACCAGCGGACCATAGTTCTAGTCGCGCGTAACGTCGAACGACCCATTTGCAAAATAATGGGTGCAACACGAGTACTTCCCAAGAGGTCACCCATCCAAGTATAACTCTCGCACAAGCACACTTAACTGCAGAGTTCTGATGAGATCCGATGAATTAGTGATAGTATAATGGCATCTGTTTCATTTTGCACTGTAAATACATACACTCCTTTTCCTTCCCTCCCCCATCCCATCATTTGTTTCCTTGTGCGTGTACACTACACCTCTCATTCTCTTTCTAATATCAAGTAAAATGCCCTGGCGCCATGACTCACATTTGTGAATAAACCAGCGGACCATAGTTCTAGTCGCGCGTAACATCGAACGACCCATCTGCAAAAAAATTGGTGCAAAATGAGGACTTCCTAGGAGGCCACCCATCCTATTACTACTCTCGCCCAAGCACACTTAATTGTAGAGTTCTGATGGGATCCGGTGCATTAGTGCTGTCATGATCGCACCTGTTTCATTCTATGCTACAAATACATACACTCCTTCTCCTCTCCTCCCCAATCCCGTCATTAGTTTCCTTGTGTGTGCACACTGCTCCTCTCCTTCTCCTTCTAATATTAAGAAAAATGCCTCGACGTTGTGACTGACATACGTGAATAAACCAGCGAACAATAGTTCCAGTCGCGCGTAACGTCGAACAACCCATCTGCAAAAAAATTGGTGCAACATGAGTACTTCCTAGGAGGTCACCCATCCGAGTACTACTATCGCCGAAGCATACTTAACTGCAGAGTTCTAATTGGATCTGGTGCATTAGTGCTGGTATGATCACGCCTGTTTCATTCCTCACTGCAAATACATACACTGGTTCTCCTTCCTTCTCCCCTCTCGTCATTTGTTTCCTTGTGCGTGCACACTGCACCTCTGCTTCTCGTTATAATATCAAGTAAAATGCCTCAGCGCCGTGACTCACATTTGTGAATAAACCAGTCGACCGTAGTTCCAGTCGCGCGTAACGTCGAACGACCCATCTGCAAAAAATGGGTGCAACACGAGGACTTCCCAGGAGGTCACCCATCTTAGTACTACTCTCACCCAAGAACACTTAACTGCGGAGTTCTGTTGGGATCCAGTGCATTAGTGCTGGTATGATCACACCAATTTCATTCCGCACTGCAAATACATACACTCCTTCTCCTTCCCTCCCCTTTCCGTCATTTGTTTCCTTGTGCGTGCACACTGCATCTCTCCTTCTCGTTCTAATATCAAGTAAAATATCCTGGCACCCTGACTCAAATTTATGAATAAACCAGCAGACCATAGTTCTAGTCAGGCGTAACGCGAACGACACATTTGAAAAAAAATGGATGCAACACGAGGACTTCCCAAGAGGTCACCCATCCTAGGACTACTCCCGCCCAAGCATACTTAACTGCGGAGTTCAGATGGGATCCGGTGCATTAGTGCTGGTATGATCGCACCTGTTTCATTCCGCGCTGCAAATATATACACTCTTTCTCCTTTCCTCCCCGCTCCCGTCATTTGTTTCCTTGTGCGTGCACACTGTACATCTCATTCTCATTCAAATATCAAGTAAAATACCCCAGTGCCTTAACTCACATTTACGAATAAAACAGCAGAACCTAGTTCCAGTCGCACATAATGTCGAATTCTCTATCTGAAAAAAATAGGTGCAACACGAGGACTTCCTAGGAGGACACCACTCCTAGTACTACACTCGCCCAAGCACATTTAACAGAGGAGTTCTGATGGGATCCAGTGAATCAGTGATGGTATAATGGCACATGTTTCATTATGCCCTGCGAATACATACACTCCTTCTCCTTCCCTCCCCCCTCCCGCCATTGGTTTCCTTGTGCGTGCATACTGCACCTCTCCTTCTCCTTCTAATATCAAGTAAAATGGCTCGGTGCC
This sequence comes from Carica papaya, assembly GCF_054855325.1. Taxonomy (NCBI): domain Eukaryota; kingdom Viridiplantae; phylum Streptophyta; class Magnoliopsida; order Brassicales; family Caricaceae; genus Carica; species Carica papaya. The sequence continues at coordinate 19,228,578 of NC_142313.1, forward strand.
GTGACTCAAATTTGCGAATAGATAAGCTGACCATATTTACAGTCACGTGTAACGTCAAACGACCCATCTGTAAAAAAATGGGTGCAACACGAGTGCTTCCGAGGAGGTCACCAATCTTAGTACTACTCTCGCCCAAGCAAACTTAAATGCAGAGTTCTGATGGGATCCGGTGCATTAGTACTAGTATGATTGTATATGTTTCATTCTGCACTTCAAATACATACACTCCTTCTGATTCCCTTCCCCCCTTCCGTCATTTGTTTCCTTGTGCTTGCACACTGCACTTCTCATTCTCGTTCTAATATCAAGTAAAATGTCTCAGCCCTGTTACTCATATTTGCGAATAAACTAGCAGACCATAGTTCCAGTTGCACGTAACGTCGAATGACCCATATGCAAAAAAATGGGTGCAACACGAGTACTTCTCAAGAGGTCACCAATCCTAATATTACTCTCGCCCAAACACATTTAACTGCAGAGTTCTGATGGGATACGGTGAATTTGTACTGGCATGATTGGACCTGTTTCATTCCTCGCTGCAAATACATACACTCCTTCTCCTTCCCTCCCCCCTTCCATCATTTGTTTCCTTGTGTGTTCACACTGCACCTCTCCTTCTTGTTCTAATATCAATTAAAATGCCCCTGTGCCTTGACTCACATTTGCGTATAAACTAGCAGACCATAGTTCCAGTCGCGCGTAACGTAGAACGACCCATCTGAAAAAAAATTAGTGCAGCACGAGGACTTCCTTGGAGGTCACCCATCTGATTACTACTCTCACCTAAGCACACTTGATTGCAGAGTTTTGATGGGATCCAGTGCATTAGTGCTGGTATAATCGCACCTGTTTCATTTCGCGCTGCAAATACATACACTCCTTCTCCTTTCTTCCCCCTCCTGTCATTTGTTTCCTTGTGCGTGCGCACTGCACCTCTCGTTCTCGTTCTAATATCCAGTAAAATGCTACGGCGCCGTGACTCACATTTGCGGATAAACAAGTAGACCATAATTCAAGTCGCGCGTAATGTCGAAAGAATCATATGCAAAAAAATGGGTGCAACACGAGTACTTCCCAAGAGGTCACCCATCCTACTACTACTCTAGTCCAAGCACACATATTGCGGAGTTCTGATGGGATCCAGTGTATTAGTGCTGGTATGATCGCACTTGTTCCATTCCGCCCTGCAAATACATACACTTCTTCTCCTTCCCTCCCCCCTCCCGTCATTTGTTTCCTTGTACGTGCACACTGCACCTCTCCTTCTCGTTCTGATATCAAGTAAAATGCCCTGGTGCCATGACTCATATTTGCGAATAAACCAGCGAACATTAGTTCCAGTCGCGCGTAACGTCGAACGACCCGTCTGCAAAAAAATTGGTGCAACACGAGCACTTCGGATGAGGTCACTTATCCTAGTTCTACTCTTGCCCAAGTAAACTTAACTGTGTTTTTCTAAGGGGATCCCGTGCATTAGTGCTGGTATGATCGCACTGGTTTCATTCCGTGCTACAAATACATACACTCCTTTTCCTTCCCTCCCCCCTCCCGTCATTTCTTTCCTTGTGCGTGCATACTGCACCTCTCATTCTCGTTCTAATATCAAGTATAATTTTTTGGCGCCGTGACTCACATTTGCGAATAAACCAGTGGACAATAGTTCTAGTCGTGCGTAATGTCAAACGACCCATCTCGACTCATGCCCATATGAACGGATCACCTGCCGCCTCTCGTTTTTTGTTGTTCTACTATTTAAGATGCTCACAATTACACTCTCATCACGTGATGCGCTTTAATTGAATGCTGAAAAAATATTAAGAAAAATTTTCCAGTGCCGTGACTCACATTTACAAATGAACCGGCGGACCATCGCTCCGGTCCAGTTGAATGTATAACGCCCCGTCTGCAAAAAGAAGGTTGCAACACGAGAACTTCTCAGGAGATCACCCATCCAGTACTACTCTCGCCCAAGCACGCTTAACTATGGAGTTGAGATGGGATCTGGTGAACTAGTGCTAGTATGATCGCACCCGTTCTAGTTTGCGCCACAAGTAATATAACTCTTCTCCTTCCCTTTCCTCTTCCATCATTTGTTTCGCTGTGCGCGCACCTCACCTCTGCATCTAATTTTAATATCAAGCAAAATACCCCGGCACCTCGACCTGTGCCCATATGAACGGATAGCGCCGCATCTCGTTTTTGTTGTTCTACTATATAATATGCTCACAAGCACTCTTATCACGTGATAGGATTTAATTGAATGCACGAAAAATATTAAACAAAATGCCCCGGCGGCATGACTCACGTTTGCGAATGAACCAGTGAACAGTCGCTCCGATCCCGCGTAACGTTTAACGCCCAGTCTGTAAAAAGAAGGATGCAACATGAGAGCCGAGAGCTTCTCAAGAGGTAATCCATCCTAGTACTACTCTCGCCCAAGCATGCATAACTGCAGAGTTCTGATGGGATCCGATGAACTTGTGCTGGTATGATCGCACCCTTTCTTGTTTGCGCTGCAAATACATATGCCCCTTCTCCTTCCCTCTCCCCTCCTGTCATTTGATTCGCTGTGCGCGCACCTCACCTCTTTTTCTAGTTCTAATATTAAACGAAATGCTCCGGCACCTCGACTCATGCCCATATGAATGGATCGCCCACCGCACCTCGTTTTTTGTTGTTATATTATGTAAGGTGCTCGCAATGACACTCTTATCACATGATTTGTTTTAACTGAATGTGCAAAAAATATTAAGCAAATTGCCCCGGCGGACCGTCGCTCCGGTCCCACATAACATTTAACGCCCCCTCTATAGAAAGAAGGGTGCAACACGAGAACTTCCCAGAAGGTCACACATCCTAGTACTACTCTTGCCCAAGAACACTTGATTGCGAAGTTCTGATGGGATCCTGTGAACTAGTGCTGGTATGATCGCAATTGTTTTGGTTTGCACCGCAAACCAATATACCCCTTCCCCTTCCCTCTCCCTTCCCATCATTTATTTCTATGCGCGCGCAACTCACCTCTGCTTCTAGTTCTTATATAGAGCGAAATACCCCGGCGCCTCGACTCATGTCTATATGAAACCCTGCCATACCTCCTTTTTCATTGTTCTACTATGTAAGATGCTCTCAACACGTGATGGGCTTTCATTGAATGCACAAAAAATATTAAGCAAAATGTCCCGACGCCATTACTCACGTTTGTGAATGAACCGCTAGACCATCGCTCTGGTCCCGCATAACATTTAATGCCCTATCTACAAAAAGAAGGGTACAACACGAGTACTTCCCAAGAGGTCACCCATCCTAGTACTACTCTCACCCAAGCACGCTTGACTTCGGAGTTCTGATGGGATCCGGTGAACTAGTGCTGGTATGATCGCACTCCTTCTAATTTGCGCCGCAAAGACATATACCACTTCTCCTTCCCTCTCCCTTTCCGTCATTTATTTCGCTGTGCGCGTAACTCACCTCTGCTTCTAGTTCTAATATCGAGCGAAATGCCCTGGCACCTCGACTCATGCCCATATGAATGGATCGCCCGTCGTACCTCATTTTTCGTTGTTTTACTATTCAAGATGCTCACAATGACACTCTCATTACGTGATGGGATTTAATTGAATGCACGAAAAGTATTGAGCAAAATGTCTCGGCACCGTGACTCATGTTTGCGAATGAACAGGCGGACTGTCGCTCCAGTCCCGCGTAACATTTAACGCCCCGTCTGTAAAAAAAATGGAGCAACACGAGTGCTTCCCAAGAGGTCACCCATTGTAGAACTACTCTCGCCCAAGTACGCTTAACTGCAGAGTTCTGATGGATCCCGTGAACTAGTGCTGGTATGATCATACCCCTTCTAATTTGTGCCGCAAAGACATATATCCCTTCTCCTTCCCTCTCCCTTCCCGTCATTTATTTCACTGTGCGTGCAACGCAGCTCTATTTCTAGTTCAAATATCAAGCGAAATGCCCCGGTGCCTCGACTCATGTCTATATGAACGAAACACCCACCGCACCTCCTTTTTTGTTGTTCTACTATGTAAGATGCTCGTAATAATAATCTTATCACGTGGTGGGCTATAATTGAATGCACGAATAATATTAAGAAAAATACTCCGGTGCCGTGACTCACGTTTGTGAATTAACCGGATGGGCTCATTCTTGTAATAACACTAAGATAAAACTTAAGCCCAAATGAGTTACACTTGACTATATGGGCTTAATTAACTCAAACTAAAATAAAACAATCCAAAATACTTAAAACAACTCAACTAATCCAGCCCATACACAAGACTTATTCTCCCATTACCAATAAGACTCAAACAAGCCAAAATTATCTCAAATCATTTAAACCCAATTAAAGTTACGAAATTGGGCTGTTCAAAAAGCTTATATCTGAACTTTTCACAATTGACCAGCCCATCATCCACATGTTTTTGAGTGAAAACTTGGAGTAATTCTTTAAGTTTATTTGCCTTTGATCTTGTTACTGGTCCGCTGAAACTTTCAGGTTTGGAACTCTATTTTTGTTACGTCATTTGAAATTTACTCCAAGTCACTTTTTGATGTTCTTTGAGTATTTTGAGTATTTTTAACCTTGTTTGCATCATTCCCTCTCCCCTCAAAACGATTCGTTCTTGAATCAATTCTTATATCAATTTCAAAAGGGGATAAATCAGATATGTTAAATGTAGTCGAAACACTATACTCACCTGGTAGGTCCACTTTGTAGGCATTTTCATTGATTTTGGGTATGATTTGAAATGGACCATCCCCACGAGCATCCAACTTAGATTTCTGTTTTGATGAAAATCATTTCTTGCGCAAATGAACCCACATCCAATCTTCGGGTTCAAATGAAATCTTGCGCCTTCCTTTATTGACATGGGATGCTACTTGTTCATTTTTCTTTTCAATGTTCTGCTTTGCTTTTTCATGAATTGCTTTAACCATTTTTGCTTTCTCATGTCCATCCAAATTAGAAATGTCACTTATAGGAATAGGCAATAAATCAAGTGGATTTAAGGGATTAAAACCATACACAATTTCAAAAGGATAAAACCCAGCAGAAGAACGTATACTTCGATTATAAATAAATTCAACAAATGGTAGCATATCTTCCCAAGTTTTAACATTCCTTCCAATAAAAGAACGTAATAATGTACCAAGTGTTCTATTTGCTACTTCCGTTTGTGGATGTGAAGTAGTAGAAAATAAAAGTTTGGTCCCAAGTTTGGACCACAAAACTCGCCAAAAGTGGCTTAAAAACTTAACATCTCTATCGGACACAATGGTTTTAGGAATGCCATGCATTCTAACAATTTCGTGGAAAAAACAAATCCACTATGTGTGTGGCATCATCTGTTTTGTGACATGGTATAAAGTATGGCATTTTAAAAAAATGATCAACAACAACAAATATTGAGTCTTGGCCTTTTCTAGTCTTAGGCAAACCCAACAAAAAATCCATAGAAATATCAAACCAAGGATGTGTAGGAATGGGTAATGGCATATATAATCCATGTGGTTGAATTCTAGACTTAGTTTGCCTACATGAGATGCACTGCACACAAATTTTCTCAACATATTTACGCATATTAGGCCAAAATAAATGTTCATGTAAAATGCTCAAAGTTTTGTCAATCCTAAAATGTCCTATTAAATCACCACTATGTGCTTCACGAACAAGCAACTCTCTGATAGAACTATTAGACACACATAATTTTTCATTTTCAAATAGAAAACTATCATGCCTATAAAAGTCTTGAAATGCCGCATGTTCATAAGCCACATAAATTTTTGAAAAATCACTATCATGCACATACAATATTTTGAAATGCTCAAATCCCAACAACTTTGTAGAAAACGTAGAGATAAGACTGTATCTTCTTGAAAGCGCATCAGCTACCACATTTTCTTTTCCTTGCTTATATTGGATCACATATGGGAAGGACTCTATGAATTCCACCCATTTTGCATGTCCTTAATTAAGCTTGTCTTGCCTTTTCAAATGCCTCAAAGATTCATGATCGGTGTGAATCACAAATTCTTTTGATAACAAATAATGTTGCCAAGTCTCTAATGCTCTTACCAAAGCATAAAACTCTTTGTCATAGGTGGAATAATTCAATTGTGCACCATTGAGCTTCTCACTGAAGTAAGCAATGGGTCTTTTATTCTGCATAAGAACAGCACTTATCCCAAGCCTAGAGGCATCACATTCAATTTCAAAAGTTGAATAAAAATTAGACAACCTTAATAAAGGCGCATTACATAACTTTTCTTTCAATAAGGAAAACATATGTTCTTGTTCTTTTCCCCAAACAAACCCCTTATAAAGTTTCATGATTTCAGTTAAAGGAGCAGCAACGGTGCTAAAATCTTTTACAAATCTTCTATAAAAGCTTGCCAAACCATGGAAACTACGCACCTCACTTACACTTTTAGGTGTCGGCCACTCTTGAATAACCTTTATCTTTTCACTATCTACCTCGATTCTTTTTGCACTCACGACATATCCTAAGAAAATGATGTGATCAATGCAAAATGTACATTTTTTCATGTTAGCATATAGTTGAAATTTGCGCAATGTGTCAAACACTTGCCTCAAATGCATGACATGGTCATCAATAGATTTGCTATACACAAGAATGTCATCGAAGTAGACAACCACAAAATTTTCAATAAATTCACGTAAAACGTGGTTTATTAAACGAATGAAAGTACTTGGCGCATTAGTCAAGCCAAATGGCATAACCAATCACTCATATAACCCTTGTTTTGTTTTAAAAGCAGTTTTTCATTCATCTCCTGGTTTTATTTTTATTTGGTGATAACTACTTATAAGATTAATTTTAGAAAATACATAAGTACCATGCAACTCATCTAACATATCATCAAGTAGAGGTATTAGGTGTCGATATTTTACCGTTATCGGCTCTACAATCAACACACATATGCCAACTACCATCTTTTTTGGGTATTAATAAGATAGGCACTGCGCATGGGCTTAAACTTTCTCGAATGTGCCCCTTTTGTAAGAGCTCCTCCACTTGCCTTTGAAGCGCTTTGGTTTCCTCGGGATTGTTCCTATAGGCTGGTCTATGGCAGCCCCGGGAATGAAGTCAATTTGATGCTCAATTCCTCTCAAAGGTGGTAAGCCTTGAGGTAGATCATCGGGAAAGACATCATTAAATTCCTGCAAAACTTCAACCACAACACTTAGCAAAGAAGGGTCAAGTTCGTTAGTTGAGAAACAAGCTTCCTTGTACATGAGTACAATCACTGGCTTGTTAAAAAATAAAGCTTTTCTCACATCTCTCATTTTAGCATATAAGTTCATTTTCTTTCCCTCATTCTTTTCTATGGTCGAATGCACCTCTTTTTTTTTCTTTTGATCTTCATTTTTCCACTCTAATTTTCTCTCACTCTATTTTCTTTTCGCTTTTTCTTTTTCTTTTCTTTTTCTCTCGGCCTCTTTTCCTACCATATACCTATTAAGATACCCATCATGCATCACTCTCTTATTCCATTGCCATGGTCTACCCAACAAAATATGACTAGCTTGCATAGGAACTACATCACATATCGCCTCATCACTATACTTCTCAATAGTAAAAGGCACCCTCACTTGCTTATTAACTCTCATCTCCCCACTATTGTTAAGCCATTGCAGTTCATAAGGTTTATAATGTTTTGTAGTTTTGAAACCCAGTTTATCAATAAACAAGGTACTAGCCACATTTACACAACTACCCCCATTAATAATCAAGCTACACAATTTTTCATTTACTAGACATCTAGAATGAAAAATGTTCTCTCTTTGCAACTTAACCCCATCATCATCATTCCTTACTTGCGTATTCAAAGCACGTATAGAAACCAACAATCTACCTTCTATAGGCATTTCTCCCATCACTACAATCCTCCAAAGGAGGCATTTCATCCTCCACATCACTCTCATCATCTGTTTCAACACCATCACCAGGCATCACCATTACCTTTTTATTTGGGCATGGAGTTAAGTGATGTGTTAGATCTTTTATATGTATGAAAGCAATTTTTTCCACCAACATGATTAACATTACGATTATACTGCCACGGTATTCCTAGTAATAAGTGTCCTGTTTGCATACTGTAGAGTTCTGATGGGATCCGGTGCGTTACTACTGCTATGATCGCAAATCTTTCATTTCGCGCTGCAGATACATACACTCCTTCTCCTTTCGTCCCCCATCCCGTCATTTGTTTCCTTGTGCGTGCACACTGCACATCTCCTTCTCGTTTTAATATCAAATAAAATGCGCCGGCACCGTGACTCACATTTGTAAATAAACCAGCGGACAATAATTATAGTCGCGCGTAACGTCGAACGACCCATCTGAAAAAAATGGTTACAACACAAGAAATTCCCAGGAGGTCACCACTCCTAGTAGTACACTTGCCCAAACACATTTAACTGCGGAGTATTGATCCGGTGAATTAGTGGTGGTTAAATGACACCTACTTCATTCCGCGCTGCAAATACATACACTCCTTCTTCTTCCTTTCCCCCTCCTATCATTTGTTTCCTTGTGCGTGCACACTGCACCTCTGCTTCTGGTTCTAATATCAAGTAAAATACCCTAACGACACGACTCACATTTGCGAATAAACCAGCGGACCATAGTTCCAGTCGCGTATAATGTCGAACGAACCATCTGAAAAAAATTGTTACAACACGAGCAATTCCCAGGAGGTCACCACTCCTAGTACTACACTCGCCCAAACATATTTAACTGCGGAGTTTTGATGAGATCCGGTGAATTAATGATGGTAAAATGGAACCTGTTTCATTCCGCACTGCAAATACATACACTCCTTCTACTTCTCTCCCCCCTCCCGTCATTTGTTTCCTTGTACATGCACACTGCACCTCTGCTTCTCGTTCTAATATCAAGTAAAATGCCCCAGCACCATGACTCACATTTGCGAATAAACCAATGGACCATAGTTTCAGTTGCGCGTAACGTCGAACGACCCATCTCCAAAAAAATGGGTGGAATATGAGGACTTCCCAGGAGGACACCCATCCTAGTACTACACTGGTCCAAGCAAATTTACCTGCGGAGTTTTGATGGGATATGGTGAATTAGGGATGGTATAATGGCACCTGTTTCAATTCGCGCTGTAAATACATACACTCCTTCTCCTTCCATCCCCTCTCCCGTCATTTGTTTCCTTGTGCGTGCATACTGCACCTCTGCTTCTCGTTCTAATATCAAGTAATATGCCCCAGCACCGTGACTCACATTTGCGAATAAACCAGCGGACCATAATTCCAGTCGCCCGTAACGTCGAACGATCCATCTGCAAAAAAATAGATGCAACACGAGGACTTCCCAGGAGGTCACCCATCCTAGTACTACTCTTGGCCAAGCATACTTAACTGTAGAGTTCTGATGGGATCCGATGCATTAGTGCTGCTATTATCACACATCTTTCATTCCTTGCTACAAATACATACACTCTCTCTCCTTCCCTCCTCCTTCCCGTCATAACTGCAGAGTTCTGATGGGATCCGATGCATTAGTGCTGCTATTATCGCACATCTTTCATTCCGTGCTACAAATCCATACACTCCTTCTCCTTCCCTCCCCCTTCCCGTCATTTGTTTCCTTGTGCGTGCACACTGCACCTGTCCTTCTCCTTCTAGTATCAAGTAAAATGTCCCGGCGCTGTGACTCACATTTGCGAATAAACCAGCAGACCATAATTCCATTCGCACGTAACGTCGAGCAACCCATCTACAAAAAAATAGGAGCAACACGAGTACTTTTGAGGAGGTTACCCATCCTAGTACTACTCTCGCCCAAGAAAACTTAAATGCGGAGTTCTAATGGGATCTGGTGCATTAGTGTTGGTATGATCACACTTGTTTCATTCTGTCGTACCTCATTTTTCATTATTTTACTATGTAAGATGCTCGTAATGACACTCTTATCATGTGGTGGACTATAAATGAATGCATGATAAGCAAAATATTCTGGTGCCAGGACTCATGCCAGTGGACTATGGCTCCTATTGTGCATAACGTTAACACCCCATCCCTAAAAAGACAGGTGCAATACGAGGATTTCCCAAAAGATCACCCATCCTAGTACTACTCTCGCCAAAGCACGCTCAACTACGGAGTTCGATGGGATCTGGTGCATTAGTGCTAGTACGATTGCACCTCTTCTATTTTGCACTACAAATACATATACCCCTTCTCCCTCGCTCCCCTTCTGTTATTTGTTTCGCTATATGCGAACACCGTACCTCTGCTTATAGTTCTAATATAGAGCAAAATACTCCGGCGCCTCGACTCATGCCCAGATGAACGGACTACCCCCTGCACCTCGTTTTTTGTTATTCTACTATGTAAGATGCTCGTAATGACACTCTTATCATATGGCGAACTATAAATGAATGCACGAAAAATATTAAGAAAAATTTCTTCGCGTTGCGACTCACTCCGAGGGACAATGGCTTTGATGACGTATAATGTTTAATGTCCCGTCAGCAAAAAAACGAGTGGACCATGAGAACTTTCTAGGAGGTCACCCATCCTAGTTCTACTTCCTCCCAAACACACTTAACTACAAAATTCGATGGGATCCAGTGTATTAGTGCAGGTATGATCGCACCCCTTCCATTCCATGCTGCAAGTACATATAACCCTTTTCCTTCCCTCACCCCTCCCGTCATTTATTTCGTTGTCGCACACACCACACCTTTGTTTCTAGTTCTAATATCAAGCAAAATAGCCCGGCACCTCGACTCACGCCTAGATGAATGGATCGCCCACCGTACCTCGTTTTTCATATTATACTATATAAGATACTCGTAATGACACTCTTATCACGTGGTGGACTATAAATGAATGCATGAAAAATATAAAGCAAAATTTTCAGGCCCTGCATCTCACACTTACATACTGTGGCTCCGATCGCACTTAACGTTTAACGTCCCGTCTAAAAAAAATGGGTTCAACACGAGGACTTTCTAGGAGGTCAACCATCCTAGAACTAATCTCGCCCAAGCACGCTTGACTACAGAGTTCTGATGGGATCCTATGCATTAGTGTTCGTTTGATCGCAACTGTCCCATTCCCCACTGTAAATAAATATAGCCCTTCTCCTTCCCTCCCCCCTCCCATCATTTATTTCGCTGCGCGGGCATACTGCATCTCTATTTCTAGTTGTAATATAGAGTGAAATGCCATGTCGCTTCGACTCACGCCCAGAAGAACGGAGGCCTGCTGCGCCTCTTTTTTCGTTGATCTATTATTTAAGACTCTCGTAATGAGACTCTTATCACGTGGTGGACTACAAATAAGTGCATGTAAAATATTAAGCAAAATGTTTCAATGTCGCTACTCATGCCGGCGGACTGTGCTACGATCGCGCGTAATGTTTGACGCCCTGTCTGCAAAAAGATGGGTGCAACAAGAGAACTTCCCAGGATGTCACCCATCCTAATACTCCTCTCGTCCAAGCACGCTTAACTTCAGAGTTCGATGGAATCTGGTGTATTAATGCTAGTATGATTGTACCCCTTCCATTCCGCGCAGCAAATACATATACCCCTTCTCCTTCCCTCCCCCTACCCGTCATTTTTTTTGCTGTGTGCGCACACCGCACCTCTGTTTATAATTTTAATATCAAGCGAAATGCCCCGACACCTCGACTCACGCCAGAAAAAAGGACCGCCCGCCGTACCTCATTTTTCTTTATTCTACTATGTAAGATACTCGTAATGACACTCTTATCACGTGGTAGACTATAAATGAATGCACGAGAAAATAGTAAGCAAAATTTTCTGACGATGGGACTCACGCAAGCGGATTGTGGCTCTGATCACATGTATAATTTTACACCCCGTTTGCAAAAAGACAGTGCAACACAAGGACTTCTCAGGAGGTCACTGATCCTAGTACTACTCTCGCCCAAGCATGCTTAACTGCATAGTTCGATGGGATCCGGTACATTAGTGCTGGTATGATCGCACCCCTTCCATTCTGCATTACAAATACATATACCCCTTCTCCTTTCCTCCCCTCTCCCGTCATTTTTTTCGTTGTGCGCGCACACTGCATCTCTGTTTCTAGTTCTAATATCAAGCAAAATGCCTCAGCGCCTCGACTTATGCCCAGATTAAAGGACCACCTGCCACACTTTTTTTTCTGTTGTTCTACTATGTAAGATGCTCGTAATAACTCTCTTATCACGTGGTGGACTATAAATGAGTGCACAAAGAAAGTAAGAAAAATGCCCCGGCACGGCGACTCACGCCGGTAAATGAACCAGTAGACTATGGCTCCAGCCGCTCGTAACGTTTCATGCCCTATCCGCAAAAAGACGGGTGCAACACAAGCACTTCCCAGGAGGTCACTCATTAGTGCTACTCTTGCCCAAACACGCTTAACTGCAGATTATGATGGGATACGATGTATTAGTGCTAGTATGATCCCACCCGTCCTATTCCTCACTACAAATACATATACCCCTTCTCTTTCCCTCCTCCCTCCCATCATTTGTTTCATTCTGTGTGGACACCCCACCTCTACTTCTAGTTGTAATTTCAAGCAAAATACCCCGTTGCCTCGACACACATCCAGCTAAACGGACTGCCCGTCGCACCTCTATTTTGCTTGTTCTAATATTAACAAAGCTCGTAATGACACTCTTATCACGTGGTGGACTATAAATAGACGTACGAAAAATATTAAGAAAAAGACGGGTGCAACACGAGGACTTCCCAGGAGGTCACCCATCTTAGTACTACTCTCGCCCAAGCACACTTAACTGTAGAGTTCTAATGAGATCTGATACATTAATGCTAGTATGATCGCAACTATTTTATTCTACGTTGCAAATACATACACTCCTTCTCATTCTCTCCCCCCTCCTGTTAATTGTTTCCTTGTGAGTGCACACAACACCTCTCCTTCTCGTTCTAATATCAAGTAAAATGCCCCAGTGTTGTGACTCACATTTGCGAATAAACTAGCGGACCATAGTTCTAGTCGCGCGTAACGTCGAATGAGCCATCTACAAAAAAATGGGTGCAACACGAGTACTTCCCAGGAGGTCACCCATCCTAGTACTACTCTCGCCACAACACACGTAAATGCGGAGTTCTGATAAAATCTGGTGCATTAGTGCTGGTATGATCACACATGTTTCATTCCGCGATACAAATACATACACTCCTTCTCCTTCCCTCCCCACTCCCGTCATTTGTTTCCTTGTGCGTGCACACTACACCTCTCCTTCTTGTTCTAATATCACGTAAAATGCCCCGGCACCGTGACTCACATTTACGAATAAACCAGCGGACCATAGTTACAGTCGCGCGTTACATCGAACGATCAATCTGTAAAAAAATGGGTGCAACACGAGGACTTCCTAGGAGGTCACCACTCCTAGTACTACACTCTCCCAAGCACATTTAATTGTGGAGCTCTGATGGGATCCGGTGAATTAGTGATGGTATAATAGCACCTGTTTCTTTCTGCGCCGCAAATACATACACTCATTCTCCTTCCCTCCCCGCTCCCGTCATTTGTTTCCTTGTGCGTGCACACTGCACCTCTCATTCTCGTTCTAATATCAAGTAGAATGTCTTAGTGCCGTGACTCACATTTAAGAATAAACCAGCGGACCATAGTTCTAGTCACGCGTAACGTCGAACTACCCATCTGCAAAAAAATAGATGTAATACAAGGACTTCCCAGGAGGTCACCCATCCTAGTACGACTCTCGCCCAAGCACACTTAACTGAGGAGTTATGATGGGATCTGATGCATTAGTGCTATTATGATCGCACCAGTTTTATTCCGCGCTGCAAATACATACACTCATTTTCCTTCCCTGCCCCTTCCCGTCATTTGTTTCTTTGTGCGTGCACACTGCACCTCTCCTTCTCCTTCTAATATCACGTAAAATGCCTCGGCACCTTGACTCATATTTGCGAATAAACCAACGGACTATTGTTCCAGTCGCGTGTAACGTCGAACGACCCATCTGCAAAAAAATAGGTGCAACACGAGTACTTCCCACGAGGTCACCCATCCTAGTACTACTTTCTCCAAATCACACTTAATTGCGGAGTTCTAATGGGATTCGGTGCATTAGTGCTGGTTTGATCGCACCTGTTTCATTCTGCACTGCAAATATATAAATTCCTTATCCATCACTCCACCTTCCCGTGATGGGGAGGAAAGGAGAAAGAGTGTATGTATTTGTAGCGCGGGATTAAACCGGTGCGATCATACCAGCACTAATACGCTGGATCCCATCAGAACTCTGCATTTATGTTTGCTTAGGCGAGAGTAGTATTAGGATGGGTGACCTCTTGGGAAGTACTCGTGTTGCGCCCATTTTTTTACAGATAGGTCGTTCTACGTTGCCTGCGACTTGAACTATGGTCCGCTGGTTTATTCGCAAATGTGAGTCACGGTGTCGAGGCATTTTATTTGATATTTGAATGACAATGAGAGGTGCAGTGTGCACGCACAAGGAAACAAGTGACGGTAGGGGGGAGGGAAGGAGAAGGAGTGTATGTATTTGCAGTGCGGAATGAAACAGGTGCGATCATACCAGCACTAATGCACTGGCTCCCATCAGAACTCCGCAGTTAAGTGTGTTTGGGCGAGAGTAGTACTAGTATGGGTGACCTCTTTGGAAGTTCTCGTGTTGCACCCGTCTTTTTCTTAATATTTTTTGTGCATCCATTTATAGTCCACCCAGTGATAAGAGTGTCATTACGAGCATTGTAAATAATAGAATAAGCAAAACAGAGGTGCGGCAGGTGGTCCGTTCATATGGGCGTGAGTCGAGGCAACAAGAAGGAGATGTGCAGTGTGCACGCAGAAATAAACAAATAACGGAAGGGGGAAGAGAATGAGAAGGAGTGTATGTATTTGCAGTGCGAAATAAAACAGGTGCGGTAATACCAGCACTAATGCATCAGATCCCATCAGAACTCCGCAGTTAAGTGTTCTTGGGCGAGAGTTGTACTCGGATGGGTGACCTTCTCGGAAGTACTCGTGTTGCACCCATTTTTTTTGCAGATGGGTTGTTCGACGTTACGCGCAACTAGAACTATAGTTCACTGGTTTATTCGTAAATGTGAGTTACGTCATCTAGGCATTTTAGTTGATATTGCAACGAGAAGGAGAGGTGCAGTGTGCACGCACAAGGAAACAAATGACGGGACGGGGGAGGGAAGGAGAAGGAGTGTATGTATTTGTAGCGCGGAAGTGAACAGGTGCGATCATACTAGCACTAATGCACCGAGTCCCATCAGAACTCCACAGTTAAGTGTTTTTGGGCGAGAATAGTACTAAGATGGGTGAACTCCTGGGAAGTCCTTGTGTTGTACCCATTTTTTTGCATATGGGTCATTCGACGTTTCGCGCGACTGAAACTATGGCGCGCTGGTTTATTCGCAAATGTGAGTCACGGCACCGGGGCATTTTACTTGATATTAGAATGAGAAAGAAAGGTGCAGTGTGTATGTACTAGGAAACAAATGACGTTACGGGGGAGGGAAAGAGAAGGAGTGTATGTATTTAAAGCGCGTAATGAAACAGGTGCCATCATACCATCACTAATTCACCAGATGGCATCAGAACTCCGCAGTTAAATGTGCTTGGACGAGTGTAGTACTAGAAGTGGTGACCTCTTGGGAAGTCCTTGTGTTGCATCTATTTTTTTGCATATAGATCGTTCGACGTCACGCGCGACTGGAATTATAGTCCGCTGGTTTATTCACAAATATGAGTCACGGCACCGAAGCATTTTACGTGATATTAGAAGGAGAAGTAGAGGTGCAGTGTGCACGCACAAGGAAACAAATGACGGGAGGGGGGAGGGAAGGAGAAGGAGTATATGTATTTGCAGTGCGAAATGAAAGAGGTGCCATCATACCAGCACTAATGCACCGGATCCCATCAAAACTCCGCAATTAAGTGTGCTTGGGAAAGAGTATTACTAGGATGGGTGACCTCTTGGGAAGTCCTCGTGTGGCACCTATTTTTTTACAGATGGGTCATTTGATGTTACTGGCAACGAGAACTATGGTCCGCTGGTTTATTCGCAAATGTGAGTCACTGCGCAGGGGTATATTACTTGATATTAGAACGAGAAGCAGAGGTGCAGTGTGCACGCACAAGGAAACAAATGACGGGACGGGGGAGGGAAGGATAAGGAGTATATGTATTTGTATCGCAGAATGAAACAATTGTGATCATACTAGGACTAATGCACCGGATCCTATCAGAACCCCGCAGTTAAGTATGCTTGGGTGAGTGTAGCGCTAGGATGGGTGACCTCCTAGGAAGTCCTCATGTTACACCCATTTTTTTGCAGATAACTTGTTCGACGTTACACGTGACTGGAACTATGGTCCATTGGTTTATTCATAAATGTGAGTCATGGCGCCGAGACATTTTACAGGATATTAGAATGAGAATGAGAGGTTCAGTCTGCATGCACAAGAAAACAAATAATGGGAGGGGGGAGGGAAAGAGAAGGAGTGTTTGTATTTATTGCGCGGAATAAAATAGGTGCCACTATACCATCACTAGTTCTCCGGATCCCATCAGAACTTCGCAGTTAAATGTGCTTGCGCGAGTGTAGTATTAGGAGTAGTGACCTCCCGGGAAGTCCTTGTGTTTCACCTATTTTTTTCAGATGGGGTGTTCGACGTTACGCGCGACTGGAAGTATGTTCCGCTGGTTTATTCGCAAATTTGAGTCACGGTGCCGAGTCATTTTACTTGATATTAGAACGAGAATGAGAGGTGTAATGTGCACGCATAAGAAAACAAATGATGGGAAGGGGGAGAAAAGGAGGAGTGTATGTATTTGCAGCACAGAATAAAACATGTGCGCTCATACCAGCACCAATGCACCGGTTCCCATCATAACTCCTCAGTTAAGTGTGCTTGGGCGAGAGTCATACTAGGATGAGTGACCTCCTAGGAAGTCCTCGTGTTACACCTATTTTTTTGCAGATAACTCGTTCGACGTTACACGCGAATGGAACTATGGTCCGTTGGTTTATTCGCAAATGTGAGTCACGGTGCCGAGACATTTTACTATATATTAGAACGAGAAAGAGAGGTGCAGTGTGCATGCACAAGGAAAGAAATGACGGGAGGGGGGAGGAAGGAGAAAGAGTGTATGTATTTGCAGCGCAGAATGAAACAGGTGCCATTATACCATCACTAATTCTACGGATCCCATCACAACTCCGTAGTTAAATGTGCTTGGGCGAGTGTAGTACTAGGAGTGGTGACCTCCTGGGAAGTCATTGTGTTTCACCTATTTTTTTTAGATAGGGCGTTCGACGTTACACGCAACTGGAACAATGTTCTGCTGGTTTATTCGCAAATGTGAGTCATGGTGCTGAGTCATTTTACTTGATATTAGAACGAGAAGGAGAGGTGCAGTGTGCACGCACAAGGAATCAAATGACGGGAGGGTGGAGGAAGGAGAAAGAGTGTATGTATTTGCAGCGCGGAATTAAATAGGTGCGATCATGCTAGCACTAATTCACGGGATCCATCAGAACTCTGCAGTTAAGCGTGCTTTTACGATAGTAGTTCTACGATGGGTGACCTCTTGGGAAGCACTCATGTTGCACCCTTTTTTTTGCAGGCGGGGCGTTAAATGTTACAGGGGACTGGAGCTACGGTCCATCAATTAAAGCTTTTCGTTGCCGAGGCATTTTTCTTAATACTTTTCATGCATTCAATTAAAGCCCATCACGTGATGAGAGTGTCATTGCGAGCATCTTAAATAGTAGAACAACGAAAAATGAAGTGCGGCGGGCAATCCGTTCATATGGGCATGAGTCGAGGTGCCAGGGCATTTCGCTCGATATTAGAACTAGAAATAGAGGTGAGTTGTGCGCACAGCGAAACAAATGACGGGAAGAGAGAGGGAAGTAGAAGTGGTATATGTTTTTGCGGCGCAAATTAGAAGGGGTGCAATCATACCAGCACTAGTTCACCGGATCCGATCAGAACTCCGCAGTCAAGCGGGCTTGGGCGAGAGTAGTAGTAGGATGGGTGTCCTCCTAGGAAGTTCGTGTTGCACCCTTCTTTTTGTAGATAGGGCATTAAATGTTACGTGGGACTAGAGAGACGGTCCGGCAGTTCATTCACAAATGTGAGTCACAGCTCCGGGATATTTTGCTTAATATTTTTCGTGCATTCAATTGAAGCCCATCACATGTTGAGAGTG
Source organism: Carica papaya (assembly GCF_054855325.1). Lineage (NCBI taxonomy): Eukaryota > Viridiplantae > Streptophyta > Magnoliopsida > Brassicales > Caricaceae > Carica > Carica papaya. Next base: position 19,246,855 of record NC_142313.1, read on the forward strand.
TCATTGCGAGTATCTTACATAGTAGAACAATAAAAAAGGAGGTGCGGCGGGTGTTTCATATAGACATAAGTCGAAGCCCCGGGGCATTTCACTCGATATTAGAACTAGAAGCAGAGGTGAGTTGCGCCCACAGCTAAATAAATGATGGGAAGGGAGAGGGAAGGGTAGTGGTCTATGTATTTGTGGCGCAAACCAAAACAATTGCGATCATACCAGCACTAGTTCACTGGATCCCATCAGAACTCCACAATCAAGCGTTCTTGGGCGAGAGTAGTACTAGAATGTGTGACCTTCTGGGAAGTGCTCGTGTTCCACCCTTATTTCTACAGATGGGGCGTTAAATGTTACGTGGGAACAGAGCGACGGTCTGTCGGGGCATTTTGCTTAATATTTTTTGCACATTCAATTAAAACCAATCACGTGATAAGAGTGTCATTGCGAGCACCTTACATAATATAACAACAAAAAATGAGGTGCGGTGGGCGATCCATTCATATGGGCATGAGTCAAGGCGCTGGGGCATTTCACGTAACATTAGAACTAGAAGAAGAAGTGAGGTGCGCGCATAGCGAATCAGATGACGGGAGGGGAGAGGGAAGGAGAAGGGGCATATGTATTTGCGGCGCAAACAAGAAATGGTGCGATCATACCAGCACTAGTTCACCGGATTCCATCAGAACTCTGCAGTTATGTGTGCTTGGGCGAGAGTAGTACTAGGATGGGTTACCTCCTGAGAAGCTCTCAGCTCTCGTGTTGCATTTTTTTTTCAGACTGGGCGTTAAACATTACGGGGGACTAGAGCGACGGTCTACCAGTTCATTCGCAAACGTGAATCACGGCGCCGGAGCATTTTGTTTAATATTTTTCGCGCATTCAATTAAAGTCCATCACGTGAAAAGAGTGTCTGCGAGCATATTACATAGTAGAACAATAAAAAATGAGGTGCAGCGCTATCCGTTCATATGGGCACAGGTCGAGGTGCCGAGGTATTTCGCTTGATATTATAATTAGATGCAGAGGTGAGGTGCACGCACAGCGAACCAAATGACGGGAGGGGAGAGGGAAGGAGAAGGGATATATGTACTTGCGACGCAAACTAGAACGGGTGCGATCATACCAGCACTAGTTCACCGGATCCCATCTGAACTCCCTAGTTAAGCGTGTTTGGGCGAGAGTAGTACTAGGATGGGTGATCTCCTGAGAAATTCTCGTGTTGCACCATTCTTTTTGCAGACGGGGCATTAAACATTCAACTGGACCAGAGTAATGGTCTGCTGATTCATTTGCAAACGTGAGTCATAGCACCAGAGTAGTTTTATTAATATTTTTTCAGCATTTAATTAAAGCCTATCACATGATGAGATTGTAATTGCGAGCATCTTAAATAGTAGAACAACAAAAAATGAGAGGCGACGGGCGATCTGTTCATATGGGTATGAGTCGAGATGCGTTGTTCGACGTTAGTGCGACTGGAACTTTAGTTTGCTGGTTTATTCGCAAATGTAAGTCACAGTGCCGGGGTATTTTACTTTATATTAGAATGAGAATGAGAGTTGCAGTGTGCACGCACAAGGAAACAAATGACGGGAGGGGGGAAGGAAGGAGAAGGAGTGTATGTATTTGCATCACAGAATGAAACATGTGCCATTATACCATCACTAATTCACCAAATCCCATCAGAACTCCGCAGTTAAATGGGCTTAGGCGAGTGTAGTACTAGAAGTTGTGACCTCCTGGGAAGTCCTTGTGTTGTACCTATTTTTTTCAGATGGGGTGTTCGACATTATGCACGACTGGAACTATAGTCTGCTGGTTTATTCACAAATGTGAGTCACAGCACCGAAATATTTTACTTAATATTAGAACAAGAATGAGAGGTGCAGTGTGCACGTACAAGGAGACAAATGACAGGAGAGGGGAGGGATGGAGAATGAGTGTATGTATTTGCAGCGCAGAATGAAATAGGTGCGATTATATCAGCACTAATGCACCGAATCCCATCAGAACTCTGCAGTCAAGTGTGGTTGGGCGAGAGTATTACTAGGATGGGTGACCTTCTGGGAAGCCCTCATGTTTCACCTATTTTTTGCAGATGGGTCCTTCGACATAACACACAACTGGAAATATGGTCCGCTGGTTTATTGACAAATGTGAGTCACGGCGCTCGGGCATTTTATTTGATATTAGAACGAGAAGGAGAGGTGCAGTGTGCACGCACAAAAAAATAAATGATGAAGGGGGGAGGGAACGAGAAGGAGTATATGTATTTGCAGCGCGGAATAAAACAAGCGCGATCATACCAGCACTAATGAACCGGATCCCATAAGAAGTCTGCAGTTAAGTGTGCTTGGGCGAGAGTAGTACTAGAATGGGTGAACTCCTGGGAATTTCTTGTGTTGCACCTATTTTTTTGCGGATGGGTCGTTCGACGTTACACATGACTGGAACTATAGTCCGCAGTTAAGTGTGCTTGGGCAGAGTAGTACTACGATGGGTGACCTCCTGGGAAGTTCTCCTATTACACTTATTTTTTTACAGATGGGTCGTTCAACGTTACGCGCGACTGGAACTATGGTCCCTTGGTTTATTTGCAAATGTGAGTCACGGCACCGGGGCATTTTACTTGATAATAGAACGAGAAGGGGGGAGGAAAGGAGAAGGAGTGTGTGTATTTGTAGTGCGAAATAAAACAAGTGCGATCATACTAGCACTAATGCACCAGATCCCATCAGAAGTCCGCAGTTAAGTGTGCTTGGGCGAGGGTAGTACTAGAATGGGTGAACTCCTCGGAAGTCCTCGTGTTGCACCTATTTTTTTGTAGATGGGTCATTCGACGTTACACACGACTAGAACTATGGTCCGCAGTTAAGTGTGCTTGGGCAAAGTAGAACTACGATGGGTGACCTTGTGGGAAGTTCTCGTGTTGCACTTATTTTTTTACAGATGGGTCGTTCGACGTTACGCGCGACTAGAACTATGGTCCGCTGGTTTATTTGCAAATGTGAGTCACTGCGCCAGGGCATTTTACTTGATATTAGAACGAGAATGAGAGGTGCAGTATGCACGCATAAAGAAACAAATGATGGGAAGGGGGAGCGAAGGAGAAGGAGTGTATGTATTTGCAGTGCGGAATAAAATAAGTGTGTTCATACCAGCACTAATGCACTGGATCCCATCAGAAGTCCGCAGTTAAGTCTGTTTGGGCAAGAGTAGTAGTAGAATGGGTGACCTCCTGGGAAGTCCTCGTGTTGTACCTATTTTTTTGTAGATGGGTCGTTCAACATTACGCACGACTTGAACTATGGTCTGCAGTTAAGTGTGCTTGGGCAGAGTAGTACTACGATGGGTTACCTCCTGGAAAGTTCTCGTGTTGCATTTATTTTTTTACAGATGGGTCATTCGACATTACGCACGACTGGAACTATGGTCCACCGGTTTATTTCGTAAATATGAGTCACGGCACCGGGCCATTTTACTTAATATTAGAACGAGAATGAGAGTTGCAGTGTGCACTCACAAGCAAACAAATGACGGGGGGGAGGGAAGGAGAAGGAGTGTATGTATTTGCAGCGTGGAATGAAATAAGTGTGATCATACCAGCACTATTGCACCGGATCCCATCAGAAGTCCGCAGTTAAGTATGCTTGGGCGAGAGTAGTACTAGAATAGACCTCCTGGGAAGTCCTCGTGTTGCACTTATTTTTTTGCATATGGGTCGTTCAACGTTACGCACTGGAACTATGGTCCGCAGTTAAAAGTGCTTGGGCAGAGTAGTACTACGAAGGGTGACCTCCTGGGAAGTTCTCTTGTTGCACTTATTTTTTTACAGATGGGTCGTTCGACAATACGCGCAACAAGAATTATGGTCCGCTGGTTTATATGCAAATGTGAGTCACGGCGTCGGGGCATTTTACTTGATATTAGAACGAGAATGAGAGGTGCAGTGTGCACGCACAAGGAAACAAACGATGGGAGGGGAGGGAAAGAGAAGGAGTGTATGTATTTGCAGCGCAGAATGAAACAAGTGGGATCATACCAGCACTAATGCACCAGATCCCATCATAACTCCGCAGTTAAGTATGCTTGAGCGCGAGTAATACTAGAATAGGTGACTTCCTAGGAAGTCCTCGTGTTGCACCTATTTTTTTGCATATGGATCGTTCGACATTACGCACGACTGGAACTATGGTCCGCAGTTAAGTGTGCTTGGGCAGAGTAGTACTACGATGGGTGACCTCTTGGGAAGTTCTCATGTTCCACTTATTTTTTTACAGATGGGTCGTTCGACGTCACTCATGACTAGAACTATGGTCCGCTGGTTTATTCACAAATGTGAGTCACGGCGCTGGGGCATTTTACTTGTTATTAGAACGAGAAGAGAGGTGCAGTGTTGCACGCACAAGGAAACAAATGACAGGAGGGGGGAGGGAAGGAGAAGGAGTATATGTATTTACAGCACGAAATAAAACAAGTGTGATCATACCAGCACTAATGCTCCGAATCCCATCAGAAGTCCGCAGTTAAGTGTGCTTGGGCAAGAGTAGTACTAGAATTGGTGACCTCTTGAGAAGTTCTCGTATTGCACTTATTTTTTTACAGATGGGTCGTTCGACATTAAATGCGACTGGAACTATGGTTTGCTGGTTTATTCGTAAATGTGAGTCACGGCGTCAGGGCATTTTACTTGATATTAGAAAGAGAAGGAGAGGTGCAGTGTGCACGCACAAGGAAACAAATGACGGGAGGGGGGAGGGAAAGAGAAGGAGTGTATGTATTTGCAGCGTGGAATGAAACAAGTGCGATCATACCAGCACCAATGCACCGGATCCCATCAGAAGTCCACAGTTAAGTTTGTTTGGGCGAGAGTAGTACTAAACTAGGTGACCTCCTGGGAAGTCCTCGTGTTGCACCTATTTTTTTGCAGATGGGTCGTTCGACGTTACGCACGACTGGAACTATGGTCTACTGGTTTATTCATAAATAAGTGTCACAGTGTCGGGGCATTTTACTTGATATTAGAACAAGAAGCAAAGGTGCACTGTGCACGCACAGGAAAACAAATGATGGGAGGGGGGAGGGAAGGAGAAGGAGTGTATGTATTTGCATCGCATAATGAAATAGGTGCCATTATACCAGAACTAATGCACCAGATCCCATCATAACTCCGCAGTTAAGTGCGCTTGGGTGAGAGTAGTACTAGAATGGGTGACCTCCTGGGAAGTCCTCGTGTTACACCTATTTTTTTGCAGATGGGTCGTTCGATGTTACGCACGACTGGAACTATGGTCCACAGTTAAGTGTGCTTGGGCAGAGTGGTACTATGATGGGTTATCTCCTGGAAAGTTCTCGTGTTGTACTTATTTTTTTACAGATGGGTCATTTGACGTTACGCACGACTGGAACTATAGTCCGCCGGTTTATTTCGCAAATATGAGTCACGGCGCCGGGGCATTTTACTTGATATTAGAACGAGAATGAGAGTTGCAGTGTGCACTCACAAGGAAACAAATGACGGGAGGGGGGAGGGAAGGAGAAGGAGTGTATGTATTTGCAGCGCGGAATGAAATACGTTAGATCATACCAGCACTAAATCATTGGATCCCATCAGAACTCTGCAGTTAAGTGTGCTTGGGCGAGAGTAGTGTTAGGATGGGTGACCACCTGGAAAGTTCTCGTATTTCACCCAATTTTTTACAGATGGGTCGTTCGACATTACACGCGACTAGAACTATGGTCCGCTGGTTTATTCACAAATAAGAGTCACGGCGCAGGGCATTTTACTTGATATTAGAACGAGAAGCAGAGGTGCAGTGTGCACGCACAAGGAAACAAATGACGGGAGGGGGGAAAAAAGGAGGAGTGTATGTATTTGGATCACAGAATGAAACAAGTGACATTATACTAGAACTAATGCACTAGATCCCATCAGAACTCCGCAGTTAAGCGTGCTTGGGCGATAGTAGTACTAGAATGGGTGACCTCCTAGGAAGTCCTCGTCTTACTCCTATTTTTTTACAGATGGGTCGTTCGACGTTACGCTCGACTTGAAATATAGTATGTTGGTTTATTCGCAAATGTGAGTCACGGCACCAGGACATTTTATTTGATATTAGAAGGAGAAGGAGAGATGTAGTGTGCACGCACAAGGAAACAAATGATGGGAGGGGGGAGGGAAGGAGAAGGATTGTATGTATTTGTAGCGCAGAATGAAACATGTGCGATCATACTAGCACTAATGCATCGGATCCAATCAAAACTCTGAAGTCAAGTGTGCTTGGGCGAGAGTAGTACTAAAATGGGTGACCCCCTGGGAAGTACTCGTGTTCCACTTATTTTTTTGCAGATGGGTCGTTCGACATTACGCACGACTAGAACTATGGTCCGCTAGTTTATTCGCAAATGAGAGTCACGGTGCCAGAGTTTTTTTCTTGATATTAGAACGAGAAGGAGAGGTGTAGTGTGCACGCACAAGGAAACAAACGAAGGGAGGGGGAAGGAAAGAGAAGGAATGTATGTATTTACAGCGCGAAATGAAACATTTACGATCATACCATCACTAATTCACTAGATCAAATCAGAACTCCGGAGTTAAGTGTGTTTGGGCGAGAGTAGTACTAGGATGGGTGACCTCTTGAGAGTTCTCGTGTTTCACCCATCTTTTTACAGATGGGTCCTTCGACGTTGCGCGCGACTGAAACCATGGTCCGCTGGTTTATTCGCAAATGTGAGTAACGGCACCGGAGCATTTTACTTGATATTAGAACGAGAAGGAGAGGTGCAGTTTACACGAAAAAGGAAAAAAAAAGACAGGAGGGGGGAGGGAAGGAGAAGGAGTGTATGTATTTGTAGCGTGAAATGAAACATTCGCGATCATACCATCACTAATTCACCGGATCAAATCAGAACTTCGGAGTTAAGTGTGCTTGGACGAGAGTAGTACTAGGATGGGTGACCTCTTGGGAAGTCCTCATGTTTCACCGATTTTTTTACAGATGGGTCCTTCGACATTACGTGCGATTGAAACTATGGTCCTGTGATTTATTCACAAATGTGAGTGACGTCGCTGGAGCATTTTACTTGATATTAGAACGAGATGGAGAGGTGCAGTTTGCACACACAATGAAAGAAATGATGGGAGAGGGGAGGGAAAGAGAAGGAGTGTATGTATTTGCAGCGCGGAATAAAACATTTGCGATTATACCATCACTAATTCACCTTATCAAATTAGAACTCTGGAGTTAAGTGTGTTTGGGCGAGAGTAGTACTTGGATGAGTGACCTCCTAGGAAGTGCTTGTGTTGCATCCGTCTTTTTGCGGACAGGGCATCAAACGTTAAACCCGACTGGAGCCATAGTCCACTGGTTCATTTGCCGGCGAGAATCGTCGCACCGGGGCATTTTGCTTACTTTATTTTGTGCACTCATTTATAGTCCACCACGTGATAACAGAGTCATTACAAGCATCTTACACAGTAGAACAACGAAAAAAAAATATGTGGCAGGTGGTCCTTTAATCTGGGCATAATTCGAGGCGCTGGGGCATTTTACTTGGTATTAGAACTAGAAACAGAGATGCAGTATGTGCGCACAACGAAAAAAATAACGGGAGAGGGGAGGAAAGGAGAAGGGGTATATGTATTTGCAATGCGGAATGAAAGTGGTGCGATCATACCAGCACTAATGCAACGGATCCCATCAAACTATGCAGCTAAGCATGCTTGGGCGAGAGTAGTACTAGGATCGGTAACCTCATGAGAAGTCCTCATGTTGCACTATTTTTTTACAAATGGGGCGTAAAACGATACATTTGATCGGAGCCGCAATCCGCTGGCGTGAGTCGCGTCGCCAAAAAATTTTGCTTATTATTTTTTCGTGCATTCATTTATAGTCTACCACGTGATAAGAGTGTCATTACGATCATCTTACATAGTAGAATAAAGAAAAATGAGGTACAGCGGGCGGTCCTTTCTTATGGCGTGAGTCGAGGTGTCGGGACATTTTGCTTGATATTAGAACTATAAACAGAGGTGCGGTGTGCGCGCACAGCGAAAAAAATGACGGGTGGGGGGAGGGAAGGAGAAGGGGTATATGTATTTGCAGTGCGGAATGGAAGGGGTGCAATCATACTAGCATTAATACACCGGATCCCATCGAACTCCATAGTTAAGCGTGCTTGGGCAAGAGTAGTACTAGGATGGGTGACCTCTCGGGAAGTTCTCTTGTTGCACCCGTCTTTTTGCAGATGAGGTGTCAAACGTTACACGCGATCGGAGCCACAGTCTGCCGGCATGAGTAGCGACGTTGAAACATTTTACTTAATATTTCACGTGCACTTATTTGTAGTCCACCACGTGAAAAGAGTCTCATTATGAGAATTTTACATAGTAGAACAACAAAAAAAGAGGTGCAGCGGGCCTCCGTTCTTCTGGGCAGTCAAAGCAACATGACATTTCACTCTATATTAGAACTAGAAGCAGAGATGTGGTATGCTCGCACAGCAAAATAAATGATGGGAGGGGGGAGGGAAGGAGAAGGGCTATATGTATTTGCAGTGGGGAATGAGACAGTTGCGATCATACAAACACTAATGCATAGGATCCCATTAGAACTCTATAGTCAAGCGTGCTTGGGCGAGATTAGTTCTAGGATGGGTGACCTCTTGGAAAGTCCTCGTGTTGAACCCGTCTTTTTGTAGATGGGGTGTTAAACGTCAAGTGTGATCGGAGCCACAATCTGTCGGTGTGAGTCGCGGGGCCTGAAAATTTTGCTTAATATTTTTCGTGCATTCATTTATAGTTCACCACGTGATAAGATTGTCATTACGAGTATCTTACATAGTATAACAATGAAAAACGAGGTTCGGTGGGCGATCCCTTCATCTGGACGTGAGTCGAGGTGCCGGGATATTTCGCTTGATATTAGAACTAGAAACAAAGGTGTGGTGTGTGCGCACAACGAAACAAATGACGAGAGGGGAGAGGAAAGGAGAAGGGGTATATGTATTTGCAGCGTTGAATTGAAGGGGTGCGATCATACCTGCACTAATGCATTGGATCCCATCGAATTTCGTAGTTAAGTGTGTTTGGGCGGAAGTAGTACCAGGAGGGGTGACCTCCTGGAAAGTTATCATCTTCCACTCGTTTTTTTGTTGACGGGACGTTAAACATTATGCATTATCAAAGCCATTGTCCCTCGGAGTGAGTCGCAACGCTGAGACATTTTTCTTAATATTTTTCGTGCATTCATTTATAGTTCGCCACGTAATAAGAGTGTCATTACGAGCATCTTACATAGTAGAATAACGAAAAATGATCTGCAGGGGGTAGTCCAATCATTTGGGCATGAGTCGAGGCACCAGAGCATTTTGCTCTATATTAGAACTATAGGCAGAGGTGCGGTGTTCGTGCATAGCGAAACAAATAACAGGGGGGAGGGAGGGAGAAGGGGTATATGTATTTGTAGCGCAAAATAGAAGAGGTGTGATCATACTATCACTAATGCACCGGATCCCATCAAACTCTGTTGTTGAGCGTGCTTTGGCGAGAGTAGTACTAGGATGGGTGATCTTTTGGGAAATCCTCGTGTTGCACCCGTCTTTTTACAGATGGGGTGTTAAACATTATGCGCAATAGGAGCCATAGTCCGTCGGTATGAGTCGTGGCGCAAGAATATTTTGCTTAATAATTTTTGTGCATTCATTTATAGTCCACCACATGATAAGAGTGTCATTACGAGCATCTTACATAGTAGAACAATGGAAAATGAGGTACGACAAGCGGTCCGTTTATCTAGGCGTGAGTCGAGGTGCCTGGACATTTCACTTGATATTAAAACTAGAAACAGAGGTGTAGTGTGCATGCACAGCGAACAAATGACAGAAGGGGGGAGGGAAGGAGAAGGGTTATATGCATTTGCAGCACGAAATAGAAGGGGTGCGATCATACCAACACTAATGCATCGGATCCTGTCAAACTCTGCAGTTAAGCGTGCTCTGGTGAAAGCAGTATTAGGATGGGTGACCTCTTGCGTAGTCTCGTGTTCCACCTGTCTTTTTATGGACGGGGCGTCAAATATTACGCATGACCGGAGCGGCAGTCCGCCTGTGTGAGTCGCGACATTGGGACATTTTGCTTAATATTTTTCATGCATTCATTTATAGTCCATCATGAGATAAGAATGTCATTTCGATTATCTTACATAGTAGAAAATGAAAATAGAGTTGTGGCGGGCAGTCTATTCATCTGAGCATGAGTCCAGATGCTTTGGCATTTTGCTTGATATTAGAACTAAAAATAGAGGTGCGGTGTGCGCGCACAACAAAATAAATGATGAGAGGGGAGAGGGAAGGAGAAGTGGTATATGTATTTGCAGCGCGGAATGGAAGGGGTGCGATCATACCAGCAGTAATGTATCGGATCCCATCGAACTTCGTAGTTAATCGTGCTTGGGCGAGAGTAGTACTAGGATGGGTGATCTCCTAGGAAGTTTTCATATTGCACCCTTCTTTTATTAGATGGGGCGTTAAATGTTAATTTGCAAACGTGAGCCACGATGCCAGAGCATTTTGCTTAATATTATTCGTGCATTCAATTATAGCCCACCACGTGATAAGATTATTATTACGAGCATCATACATAGTAGAACAACAAAAAAGGAGGTGCGACAGGTGTTTCATTCATATAGACATGAGTCGAGGCACCGGGGCATTTCGCTTGATATTAGAACTAGAAACAGAGGTGCGTTGCGCGCACAGCGAAACAAATGACGGGAAGGGAAAGGGAAGGAGAAGGGATATATGTCTTTGCAGCACAAATTAGATGGGGTGCAATCTTACCAGCACTAGTTCACGGGATCCATTAGAACTCTGCAATTAAGCGTGCTTGGGCGAGAGTAGTTCTACGATGGGTGATCTCTTGGGAAACACTCGTGTTGCACCCTTTTTTTTTGCAGACGGGACGCTAAATGTTACCCAGGACTGGAGCGATGGTCTGCCTGTTCATTCGAAAACGTGAGTCACGGTGCCGAGGCATTTTGCTTAATACTTTTCGTGCATTCAATTAAAGCCCATCACGTGATGAGAGTGTCATTGCGAGCATCTTAAATAGTAGAACAAAAAAAAATAAGGTGCGGCTGGCGATCCGTTCATATGGGCATGAGTCGAGGTGTCAGGGCATTTTGCTCGATATTAGAACTAGAAACAGAGATTAGTTGCGCGTACAGCGAAACAAATGACAGGAAGGGAGAGGGAAGGAGAAGTGGTATATGTCTTTGTGGCGCAAATTAGAAGGGGTGCGATCATACCAGCACTAGTTCATCGGATCCCATCATAACTCCACAGTCAAGCGTGCTTGAGCAAGAGTAGTAGTAGGATGGGTGACCTCTTGAGAAGTATTCGTATTGCACCCTTCTTTTTGTAGACGGGGTATTAAATGTTACGCGGGACCAGAGCGACAGTCCGGTGGTTCATTCACAAACGTGAGTCACAGCGCTGGGACATTTTACTTAATATTTTTTGTGCATTCAATTAAAGTCCATCACGTGTTGAGAGTGTCATTGCGAGCATCTTACATAGTAGAACAATGAAAAAGGAGGTGCGTCGGGTGTTTCATATAGACATGAGTCGAGGCGCCGGGGCGCTCGATATTAGAACTAGAAGCAGAGGTGAGTTGCGCCCATAGCGAAATAAATTATGGGAAGGGAGAGGGAAGGGGAAGGGGTATATGTATTTGCGGCGCAAACCAAAACGATTGCGATTATACCAACATTAGTTCACTGGATCCCATCAGAACTCTGTAGTCAAGCATTCTTGGGCGAGAGTAGTACTAGGATGCGTGACCTTCTGGGAAGTGCTCGTGTTGCACCCTTCTTTCTACAGATGGGGCGTTAAATGTTACGTGGGACCAAAGCGACGGTCCATCGGGACATTTTGCTTAATATTTTTTGCACATTCAATTAAAACAAATCACGTGATAAGAGTGTCATTGCGAGTACCTTACATAATATAACTACAAAAAATAAGGTGCGGTGGGCGATCTGTTCATATCGGCATGAGTCAAGGCGCCGGGACATTTCGTTTAATATTAGAACTAGAAGAAGAGGTGAGGTACGAGCACAGCGAATCAAATGACGGGAGAGTAGAGGGACAGAGAAGGGGCATATGTATTTGCGGCGCAAACAAGAAAAGGTGCGATCATACCAGCACTAGTTCACCGGATCCCATCAGAACTTTGCAGTTATGCGTGCTTGAGCGAGAGAAATATTAGGATGGGTTACCTCCTGGGAAGCTCTCGGTTCTCGTGTTGCATCTTTCTTTTTTCAGACTGGGCATTAAACGTTACGCGGGATCGGAGCGACGATCCATTGGTTCATTCCCAAACGTGAGTCACAGCGCCGGGGCATTTTTTTTAATATTTTTCGCGCATTCAATTAAAGCCCATCACGTGATAAGAGTGTCTGCGAGCATATTACATAGTAGAACAACAAAAAACGAGGTACGGCGCTATCCGTTCATATGGGCATGAGTGGAGGCGCCGAAGTATTTTGCTTGATATTAGAATTAGATGCAGAGGTAAGGTTCGCGCACAATGAAACTAACAACGGGAGGGGACAGGGAAGGAGAAGAGGTATATGTACTTTTGGCAAAACTAGAACGGGTGCGATCATACCAGTACTAGTTCACCGGATCGCATCTGAACTCCGTAGTTAAGCGTGCTTGGGCGAGACTAGTACTAGGATGGGTGATCTCCTGGGAAGTTATCGTGTTGAACCATTCTTTTTGCAGACGGGGCGTTAAACATTCAATTGGACCAGAACGATGGTCCGCCGGTTCATTTGCAAACGTGAGTCACTGCACTGGAGCAGTTTTCTTAATATTTTTTCAGCATTCAATTAAAGCCCATCACATGATGAGACTGTAATTGCGAGCATCTTAAATAGTAGAACAACAAAAAACGAGAGGCGGCAGGCGATTCATTCATATGGGCATGAGTCGAGATGGGTCGTTCGACGTTACGAGCTACTGGAACTATAGTTCGCTGGTTTATTCACAAATGTGAGTCACGGTGCCGGGGCATTTTACTTGATATTAGAACGAGAAAGAGAGGTGCAATGTGCACGCACAAAGAAACAAATGACGGGAGGGGAGAGGGAAGGAGAATGAGTGTATGTATTTGCAGCGCAGAATGAAAAAGGTGCGATCATACCAGCACTAATGCACCAGATCCCATCAGAACTCCGTAGTTAAATGTGCTTGGGAGAGAGAAATACTAGGATGGTTGACCTCCTAGGAAGTCCTCGTGTTGCACCCATTTTTTTGCAGATGGGTTGTTCGATGTTACGCGCGAGAAGAACTATAGTCTGCTATTTTATTCATAAATGTGTGTCACGTTGTCGGGGCATTTTACTTGATATTAGAACTAGAAGGAGAAGTGCAGTGTGCACGCACAAGGAAATAAATGAGAAAAAAGGGGAGGAAAGGAGAAGGAGTGTATGTATTTGCAGCGCGAATGAAACAGGTGCAATCATACCAGCACTAATGCACCGGATCCCATCAGAACTCCGCATTTAAGTGTGCTTGGGTGAGAGTAGTACTAGGATGGGTGACCTCTTGGGAAGAACTCGTGTTGCACCCATGTTTTTGCAGATAGGTCGTTCGACGTTGTTCGCGATTGAAACTATAGTCTGCTAATTTATTCGCAAATATGAGTCATGGCACCGGGGCATTTTACTTGATATTAGAACGAGAAGGAGAGGTGCAGTGTGCACGCACAAGGAAACAAATTATGGGAGGGGGGAGGGAAGGAGTGTATGTATTTGCAGTGCAGAAGCAAACAAGTGCGATCATACTAGCACTAATGCACCGGATCCCATAAGAACTCCGGAGTTAAATATTCTTGGGTGAGTGTAGTACTAGAAGTGGTGACCTCTTGGAAAGTACTCGTGTTGCACCCATTTTTTTGTGAATGGGTTATTTGACATTACGCACGACTGGAACTATGGTCCGTTTATTTTTTGGCAAATGTGAGTCACAGCACCAGGGCATTTTACTTGATATTAGAACAAGAATGAGAGGTGCAATGTGCACGCACATGGAAACAAATGACGGGAGGGAGGAGAGAAGGAGAAGGAGTGTATGTATTTGCAGCGCATAATGAAATATGTGCGATCATACTAACATTAATGCACCGGATCTCATTAGAACTCTGCAGTTAAGTGTGTTTGGGCGAGAGTACTACTAGGATGGGTGACCTTTGGGAAATTCTCGTGTTGCACCCATCTTTTTCTTAATATTTTTCGTGCATCCATTTATAGTCCACCACGTGACAAGAGTGTCATTACGAGCATCGTAAATAATAGAACAAGCAAAACAGAGGTGCGGTGGGCGGTCCGTTTATCTGGGTGTGAGTCGAGACAACGGGGCATTTTGTTTGATATTACAACTAGAAGTAGAGGTGCGGTGTCCACACAGAATGAAACAAATGATGGGAGGGGGGAGGGAAAGAGAAGGGGTATATGTATTTGAAGTAAAGAATAGGACGGGTGGGATCATACTAGCACTAAGGCATCGAATCCCATCATAATCTACAGTTAAGCGTGTTTAGGTGAGAGTAGTACTAGGATGAGTGACCTCCTAGGAAGTGCTTGTGTTGCACACGTCTTTTTACGGACAGGGCATCAAACGTTACGCGCGATTGGAGCCATAGTCTGCTAGTTCATTTGCCGGAGTGAGTTGCCGCACCGGGGCATTTTGCTTACTTTTTTTGTGCACTCATTTATAGTCCACCACGTGATAAGAGAGTCCTTACGAGCATCTTACATAGTAGAATAACGAAAAAAAAGTGTGGCAGGTGATCTTTTAATCTAGGCATAAGTCGAGGCGCTTGGGCATTCTGCTTGATATTAGAACTAGAAACAGAGATGCAGTGTGCGCGCACAGCCAAAACAATGACAGGAGAGGGGAGGAAAAAAGAAGGTGTATATGTATTTGCAATGCGGAATGGAAGGGGTGCGGTCATACTAGCACTAATGCACCGGATCCCATCGAACTATGCAGTTAAGCATGCTTGGGCGATAGTAGTACTAGGATCGGTAACCTCCTGAGAAGTCCTCGTGTTGAACTGTCTTTTAGCAAACGGGGCAGAAAACGATACATGTGATTGGAGCCACAATCCGCTGGTATGAGTCGTGTCGCCAGAAAATTTTGCTTACTATTTTTTCGTGCATTCATTTATAGTCTACCACGTGATAAGAGTGTCATTACGAGCATCTTGCATAGTAAAATAAAGAAAAATGAGGTAAGACGGGCGGTCCTTTCTTCTGGCGTGAGTCGAGGTATCGGGACATTTTGTTTGATATTAGAACTATAAACAGAGGTACGGTGTGTGTGCACAGCGAAAAAAATGACAGGTAGGTGGAGGGAAGGAGAAGGGGTATATGCATTTGAAGCGCGAAATGGAAGGGGTGCAATCATACTAGCTTAATACACCGGATCCCATCGAACTCCTTAGTTAAGTGTGCTTGGGCGAGAGTAGTACTAGGATGGGTGACCTCCTGAGAAGTTCTCTTGTTGCACCCGTCTTTTACAGATGGGGTATCAAACGTTACGCGCGATCGGAGCCACAGTCTGCCGGCATGAGTAGCGACGTTAAAAAATTTTGCTTAATATTTTATGTGCACTTATTTGTAGTCCACAACGTAATAAGAGTCTCATTATGAGAGTCTTACATAGTAGAACAATGAAAAAAGAGGCACAAGGGGCCTCCGTTCTTCTGGGCGTGAGTTGAGGCGACATGGCATTTCTCTCTATATTAGAACTAGAAACAGAGATGCAGTATGCCCGCATAGCAAAATAAATGATGGGAAGGGGCAGGGAAGGAGAAGGGCTATATGTATTTGCAGTTGGGAATTGGACAGTTGCGATCATACAAACACTAATGCATAGGATCCCATCAGAACTCTATAGTCAAGCGTGCTTAGGCGAGATTAGTTCTAGGATGGGTGACCTTCTGGAAAGTCCTCGTGTTGAACCTATTTTTTTTATACGGGGTGTTAAATGTTAAGTGCAATCGGAGCCACAGTCTGTCGGTATGAGTCACGGGGTTTGAAAATTTTGCTTAATATTTTTCGTGCATTCATTTATAGTCCACCACGTGATAAGAGTGTCATTACGAGTATCTACATAGTATAACAATGAAAAATAAGGCACGGCGGGCGATCCATTCATCTAGGCGTGAGTCGAGGTGCCGGGGTATTTCGCTTGATATTAGAACTAGAAACAGATGTGTGGTGTGTGCGTACAACGAAACAAATGATGGAAGGGGTGAGGGAAGGAGAAGGGGTATATGTACTTGCAGCGTGGAATGGAAGGGGTGCAACCATACCTGCACTAATGCACTGGATCCCATCGAATTTCGTAGTTAAGTGTGCTTGGGCGGAAGTAGTTCTAGGATGGGTGACTTCCTGGAAAGTTCTCATGTTCCACTCGTTTTTTTGCTGACGGGACATTAAACATTATGCGTGATCAAAGCCATTGTCCCTCGGAGTGAGTCGCAACGCTAAGACATTTTTCTTAATATTTTTCGTGCATTCATTTATAGTTCGCCACGTGATAAGAGTGTCATTATGAGCATCTTACATAGTCGAATAACCAAAAATGAGGTGCAGGGGGTAGTCCGTTCATCTGGGCATGAGTCGAGGCACCGGAGCATTTTGCTCTATATTAGAATTATAAGCAGAGGTGTGGTGTTCGCACATAGCGAAACAAATAACAGGGGGGAAGGGAGGGAGAAAAGGTATATGTATTTGTAGCGCAAAATAGAAGAGGTACGATCATACTAGCACTTATGCACCGGATCCCATCGAACTCCGTAGTTGAGCGTTCTTTGGCGAGAGTAGTACTAGGATAGATGATCTTTTGGGTAGTTTTCGTGTTGCGCTCGTCTTTTTACGGATGGGGTGTTAAACGTTATGCGCAATAGGAGCCATAGTCCGCCGGCTTGAGTCGTGGCGTCAGATTTTTCGTGCATTCATTTATAGTCCATCACGAGATAAAAATGTCATTACGATTATCTTACATAGTAGAACAATGAAAATAGAGTTGTGGCGGGTGGTCTTTTCATCTGGGCATGAGTCGAGTTGCTTTGGCATTTTGCTTGATATTAGAACTAGAAATAGAGGTGCGGTGTGCGCGCACAATAAAATAAATGATGAGATGGGAGAGGGAAGAAGAAGTGGTATATGTATTTACAGCGCGTAATGGAAGGAGTTCGATCATACCAGCACTAATGCATCAAATCCCATCAAACTTCATAGTTAATTGTGCTTGGGCGAGAGTAGTACTAGGATGGGTGACCTCTTAGGAAGTTCGCATGTTGCACCCTTCTTTTTGTAGATGGGGTATTACGCGGGACTAGAGCGACAATCGCCGGTTAATTCGCAAACATGAGTCATGGCACCGGAGCATTTTGCTTAATACTATTCGTGCATTTAATTATAACCCACTACGTGATAAGATTATTATTACGAGCATCTTACATAGTAGAACAACAAAAAAAGGAGGTGCAGCGGGTGTTCTGTTCATATAGACATGAGGCGAGGTGCCGGGACATTTCGCTTGATATTAGAACTAGAAGTAGAGGTGCGTTGCGCGCACAATGAAATAATGACGGGAAGGGAGAGGGAAGGAGAAGGGATATATTTCTTTGCAGCACAAATTAGAAGGGGTGCGATCATACCAGCACTAGTTCACGGGATCCATCAGAACTCTGCAGTTAAGTGTGTTTGGGTGAGAGTAGTTCTACGATGGGTTACCTCTTGGGAAGCACTCGTGTTGCACCCTTTTTTTTACAGACATGGCATTAAATGTTACGCGGTACTGGAGCGACGGTCCGCTTGTTCATTCGTAAACGTGAGTCACGGTGCCGGGGCATTTTGCTTAATACTTTTCGTGCATTCAATTAAAGCCCTTCACGTGATGAGAGTGTCATTGCGAGCATCTTAAATAGTAGAACAACGAAAATTGAGGTGTGGCGAGCGATCCGTTCATATGGGCATGAGTCGAGGTGCCAGGGCATTTGACTTGATATTAGAAGCAGAGATGAGTTGCGCGCACAGCGAAATAAATGACGGGAAGGGAGAGGGAAGAAGAAGTGGTATATGTCTTTGCGGCGCAAATTAGAAGGGGTGCGATCATACCAGCACTAGTTCAACGGATCCCATCAAAACTCCGCAGTCAAGCATGCTTGGGCGAGAGTAGTAGTACTAGGATGGGTGACCTCTTGGGAAGTGCTCGTGTTGCACCCTTCTTTCTACAGATGGGACGTTAAATGTTATGCGGGACCAGAGCGACGGTCTGCCTGGCCATTTTGCTTAATATTTTTTACACATTCAATTAAAATCAATCACGTGATACGAGTGTCATTGCGTGTACCTTACATAATATAACAAAAAAAATGAGGTGCGGTGGGTGATCTGTTCATATGGGCATGAGTCGAGGCACCGGGGGGCATTTTGCTTAATATTAGAACTAGAAAAAGAGGTGAGGTGTGCGCACAGTGAATCAACGACAGGAGGGGAGAGAAAAGTAGAAGGGGCATATGTATTTGCGGTGCAAACAAGAAAGGGTGCGATCATACCAGCATTAGTTCACCAGATTCCATCAGAACTCTACAGTTATGCGTGCTTGGGCGAGAATAGTACTAGGATGGGTTACCTCCTAGGAAGCTATCAGCTCTCGTGTTGCATCCTTCTTTTCTTAGACTGGGCGTTAAACGTTACGCGGGACTGGAGCGACGATCCACCTGTTCATTCGCAAATGTGAGTAATGGCGTCGGGGCATTTTGTTTAATACTTTTCGCGCATTCAATTAAAGCCCATGACATGATAAGAGTGTCTGCGAGCATATTACATAGTAGAACAACAAAAAACGAGAAGCAGTGGTGACCTCTTGGGAAGTCCTTGTGTTGCACCTATTTTTTTCAGATGGGGAGTTCGATATTACGAGCGGTTGGAACTATGGTCCACTGATTTATTCACAAGTGTGAGTCATGGCGCCGAGGCATTTTACTTGATATTAGAACGAGAAGGAGAGGTGCAGTGTACACGCACAAGGAAACAAATGACAGGAGGGGGGAGGGAAGGAGAAGGAGTGTATGTATTTGCAGCGCGCAATGAAACAAGTGCGATCATACTAGCACTAATGCACCGGATACCATCACAACTCTGTAGTTAAGTGTGCATGGACAAGAGTAGTACTAGGATGGGTGACCTCTAAGGAAGTCCTTGTGTTACACCCATTTTTTTGCAGATGGGTCCTTCGACGTTACGCGCGACTAGAACAATGGTTCGCTGGTTTATTCGCAAATGTGAGTCACGGTGCTAGGACATTTTACTTGATATTAGAACGAGAAGGAGTCATGGCACCGAGGTATTTTACTTGATATTAGAATGAGAAGGAGAGGTGCAGTGTATACGCACAAGGAAACAAATGACAGGAGAGGGGAGGGGAGGAGAAGGAGTGTATGTATTTGCAGCTCAGAATGAAATAGGTGCGATCATACCAGCACTAATGCACCTGATACCATCACAACTCCGTTGTTAAGTGTGCTTGGAAAAGAGTAGTACTAGGATGGGTGACCTTTTAGGAAGTCCTCGTGTTGCACCTATTTTCTTGCAGATGGGTCTTTCGACGTTACGCGCGACAAGAACAATAGTTCACTAGCTTATTTGCAAATGTGAGCCATGGTGCCGGGACATTTTACTTGATATTAGAACAAGAAGGAGAGGTGTAGTGTGCATGCACTGTATGTATTTACAGTGCAGAATAAAAAATGTGCGATCATACCAGCACTAATGCACCGGATCCCATCAGAACTCCGCAGTTATTCTTAGGCGAGAGTAGTACTAGGATGGGTGATCTCCTCGTGTTGCACTCATTTTTTTGGAGATGGGTCCTTCGACGTTACGCGCGACTGGAACTATGGTTTGCTGGTTTATTCACAAATGTGAGTCACGGTGCCGGGACATTTTACTTGATATTAGAACAAGAATGAGAGGTGCAGTGTGCACGCACAAGGAAACAAATGACGGGATGGAGGAGGGAAGTAGAAGGAGTGTATGTATTTGTAGGGCAGAATGGAACAGGTGCCATCATACAATCATTAATTCTCTTCTCTGTCTTAACTAACCAGTAATCGATCTCTTCAAAGGAGGATGCTCCTATAAAAGTAAATGAGTTTAGTCTTTTATATCTCTCAATATAGTCTAGGTCCATCATGAAAGGAACTGGGTCCCGTGGAAGAGGGACTAGATTGTGCTGGGGATAGACCAAATGACCCTGTGGTGGTACTGGATGATACAGTGGGGGCACCGAATTGTACTGTGGTGGTGCCGAGTAATGTGGTTAGGGCACCAGGCTATACTGTGGTGGTGTTAGGTGATACGGTGGGCACTATATCATAATGTGGTGGTGCCGGATGGTACTGTGGAGGAGTAGAGTCATACCGGGGTGGCTCAGGATCCTCCCACTATAGGGGTGGCTTAGGATCCTCCCACTACAGGGGTAGGTCAACCTGTGGCAGTGGGGGAAGGTCAAGTAGCTCCCTCCTTTCCTTCCGGGCCTGCTGGGCAACGATGAGTCTCTCTAGCATTTTAAATAGTCAGTCAATATCCTCTCAAAGCGAACCCTCCCAGGTGCAGTGTGCACGCACAAGGAAACAAATGACGAGATGGGGGAGGGAAGGAGAATGAGTGTATGTATTTGCAGCGCGGAATGAAACAAGTCCGATCATACCAGCACTAATTCACCAGATCCCATCAAAACTCCACAATTAAGTGTGCTTGGGCGAGAGTAGTTTTAGGATGGTTGACCTCCTGGGAAATATTCGTGTTGCACCCATTTTTTTGCAGATCGTTTGATGTTACGCGCGACTGGAACTTTGGTCCGCTGATTTATTCGCAAATGTGAGTCATGGCGCCAATGCATTTCACTTGATATTAGAACGAGAAGGAGATGTGCATTTTGCACGCACAATGAAACCAATGACGGGAGGGTGGAGGGAAGGAGAAGATGTGTATGAATTTGCGGCGCGAAATGAAATAGGTGCCATCATACCATCACTAATTCACCCGATCCCATCATAACTCCGCAGTTAAATGTGTTTGGGCGAGTGTTGTACTAGGAATGGTGACCTCTTGGGAAGTCCTTGTGTTTCATCTATTTTTTTCAGATGGGGCGTTCGACGTTAAGTGCCATTGAAACTATGGTCCGTTGGTTTATTCGCAAATGTGAGATACGACGCCGAGGCATTTTATTTGATATTAGAATGAGAAGAAGAGCTGCAGTATGCACGCACAAGGAAACAAATGACGGGAGGGTGGAGGGAAGGAGAAGGTGTGTATGTATTTGCAGCATGGAATGAAACAGGTGTGATCATACCAACACTAATGCATCGAATTATGTCAGAACTCTGCAGTTATGTGTGCTTGGGCGAGAGTAGTACTAGGATGGGTGACCTCCTGGGAAGTACTCTTGTTGTACCCATTTTTTTCCAGATGGGTCGTTCGACGTTACGCACGACTGGAACTATGGTCCGCTGGTTTATTCGCAAATATGAGTCACGGTGTCGAGACATTTTACTTGATATTAAAATGAGAAGGAGAGTTGGAGTGTGCACGCACAAGGAAACAAATGACGGGAGGGGGGAGGGAAGGAGAAGGAGTGTATGTATTTGAAGCACCGAATGAAATAGGTGCCATTATACCATCACTAATTCACCGGATCCCATCAGACCTCTGCAGTTAAGCGTGCTTGGGCTAGAGTAGTATTAGGATGGGTGAGCTCCTGAGAAGTACTCGTGTTGCACCTATTTTTTTACAAATGGGTTGTTTGACGTTACGCGCGAGTGGAACTATGGTTCGCTAGTTTATTCATAAATGTGAGTCAAGGCGTTGGTGTATATACTTGATATTATAAAAAGAAGCAGAGGTTCAGTGTGCACGCACAAGGAAACAAGTGACAGGAGGGGGGAGAGAAGGAAAAAGAGTGTATATATTTGCAGCGCATAATGAAACAAGTGCGATCATACCAGCACTAATTCAACAGATCCCATCAGAACTCCGCAATTAAGTATACTTGGGCGAGAGTAGTATTAGGATGGGCGACCTCTTAGGAAGTACTCGTGTTGCACCCGTTTTTTTGCAGATGGGTCGTTCGATGTTATGCACGACTGGAACTTTGATCCACTGGTTTATTCGCAAATGTGAGTCACGTCGCCGATGCATTTTACTTAATATTAGAGCGAGAAAGAGAGGCGCAGTGTACACGCACAAGGAAACAAATAATGGGAGGTGGGAGGAAATGAGAAGTGGTGTATGCATTTGCAGCGCGAAATGAAACATGTGCGATCATAACAGCACTAATTCACTGGATCCCATTAGAACTCCGCATTTAAATCTGCTTGGGTGAGAGTAATACTAAGATGTGTGACCTCATCGGAAGTACTCATGTTGCATCTATTTTTTTGCAGATGGGTCACTCGATGTTAAGCGCGACTCGAACTACGTTCCGCTGGTTTATTCGCAAATGTGAGTGACGGTGTTGAGGCATTTTACTTGATATTAGAACGAGAAGTAGAGGTGCAGTGTGCACGCACAAGGAAACAAATGAAGGGAGGGGGGAGGGAAGGAGAATGAGTGTATGTATTTGCCGCGTTGAATGAAACAGGTGCCATTATACCATTCATAATTCACCGGATACCATCAGAACTCTGAAGTTAAATGTACTTGGGTGAGAGTAGTATTTGGATGGGTGACCTATTGGGAAGTACTCGTGTCGCACCTATTTTTTTACAGATGGGTCGTTCGATGTTACGCGCGACTAGAACTATGGTCCGCTGGTTTATTCGCAAATGAGAGTCATGGCACCGATGCATTTTACTTAATATTAGAACGAGAAGTAGATGTGCAGTGTGATTGCACAAGGAAACAAATGACGGGAGGGGGGAGGGAAGAAGAAGGAGTGTATTTATTTACAACGCAGAATGAAACAGGCGCGATCATACCAGCACTAATGCACTGGATCCCATCAGAACTCCGCATTTAAGTGTGCTCGGGTAAGAGTAGTACTAGGATGGGTGACCTCCTGGAAAGTCCTCGTATTGCAACCATTTTTTTTACAAATGGGTCGTTCGACGTTACGCGCGACTGGAACTATGGTCCGCTGGTTTATTCGCAAATGTGGGTCATGGTGCAGGGTCATTTTACTTGATATTATAATGAGAAAGAGAGTTGCAGTGTGCATGCACAAGGAAACAAATGACAGGAGGGGGGATGGAAGGAGAAAGAGCGTATGTATTTGCAGTGCAGAATGAAACATTTGCGATCATAACATCACTAATTCACCAGATCAAATCAAAACTCTGGAGTTAAGTGTGTTTGGGCAAGAGTAGTACTAGGATGGGTGACCTCCTAGGAAGTCCTCGTGTTTCACCTATTTTTTTACAGATGGGTCCTTCGACATTACACGCGACTGAAACTATGGTCCGCTGGTTTATTCGCAAATATGAGTCACGGCGCCGGAGCATTTTACTTGATATTAGAACAAGAAGGAGAGGTGCATTGTCCACGCACAATGAAACAAATGACTTGAGGGGTGAGGGAAGGAGAAGGAGGGTATGTATTTGCATCGCAAAATGACACAGGTGCCATTATACCAGCACTAATGCACCGGATCCTGTTAGAACTCCGTAGTTAAGTGTTCTTGGGCGAGAGTAGTACTAGAATGGGTGACCTCCTAGGAAGTTCTCATGTTACACCTATTTTTTTACAGATGGGTCGTTCGACGTTACGCGCGACTGGAACTATGTCCACTTGTTTATTCGCAAATGTGAGTCACAGCGCGGGTCATTTTACTTGATATTAGAACGAGAATGAGAGGTGCAGTTTGCACGTACAAGGAAACAAATGACGGGAGGGGGGAGGGACGGAGAAGGAGTCTATGTATTTGCAGTGCAGAAAGAAAAAGGTGCCATTACACCGTCACTTATTCACCGGATCCCATCCTAACTCCGCAATTAAATGTTATTTAGCGAGTGTAGTACTAGAAGCCGTGACCTCCTTGGAAGTCCATGTGTTGCACCTATTTTTTTCATATGGGGCGTTCGACATTACGCGCGACTAGAACTATGGTCTGCTGGTTTATTTACAAATGTGAGTCACAGCACCGAGACATTTTACTTGATATTAGAACGAGAAGCAGAGGTGCAGTGTGCACGCACAAAGAAACAAATGACGGGAGGGGGGAGGGAAAGAGAAGGAGTGTATGTATTTGCAACACAGAATGAAACAGGTGCCATTATACCATCACTAATTCACCGGATCCCATTAGAACTCCGCAGTTAAATGTGCGTGGGCGAGTGTTGTACTAGGAGTTGTGACCCCCTAGGAAGTCCCCGTGTTGCACCCATTTTTTCGCAGATGGGTCGTTCGACGTTACGCACGACTGGAACTATGTTCCGCTGGTTTATTCGTAAATGTGAGTGACGACACCGGAACATTTTACTTGATATTAGAACGAGAAGGAGAGGTGCAGTGTGCACGCACAAGGAAACAAATTACGGAAGGGGGGAGAAAAAGAGAAGTATTGTATGTATTTGCACCGCAGAATAAAAAAGGTGCGATCATACCAGCACTAATGCACCGGATCCCTTCAGAACTCTGCTGTTAAGTGTGCTCGGGCGAGAGTAGTACTAGGATGGGTGACCTCGTGGGAAGTACTCGTGTTGCACCTATTTTTTTTCAGATGGGTCGTTTGATGTCACACGCGACTAGAGATATGGTCCTCTGGTTTATACGCAAATGCGAGTCGCGGCGTGGGAGCATTTTAATCGATATTAGAACTAGAAGGAGAGGTGCAGTGTACACACACAGGGAAACAAATGACAGGAGGGGGGAGGGAATGAGAAAGAGTGTATGTTTTTACAGAGCGGAATAAAACAGGTGTGATCATACCATCACTAATGCACCGGATCAAATCAGAACTCCGCATTTAAGTTTGCTTGGGCGAGAGTAGTTCTAGAAAGGGTGACCTCCTCGGAAGTACTCGTGGTGCACCCATTTTTTTGCAGATGGGTCGTTCGACGTTATGTGCGACTGAAACTATGGTCTGCTGGTTTATTCGTAAATGTGAGTCACGGCTCTGGGGCATTTTACTTGATATTAGAACGAGAAGTAGAGGTGCAGCATGTACGCATAATGAAACAGGTAATTGCAGCGCAAAATGAAACAGGTTCCATTATACCATCACTAATTCACCGGATCCCATCAGAACTCTGCAGTTAAATGTACTTGGTTGAGTGTAGTATTAGGAGTGGTTACCTCCTGGGAAGTTCTCGTGTTGCACCTATTTTTTTTCAGATGGGGTGTTCAACGTTTCGCGCGATTGGAACTATGCTCTGCTTGTTTATTCGTAAATGTGTGTCATGGCGCCGAGGCATTTTACTTGATATTAGAACGAGAAGAAGAGGTGCAATGTGCACTCACAAGGAAATAAATTACGGGAAGGGGGAGGGAAGGAAAAGGAGTGTAGGTATTTACATTGCAGAATAAAACATGTGCCATTATACCATCACTAATGCACCGGATTCCATCAGAATTCCGCAGTTAACTGTGTTTGGGCGAGTGCAGTACTAGCAGTGGTGGCCTCTTAGGAAGTCCTAGTGTTGCACCTATTTTTTTTAGATGGGGCGTTCGATGTTACGCGTGACTGGAACTATGGTCCGCTAGTTTATTCACAAATGTGAGTCACGATGACAGAGTATTTTACTGTATATTAGAACGAGAAGGAGAGATGCAGTGTGCACACACAAGAAAACAAATTACAAGAGGGGGGAGAAAATGAGATGGAGTGTATGTATTTGCAGCGTAGAATGAAATAGGTCCAATTATACCATCACTAATTCACTGGATCCCGTCAGAACTCTACAGTTAAGTGTGCTTAGGCGAGAGTAGTACTAGGATGGGTATCCTTCTGGGAATCCTCATGTTGCACCAATTTTTTTACAGATGAGTCGTTTGACGTTACGCGCGATTGGAACTATGGTCCGCTGGTTCATTCGTAAATGTGAGTCACGGCGCCGAAGCATTTTACTTGATATTAAAATGAGAAGAAGAGGTGCAGTGTGCAGAAACAAATGACGGGAGGGGGGAGGGAAGGAGAATGAGTGTATGTATTTGCAGCACGGAATGAAACGGGTGCCACTATACCATTACTAATTCATTGGATCCCATTAGAACTCCGCAGTTAAATGTGCTTGGGCAAGTGTAGTATTAGGAGTGGTGACCTCTTGGGAAGTCCTCGTGTTGCACCCATTTTTTTCACATGGATCATTCGACGTTACGCGCGACGGGAACTATGGTCCGCTAGTTTATTCGCAAATATGTGTCACGACGTTGGGACATTTTATTTGATATTAGAACGAGAAGCAGAGGTGTAGTGTGCACGCACAAGAAAACAAATGACGAGAACGGGGATGGAAGGAGAAGGTGTGTGTGTTTTTGAAGCGCGAAATGAAACAGGTGCGATCATACCAGCACTAATGCACCAGATCCCATTAGAATTCCGCAGTTATGTTTGCTTAGGCGAGAGTAGTAGTAGGATGGGTGACCTCCTCGGAAGTACTCGTGTTGCGCCTATTTTTTTGCAAATGATTCTTTCGACGTTACGTGCGACTTGAATTATGGTCTGCAGGTTTATTTGCAAACGTGAGTCACAGCGCCGTGACATTTTACTTGATATTAGAACGAGAACGAGAGGTGCAGTGCGCACGCACAAGGAAACAAATGACGGGAGGGGGAAGAAAGGAGAAATAGTGTATGTATTTGCAGTGCGAAAATAAATAGGTGCGATCATACCAGCACTAATGCACCGGATCCCATCAGAACTCCGCATTTAAGTGTGTTTGGGCGAGAGTAGTACTCGGATGGGTGACCTCCTGGAAAGTCCTCGTGTTGTACCAATTTTTTTTCAAACGGGTCGTTCGATGTTACACGCGATTGGAACTATGGTCCGCTGGTTTATAGGCAAATGTGAGTCAAGAAGCAGGGGCATTTTAATCGATATTAGAACGAGAAGGAGAGGTGCAGTGTGAACGCACAAGAAAACAAATGATGGGAGGGGGGAGGGAAGGAGAAGGAGTGTATGTATTTGTAGCACGAAATAAAATAGGTGCGATCATACTAGTACAAATGCACCGGATCCCATCAGAACTCCGCAGTTAAGTGTGCTTTGGCCAAAGTAGTACAAGGATGGGTTACCTCCTAGGAAGTTCTCGTGTTGCACCCATTTTTTTTCATATGGGTCGTTCGACGTTACGCGCAACTGGAACTATTGTCTGCTGGTTTATACGCAAATGTGAGTCAACACACAGGGGCATTTTAATTGATATTAGAACTATAAACAGGGGGTAGTTCGTTTATCTGGGCGTGAGTCGAGGCGCCGGAGCATTTTGCTCTATATTAGAACTATAAGGAAAGGTACAATGTTCGCGCATAGCGAAACAAATAACAGGGGGGAGGGATGGAGAAGGGGTATATGTATTTGTAGCGCAAAATAGAAGAGGTGCGATCATCCTAGCACTAATGCATCAGATCCCAACGAACTCCGTAGTTGAGCGTGTTTTGGCGAGAGTAGTACTAGGATGGGTGATCTTTTGGGAAGTCCTCGTGTTGCCCCCATCTTTTTACGGATGGGGTGTTAAACGTTATGCGCAATAGGAGCCGTAGTCTGCCGGCATGAGTCATGGCGCCAGAATATTTTGCTCAATATTTTTTGTGCATTCATTTATAGTCCACTACATGATAAGAGTGTCAATACAAACATCTTACATAGTAGAACAATGAAAAATGAGGTACGACAGGCGGTCCGTTTATCTAGGCGTGAGTCGAGGTACTCGGACATTTCGTTTGATATTAGAACTACAAACAGAGGTGTAGTGTGCATGCACAGCGAAACAAATGACGGGAGGGGGGAGGGAAGGAGAAGGGGTATATGTATTTGCAGCACAGAATGGAAGGGGTGCGATAATACCAACACTAATGCATCGGATCCTGTCGAACTCCGCAGTAAAGCGTGCTCTGGTGAAAGCAGTATTAGGATGGGTGACCTCTTGCGAAGTCCTCGTGTTCCACCCGTCTTTTTATGGAGGGGGTGTTAAATATTACGTGTGACCGGAACGACAGTCCGCCAGTGTGAGTCGCAGCATTTGGAAATTTTGCTTAATATTTCTCAAGTATTCATTTATAGTCCATCACGATATAAGAATGTCATTACGATTATCTTACACAGTAGAACAATAAAAATAAAGTTGTGACGGGAGGTCTATTCATCTAGGCATGGGTTGAGATGCCTTGGCATTTCACTTGATATTAGAACTAGAAACAGAGGTGCGGTGTGCGCGCACAACAAAATAAATGATGAGAGGGGAGAGGGAAGGAGAAGGGGTATATGTATTTGCAGTGCGAAATGAAAGGTGTGCGATCATACCAGCACTAATGCATCAGATCCCATCGAACTTCGTAGTTAATCGTGCTTGGGCGAGAGTAGTACTAGGATGGGTGATCTCCTAGGAAGTTCTCATGTTGCACCCTTCTTTTTGCAGATGGGGCGTTAAATGTTACGCGGGACTAGAGCGACAGTCGCCGCTTAATTCGCAAACGTGAGTCACGGCGCCGGAGCATTTTGCTTAATATTATTCATGCATTCAATTATAGCCCACCACGTGATAAGATTATTATTACGAGCATCTTACTTAGTAGAACAACAAAAAAGGAGGTGCAGCGGGTGTTCCGTTCATATAGACATGAATCGAGGCACCGAGGCATTTTGCTCGATATTAGAACTAGAAGTAGAGGTGCGCTGCGCGCACAGCGAAACAAATGATGGGAAAGGACAGGGAAGGAGAAGGGATATATGTCTTTGCGGCACAAATTAGAAGGGGTGTGATCATACCAGCACTAGTTCACGGGATCCATCAGAACTCTGCAGTTAAGCGTGCTTGGGCGAGAGTAGTTCTACGATGGGTGACCTCTTGGAAAGCACTCGTGTTGCACCCTTTTTTTGCAGACGGGGCGTTAAATGTTACAGAGGACTAGAGCGTTAGTCTGCCTGTTCATTCGCAAACATTAGTCACAGTGCTGGGGCATTTTTCTTAATACTTTTCATGCATTTAATTAAACCCCATCACGTGATGAGAGTGTCATTGCGAGCATCTTAAATAGTAGAACAACGAAAAATGAGGTGCGGCGGGCGATCCGTTCATATGGGCATGAGTCGAGGTGCTAGGGCATTTCGCTCGATATTAGAACTAGAAGCAGAGGTGAGTTGCGCGCACAGCGAAACAAATGACGGGAAGGGAGAGGGAAGGAGAAGTGGTATATGTCTTTACGGCACAAATTAGAAGGGGTGCGATCATACCAGCACTAGTTCACCGGATCCCACTAGAACTCTGCAGTCAAGCGTGCTTGGGCGAGAGTAGTAGTAGGATGGGTGACCTCTTAGGAAGTACTCGTGTTGCACCCTTCTTTTTGTAGACGAGACATTAAATGTTACGCGAGACCAGAGAGACGGTTGGACGGTTCATTCACAAACGTGATTCACGGCGCCGAAACATTTTGCTTAATATTTTTCGTGCATTCAATTAAAGCCCATCACGTGTTGAGAGTGTCATTGCGAGCATCTTACATAGAAAAACAATGAAAAAGGAGGTGCGGCGGGTGTATCATATAGACATGAGTCGAGGCACCGGGGCATTTCGCTCGATATTAGAACTAGAAGCAGAGGTGAGTTGCGCCCACAGCGAAATAAATGATGGGAAGGGAGAGGGAAGGGGAAGGGGTATATGTATTTGCGGCGCAAACCAAAACGATTGCGATCATACCAGCACTAGTTCACCAGATCCCATCAGAACTCTGCAATCAAGCGTTCTTGGGTAGTACTAGGATGTGTGACCTTCTGGGAATTGCTCGTGTTCCACCCTTCTTTCCACAGATGGGGCGTTAAATGTTACGCGGGAACGGAGCTACGGTCTTCCAGGGCATTTTGCTTAATATTTTTTGCACATTCAATTAAAACCAATCACGTGATAAAAGTGTCATTGCGAGCACCTTATATAATATAACAACAAAAAATGAGTTGCGGTGGGCGATCCATTCATATGGGCATGAGTTAAGGCGCTGGGGCATTTTACGTAACATAAGAACTAGAAGAAGAAGTGAGGTGCGCGCACAGCGAATCAAATGACGGGAGGGGAGAGGGAATGAGAAGGGGCATATGTATTTGCAGCGCAAACAAGAAAGGGTGCGATCATACCAGCACTAGTTCACCAGATTCCATCAGAACTCTGCAGTTATGCGTGCCTGGGCAAGAATAGTACTAGGATGGGTTACCTCCTGGGAAGCTCTCAGCTCTCGTGTTGTACCCTTTTTTTTCAGACTGGGCATTAAATGTTACGCGGGACTAGAGCGACGGTCCACTGTTTCATTCGCAAACGTGAGTCACGGCGTTGGAGCATTTTGTTTAATATTTTTCACGCATTCAATTAAAGCCCATCACGTGATAAGAGTGTCTGCGAGCATATTACATAGTAGAACAATAAAAAATGAGGTACGGCGCTATCCGTTCGTATGGGCACAGGTCGAGGAGTCGGGGTATTTCGCTTGATATTAGAATTAGATGCAGAGGTGAGGTGCACGCACAGCGAAACAAATGACAGAAGGGAAGAGGGAAGGAGAAGGGGTATATGTACTTACGGCGCAAACTAGAACGGGTGCGATCATACCAGTACTAGCTCACCAGATCCCATCTGAACTCTGTAGTTAAGCATGCTTGGGCGAGAGTAGTACGGGGATGGGTGATCTCCTGGGAAATTCTCGTGTTGCACCTTTTTTTTTGGAGACGGGGCATTAAACATTCAACTGGACCAGAGCGATGGTCCGCCGGTTCATTTGCAAACGTGAGTCATGGCACCGGAGCAGTTTTCTTAATACTTTTTTAGCATTCAATTAAAGCCCATCACATGATGAGACTGTAATTGCGAGCATCTTAAATAGTAGAACAACAAAAAACGAGAGGTGGCGGGTGATCCGTTCATATGGGCATGAGTCGAGATGGGTTGTTCAACGTTACGCGCGATTGGAACTTTAATCTACTGGTTTATTTGCAAATGTAAGTCACGGCATCGGGGTATTTTACTTGATATTAGAACAAGAAGAAGAGGTGCAGTGTGCACGCACAAGGAAACAAATTACGGGAGGGGGGAGGGAAGGAGAAGGAGTGTATGTATTTGCAGCGCAGAATGAAACAGGTGCCATTATACCATCACTAATTCACCAGATCCCTTCAGAACTCCGCAGTTAAATGGGCTTAGGCGAGTGTAGTACTAGAAGTTGTGACCTCCTGTGAAGTCCTTGTGTTGTACCTATTTTTTTCAGATGGGGCGTTCGAGATTATGCGCGACTGAAACTATGGTCTACTGGTTTATTCGCAAATGTGAGTCACAGCGCCGAAAAATTTTACTTAATATTAGAACGAGAATGAGAGGTGCAGTGTGCACGCACAAGGAAATAAATGACAGGAGAGGGGAGGGAAGGAGAAGGAGTATATGTATTTGCAGCACAGAATAAAACAGGTGCGATCATACCAGCACTAATGCACCGGATCCCATCAGAATTGTGCAGTTAAGTGTCCTTGGGCGAGAGTCGTACTAGAATCCTGAAAAGTACTCGTGTTGCACCCATTTTTTTGGAGATTGGTCGTTCGACCTTATGCGCAACTGGAACTATAGTCCGCTGGTTTATTCATAAATAAGAGTCACGGCGTCGGGGCATTTTACTAGATATGAGAACGAGAAGCAGAGGTGCAGTGTGCAGGCACAAGAAAACAAAATGACGGGAGGGGAGAGAGAATGAGAAAGAGTGCATGTATTTGCATCGCAGAAAGAAACAGGTGCCATTATACCAGCACTAATGCACCAGATCCCAATAGAACTCCGCAGCTAAGTGTGCTTGGGCGAGAGTAGTACTAGAACGGGTGACCTCCTGGGAAGTCCTCGTATTGCACTTATTTTTTCACAGATGGGTCGTTCGACGTTATGTGCCAATGAAACTTTGGTCTGCTGGTTTATTCGCAAATGTGAGTCATGACACCGGGGCATTTTACTTGATATTAGAATGAAAAGGAGAGGTGCAGTGTGCACGCACAAGGAAACAAATGACGGGAGGGGGGAGGGAAGGAGAAGGAGTGTATGTATTTGCAGCGCGAAATAAAACAAGTGCGATTATACCAGCACTAATGCACCGGATCCCATCAGAAGTCCGCAGTTAAGTGTATTTGGGCGAGAGTAGTACTAGAATGGGTGATCTCCTGGGAAGTCCTCGTGTTGTACCTATTTTTTTGCAGATGGGTCGTTCGACGTTACGCATGACTGGAAATATGATCCGCAGTTAAGTGTCTTTGGGGAGAGTAGTACTACAATGGGTGACCTCCTGGGAAGTTCTCGTGTTGCACTTATTTTTTTACAGTTGGGTCGTTCGACGTTACGCGCGATTGGAACTATGGTCCCTTGGTTTATTCGCAAATGTGAGTCACGGCGCCGAGGCATTTTACTTGATATTAGAACGAGAAGGAGAGGTGCAGTGTGCACGCACAAGGGAATAAATGACGGGAGGAGGGAGGGAAGGAGAAGGAGTGTATGTATTTGCAGCGCGAAATAAAACAAGTGCGATCATACCAGCACTAATGCACCGGATCCCATCAGAAGTCCGCAGTTAAGTGTGCTTGGGCGAGAGTAGTGCTAGAATAGGTAACCTCCTGGGAAGTCCTTGTGTTGCACCTATTTTTTTGCAGATGGGTCGTTCGACGTTACGCACTACTGGAATTATGGTCTGCAGTTAAGTGTGTTTGGACAAAGTAGTACTACGATGGGTGACCTCCTAGGAAGTTCTCGTGTTGCACTTATTTTTTAGCAGATGGGTCGTTCGACGTTACGCGCGACTGGAACTATGGTCCACTGGTTTATTCGCAAATGTGAGTCACGACGCCGGGGTATTTTACTTGATATTAGAACGAGAAGGAGAGGTGCAGTGTGCACGCACAAGGAAACAAATGACGGGAGGGGGGAGGAAAGGAGAAGGAGAGTATGTATTTGCAGCGCGGAATGAAACAAATGCGATCATACCAGCACTAATGCACCGAATCCCATCAGAAATCCGCAGTTAAGTATGCTTGGGCAAGAGTAGTACTAGAATGGGTGACCTCTATGGAAATCCTAGTGTTGCACAAATTTTTTTACAGATGGGTCGTTCGACATTACACACTACTGTACCTAAGGTCCGCAGTTAAGTGTCCTTGGGCAAAGTGGTACTACGATGGGTGACCTCGTGGGAAGTTCTCGTGTTGTACTTATTTTTTTACAAATAGGTCGTTCGACGTTACGCGCGACTGGAACTATGGTCCGCTGATTTATTCAGAAATGTGAGTCACGACGCTGGGGTATTTTATTTGATATTAGAATGAGAATGAGAGGTGCAGTGTGCACGCACAAGGAAACAAATGACAGGAGGGGAGAGGAAAGGAGAAGGAGAGTATGTATTTGCAGCGCGGAATGAAACAAATGTGATCATACCAGCACTAATGCATCGGATCTCATCAGAAGTCCGCAGTTAAGTGAGCTTGGGCGAGAGTAAAACTATAATGGGTGACCTCTTGGGAAGTCCTCATGATCCACCTAATTTTTTGCAGATGGATCGTTCGACGTTACACACGACTAGAACTATGGTCCGTAGTTAAGTGTGCTTCGGCAGAGTAGTACTATGATGGGTGACCTTCTGAAAAGTTCTCGTGTTGCACTTATTTTTTTACAGATGGGTCGTTCGACGTTAAGTGCGACTAGAACTATGGTCTGCTGGTTTATTCGCAAATATGAGTCACGGCGCCGGGACATTTTACTTGATATTAGAACGAGAAGGAGAGGTGCAGTGTGCACGCAGAAGGAAACAAATGACGACAGGGGGGAGCAAAGGAGAAGGAGTATATGTATTTGCAGCGCGGAATAAAACAAGTGCGATAATACCAGCACTAATGCAACGGATCCCATCAGAAGTCCGCAGTTAAGTGTGCTTGGGCGAGAGTAGTACTAGAATAGGTGACCTCCTGGGAAGTCTTCGTGTTGCACCTACTTTTTTGCAGATGGGTCGTTCGACGTTACGCACGACTGAAACTATGGTCCGCAGTTAAGTGTGTCTGGGCAAAGTAGTACTACGATGGGTGACCTCCTAAGAAGTTCTGGTGTTGCACTTATTTTTTAACAGATCGGTCGTTCGACATTACGCGCGATTAGAACTATGGTCCGCTGGTTTATTCGTAAATGTGAGTCACGACACCGAGGTATTTTACTTGATATTAGAACGAGAAAGAGAGGTGCAGTGTGCACGTACAAAGAAACGAATGACGGGAGGGGGGTGGAAAGGAGAAGGAGTGCATGTATTTGTAGCATGTAATGAAACAAATATGATCATACCAGCACTAATGCTCCGGATCCCATTAGAAGTCTGCAGTTAAGTGTGCTTGGGCAAGAGTAGTACTAGAATGGGTGACCTCTTGGCAAATCCTCGTATTGTAAAATTTTTTGCAGATGGGTCGATCGACATTACACACGACTGGACCTAAGGTCCGCAGTTAAGTGTACGATGAGTGACCTCATGGGAAGTTCTCATGTTGCACTTATTTTTTTACAGATGGGTCGTTCGACGTTACGCGCGACTGGAACTATGGTCCGCTGGTTTATTAGCAAATGTGAGTCATGGCGTCGGAGCATTTTACTTGATATTATA
This sequence comes from Carica papaya, assembly GCF_054855325.1. Taxonomy (NCBI): domain Eukaryota; kingdom Viridiplantae; phylum Streptophyta; class Magnoliopsida; order Brassicales; family Caricaceae; genus Carica; species Carica papaya. The sequence goes on from NC_142313.1 coordinate 19,281,735, forward strand.
ACGAGAAGGAGGGTTGTAGTGTGCACGCACAAGGAAACAAATGACGGGAGGGGGGAGGGAAGGAGAAGAAGTGTATGTATTTGCAGCGTGGAATGAACAAATGCGATCATACCAGCACTAATGCACTGGATCCCATCAGATGTCCGTAGTTAAGTTTCCTTGGGCGAGAGTAGTACTAGAATAGGTGACCTCTTGGGAAGTCCTTGTGTTGCACCTAGTTTTTTTGCAGATCGGTCTTTCGACGTTACGCACGACTGGAACTATGGTCCGCTAGTTTATTCACAAATAAGAATCACAGTGCCGAGGTATTTTACTTGATATTAGAACGAGAGCAGAGGTGCACTGTGCACGCACAGGGAAACAAATGACGGGAGGGGGGAGGGAAGGAGAAGGAGTGTATGTATTTGCATCGTAGAATGAAATAGGTGCCATTATACCAGCAATAATGCACCAGATCCCATCATAACTCTGCAGTTAAGTGTGTTTGGGCGAGAGTAGTACTAGAATGGGTGACCTCCTAGGAAGTCCTCGTGTTGCACCTATTTTTTTGCAGATGGGTCGTTCGATGTTACACACGACTGGAACTATGCTCCGCAGTTAAGTGTGCTTGGGTAGAGTAGTACTACGACGGGTGACCTCGTGGGAAGTTCTCGTGTTGTACTTATTTTTTTACAGATGGGTCGTTCGACGTTATGCGCGACTGGAACTATGGTCCGCTGGTTTATTCGCAAATGTAAGTCATTGTGCCGGGACATTTTACTTGATATTAGAACGAGAAAGAGAGGCGTAGTGTGCACGTACAAAGAAACAAATGACTGGAGTGGGGAGGGAAGGAGATGGAATGTATGTATTTGTAGTGCAGAATGAAATATGTGCGATCATACCAGCACTAAATCATTGGATCCTATCAGAACTCCGCAGTTAAGTGTGCTTGGGCGAGAGTAGTGTTAGGATGGGTGACCACCTGGAAAGTTCTCGTATTTCACCCAATTTTTTACAGATGGGTCATTAGACATTACAACATTAATGCACCGGATCCCATCAGAACTCCGCAGTTAAGTGTGCTTGAGCGAGAGTAGTACTAGGATTAGTGATCTCTTGGGAAGTTCTCGTGTTGCACCCATTTTTTTGCAGATGGGCCGTTTGATGTTACGCGTGTTTGGAACTATGGCCCGCTGGTTTATTCACAAATAAGAGCCACGGCACCTGGACATTTTATTAAAACGAGAAGCAGAGGTGAAGTGTGCACGCACAAGGAAACAAATGATGGGAGGGGGGAGGGAAGGAGATGGAGTGTATGTATTTGCAGCGCGGAATGAAACAGGTGCGTTTAAACAAGTATTAATGCACTGGATACCATCAGAACTCTGCAGTCAAGTGTGTTTGGGCGAGAGTAGTACTAGGATGGGTGACCTCCTGGGAAGTTCTCGTGTTTCACCCGTCTTTTTACAGATGGGTCATTCGACATTTCGCTTGACTGAAACTATGATCCACTGGTTTATTCGCAAATGTGAGTGATGGCACTAGAGTATTTTACTTGATATTAAAACGAGAAAGAGAGGTGCAGTTTACACGCACAAGGAAAGAAATGACGGGAGGGGGGAGGGAAGGAGAAGGAGTGTATGTATTTATAGCGCGAAATGAAACATTTGCGATCATACCATCACTAATTCACCGGATCAAGTCAGAACTCCAGAGTTAAGTGTGCTTGGGCGAGAGTAATACTAGGATGGGTGACTTCCTGGGAAGTCCTTGTGTTTCCCCTATTTTTTTACAGATAGGCCCTTCGACGTTACGCGCGACTGAAACTATGGTCCTGTGATTTATTCGCAAATGTGAGTGATAGTGCCGAAGCATTTTACTTGATATTAGAACGAGATGGAGAGGTGCAGTTTGCACACACAATGAAAGTAATGACGGGAGAGGGGAGGGAAGGAGAAGGAGTGTATGTATTTGCAGCGCAAAATGAAACATTTGCGATCATACCATCACTAATTCACCTGATCAAATTAGAACTCCGGAGTTAAGTGTGTTTGGGCAAGATTAGTACTAGGATGAGTGACCTCCTAAGAAGTGCTTGTGTTGCACCCGTCTTTTTGCAGATAGGGCATCAAACGTTACACGTGACTGGAGCCATAGTCCGCTGGTTCATTTGTCGGCATGAATCGTCGTGCTGGGGCATTTTGCTTACTTTCTTTTGTGCACTCATTTATAGTCCACCACGTGATAACAGAGTCATTACAAGCATCTTACACAGTAGATTAACGAAAAAAAAAGGTGTGGCAAGTGGTCCTTTAATATGGGCATAATTCGAGGCGCTGGGGCATTTTGCTTGATATTAGAACTAGAAACAGAAATGCAGTATGCGCGCACAGCGAAAAAAATGACAGGAGAGGGGAGGAAAGGAGAAGGGGTATATGTATTTGCAATTCGAAATGGAAGGGGTGCGATCATACCAGCACTAATGCACTGGATCCCATCAAACTATGCAATTAAGCATGCTTGCGCAAGAGTAGTACTAGGATCGGTAACCTCATGAGAAGTCCTCATGTTGCACTGTCTTTTTACAAACAGGCGTAAAACGATACATGTGATCGGAGCCACAATCTGCTGGCGTGAGTCGCATCGCCAGAAAATTTTGCTTACTATTTTTTCGTGCATTCATTTATAGTCTATCACGTGATAAGAGTATCATTACGATCATCTTATATTGTAGAATAAAGAAAAATGAGGTACGGCGGGAGGTCCTTTCTTCTGGCGTGAGTCGAGGTGTCGGGGCATTTTGCTTGATATTAGAACTATAAACTGAGGTGCGGTGTTTGCGCATAGCGAAAAAAATGACGGGTGGGGGGAGGGAAGGAGAAGGGGTATATGTATTTGCAGCGCGGAATGGAAGGGGTGAAATCATACTAGCATTAATACATCGGATCCCATCGAACTCCGTAGTTAAGCATGCTTGCGCAAGAGTAGTACTAGGATGGGTGAACTCCTGGGAAGTTCTCTTGTTGCACCTATCTTTTTGCAGATGGGGCGTCAAACGTTACGCGTGATCGGAGCCATAGTCCGCCGGCATGAGTAGCGACATTGAAACATTTTGCTTAATATTTTATGTGCACTTATTTGTAGTCCACCACGTGATAAGAGTCTCATTACGAGAGTCTTACATAGTAGAACAACGAAAAAAGAGGCGCAGCGGGCCTCCATTTTTCTGGGTGTGAGTCGAAGCAACATGACATTTCACTCTATATTAGAACTAGATGCAGAGATGTGGTATGCCCGCACAGCGAAATAAATGATGGGAGGAAGGAGGGAAGGAGAAGGGCTATATGTATTTGCAGTGGGGAATGAGACAGTTGCGATCATACAAACACTAATGCACACGATCCCATTAGAACTCTGTAGTCAAGCTTGCTTGGGCGAGATTAGTTCTAGGATGGGTGACCTCTTGAAAAGTCCTCGTGTTGAACCCGTCTTTTTGTAGACGGGGTGTTAAACGTTAAGTGTGATCAGAGCCACAATCTATCGGTGTGAGTCACGAGGCCTGAAAATTTTGCTTAATATTTTTCGTGCATTCATTTATAGTTCACCACGTGATAAGAGTGTCATTACGAGTATCTTACATAGTATAACAATGAAAAACAAGGTACGGCAGGCGATCCATTCATCTGGACGTGAGTCGAGGTGCCGGGATATTTCGCTTGATATTAGAACTAGAAATAAAGGTATGGTGTGTTCGCACAACGAAACAAATTACGATAGGGGGGAGGGAAAAAGAAGGGGTATATGTATTTGCAGCATTGAATTGAAGGGGTGCGATCATACCTGCACTAATGCACTGGATCCCATCGAATTTCGAGTTAAGTGTGTTTGGGCGGAAGTAGTACTAGGATGGGTGACCTCCACGAAAGTTCTCGGAGTGAGTCGCAATGCTAAGACATTTTTCTTAATATTTTTCGTGCATTCATTTATAGTTCGCCACGTAATAAGAGTGTCATTACGAGCATCTTACATAGTAGAATAACGAAAAATGAGGTGCAGGGGGTAGTCCGTTCATTTGGGCATGAGTCGAGGCACCGGAGCATTTTGCTCTATATTAGAACTATAGACAGAGGTGCGGTGTTCGTGCATAGTGAAACAAATAACAGGGGGGAGGGAGGGAGAAGGGGTATATGTATTTATAGCGCAAAATAGAAGAGGTGCGATCATACTATCACTAATGCACCGGATCCCATTGAACTTCGTTGTTGAGCGTGCTTTAGCGAGAGTAGTACTAGGATGGGTGATCTTTTAGGAAATCCTCGTGTTTCATATAGACATGAGTCGAGGAGCCGGGGCATTTCACTCGATATTAGAACTAGAAGCAGAGGTGAGCTGTGCCCACAGTGAAATAAATGATGGGAAGGGAGAGGGAAGGGGAAGGGATATATGTATTTGCGGTGCAAACCAAAACGATTGCGATCATACCAGCACTAGTTCTCTGGATCCCATCAGAACTCTACAGTCAAGCGTGCTTGGGCGAGAGTAGTACTAGGATGCGTGACCTTCTGGGAAGTGCTCGTGTTGCACCATTCTTTCTACAGATGGGGCGTTAAATGTTATGCGGGACCAGAGCAACGGTCTGTCGGGGCATTTTACTTAATATTTTTTGCACATTCAATTAAAACTAATCATGTGATAAGAGTGTCATTGCGAGCACCTTACATAATATAACAACAAAAAACGAGGTGCAGTGGGCGATCCGTTCATATGGGCATGAGTCGAGGCGCCGGGGCATTTCGTTTAATATTAGAACTAGAAAAAGAGGTGAGGTACGAGCACAACGAATCAAATGAAGGCAGGGTAGAGGGACGGAGAAAGGGCATATGTATTTGCGGCATAAACAAGAAATGATGGGTTATGTGTACTTGGGCGAGAGTAATACTAGGATGGGTTACCTCCTGGGAAGCTCTCGGCTCTTGTGTTGCATCCTTCTTTTTTCAGACTGGGCGTTAAACGTTATGCGGGATCGGAGCGACGGTCCACTGGTTCATTCCCAAATGTGAGTCACGGCGCAAGGGCATTTTTTTTAAATATTTTTTGTGCATTCAATTAAAGCTCATCACGTGATAAGAGTATCTGCGAGCATATTACATAGTAGAACAACAAAAAATGAGGTACGACAGTATCCATTCACATGGGCATGAGTGGAGGCGCCGGAGTATTTTGCTTGATATTAGAATTAGATGCAGAGGTAAGGTGCGCGCACAGTGAAACTAACAACGGGAGGGGACAGGGAAGGAGAAGGGGTATATGTACTTTTGGCGCAAACTAGAACGGGTGCGATCATACCAGTACTAGTTCACCGGATCGCATCTGAACTCCATAGTTAAGAGTGCTTGGGCGAGACTAGAACTAGGATAGGTGATCTCCTAGGAAGTTCTCGTGTTGCACCCTTCTTTTTACAGATGGAGCGTTAAACATTCAACTGGACCAGAGCGATGGTCCGCCAGTTCATTTGTAAATGTGAGTCACGGCACCTGAGCATTTTTCTTAATATTTTTCCAACATTCAATTAAAGCCCATCACGTTATGAGAGTGTCATTACGAGCATCTTAAATAGTATAACAACAAAAAATGAGAGGCGGCGGGCGATCCGTTCATATGGGCATGAGTCGAGATGGGTTGTTCGACGTTACGAGCAACTGGAACTATGGTCCACTGGTTTAGTCGCAAATGTGAGTCACGGCGTTGGGGAATTTTACTTGATATTAGAATGAAAAAGAGAGGTGCAGTGTGCACGCACAAGGAAATAAATGACGAGAGGAGAGAGGGAAGGAGAAGGAGTGTATGTATTTGCAGCGCAGAATGAAAAATGTGCGATCATACCAGCACTAATGCACCGGATCCCATCAGAACTACGTAGTTAAGTGTGCTTGAGAGAGAGTAATACTAGGATGGTTGACCTCCTAGGAAGTCCTCGTGTTGCACCCATTTTTTTGTAGATAGGTTGTTCGACGTTACACGTGAGTAGAACTATAGTCTGCTATTTTATTCATAAATGTGAGTCACGGTATTGGGGCATTTTACTTGATATTAGAACGAGAAGAAGAGGTGCAGTATGCACGCACAAGGAAATAAATGAGAAAAGAAGGGAGGAAAGGAGAAGGAGTGTATGTATTTGCAGCGCAAAATGAAACAGGTGCGATTATACCAGCACTAATGCACCGGATCCCATCAGAACTCCGCATTTAAGTGTGCTTGGGCGAGAGTAATACTAGGATGGGTGACCTCCTGGAAAGTACTCGTGTTGCACCCATGTTTTTGCAGATAGGTCGTTCGACGTTGTGCGCGACTGGAACTATAGTCCGCTGGTTTATTCGCAAATATGAGTCACGGCACCGGAGCATTTTACTTAATATTAGAACGAGAAAGAAAGGTACAGTGTGAACGCACAAGGAAACAAATTACGAGAGGGGGGGGAAGGAGGATGAGTGTATGTATTTACAGCGCAGAAGCAAACAAGTGCGATCATACCAGCACTAATGCACCGAATCCCATAAGAACTCCGGAGTTAAATATGCTTGGGTGAGTGTAGTGCTAGAAGTGGTGACCTCCTGGTCGTGTTGCACCCATTTTTTTGTAGATGGGTCGTTTGACATTACGCACGACTGGAACTATGGTCCGCATGTTTTTTCGCAAATGTGAGTCACGGCACCAGGACATTTTACTTGATATTAGAACGAGAAGGAGATGTGCAATGTGCACGCACAAGGAAACAAATGGCGGGAGGGGGGAAAGAAGGAGGAGTATATGTATTTGCAGCGCAGAATGAAACATGTGCGATCATACTAGCGTTAATGCACCGGATCTCATTAGAACTCTACAGTTAAGTGTGTTTGGGCGAGAGTACTACTAGGATGGGTGACCTTTGGGAAGTTCTCGTGTTGCACCCGTCTTTTTCTTAATATTTTTCGTGCATCAATTTATAGTCCACCACGTGGCAAGAGTGTCATTACGAGCATCGAAATTAATAGAACAAGCAAAACAGAGGTGCTGTGGGTGGTTCGTTTATCTGGGCGTGAGTCGAGATAACGGGGCATTTTGTTTGATATTACAACTAGAAGCAGAGGTGCGGTGTCCACACAGAATGAAACAAATGATGGGAGGGGGGAGGGAAAGAGAAGGGGTATATGTATTTGAAGTGAGGAATAGGACGGGTGGGATCATACTAGCACTAATGCATCGAATCCCATCATAATCTGCAATTAAGCGTGTTTGGGCGAGAGTAGTACTAGGATGAGTGACCTCCTGGGAAGTGCTTGTGTTACACATGTCTTTTTGTGAATAGGGCATCAAATATTACGCGCGATTGGAGCCATAGTCTGTTAGTTCGTTTGCGCATTTTGCTTATTTTTTTGTGTGCACTCATTTATAGTCCACCACGTGATAAGAGAGTCCTTACGAGCATCTTACATAGTAGAACAATAAAAAAAAAGGTGTGGTAACTGGTCTTTTAATCTGGGCATAAGTCGAGGCTCTTGGGCATTTTGCTTGATATTAGAATTAGATACAGAGATGCAGTGTGCGCGCACAGCCAAAAAAATAACAGGAGAGGGGAGGAAAGGAGAAGGTGTATATGTATTTACAATGCAGAATGAAAGGGGTGCGGTCATACCAACACTAATGCAACGGATCCCATCGAACTATGCAGTAAAGCATGATTGGGCGAGAGTAGTACTAGGATCGGTAACCTCCTGAGAAGTCCTTGTGTTGAATTGTCTTTTTACAAACGGGGCAGAAAACGATACATGTGATTGGAGCCACAATCCGCTGGCATGAGTCGCGTCGCCAGAAAATTTTGCTTACTATTTTTTCGTGCATTCATTTATAGTCTACCACGTGATAAGAGTGTCATTACGAGCATCTTACATAATAGAATAAAGAAAAATGAGGTACGACGGGCGATCTTTTCTTCTAGCGTGAGTTGAGGTGTCGGGACATTTCGCTTGATATTAGAACTATAAACAGAGGTACGGTGTGTGCGCACAGTAAAAAAATGACAGGTAGGGGGAGGGAAGGAGAAGGGGTATATGCATTTGAAGTGCAGAATGGAAGGGGTGCAATCATACTAGCTTTAATACACCGGATCCCATCGAACTCCGTAGTTAAGCATGCTTGGGCGAGAGTAGTACTAGGATGAGTGACCTCCTGAGAAGTTCTCTTGTTGCACCCTTCTTTTTATAGATGGAGTGTCAAACGTTACGCGCGATCGGAGCCACAATCTGCCAGCATGAGTAGCGACGTTAAAACATTTTGCTTAATATTTTATGTGCACTTATTTGTAGTCCACCACGTGATAAGAGTCTCATTACGAGAGTTTTATATAGTAAAACAACGAAAAAAGAGGTACAAGGGGCCTCCGTTCTTCTGGGCGTGAGTTGAAGCGACATGGCATTTCGCTTTATATTAGAACTAGAAGCAGAGATACGGTATGCCCACACAGCGAAATAAATGATGGGAAAAGGGAGGGAAGGAGAAGGGCTATATGTATTTGTAATTGGGAATGGGACAGTTGCGATCATATAAACACTAATGAACAGGATCCCATCAGAACTCTATAGTCAAGTGTGCTTGGGCAAGATTAGTTATAGGATGGGTGATCTCCTGGAAAGTCCTCATGTTGAACTTGTTTTTTTTAGACGGGGTGTTAAATGTTAAGTGCGATCGGAGCCACAATCTGCCGGTGTGAGTCACGGGGCTTGAAAAATTTGCTTAATATTTTTCATGCATTCATTTATAGTCCACCACGTGATAAGAGTGTCATTACGAGTATCTTACATAGTATAACAAAGAAAAATAAGGTACGGCGGGTGATCCATTCATCTGGGCGTGAGTCGAGGTGTCAGGGCATTTCGCTTGATATTAAAACTAGAAACATATGTGTGGTGTGTGCGCACAACGAAACAAATGACGGGAGGAGTGAGGGAAGGAGAAGGGGTATATGTAATTGCAGCGTGAAATGGAAGGGGTGCAACCATACCTGCACTAATGCACTGGATCCCATTGAATTTCATAGTTAAGTGTGCTTGGGCGGAAGTAATATTAGGATGGGTGACCTCCTGGAAAGTTCTCATGTTCCACTCGTTTTTTTGCTGACGGGACGTTAAACATTATGCGCGATCAAAGCCATTGTCCCTCGGAGTGAGTCACAACGCCAAGATATTTTTCTTAATATTTTTCGTGCATTCATTTATAGTTTGCCACATGATAAGAGTATCATTACGAGCATCTTACATAGTAGAATAACCAAAAACGAGGTGCAGGGGGTAGTCCATTCATCTGGGCATGAGTCGAGGCGCCAGAGCATTTTGCTCTATATTAGAACTATAAGCAGAGGTGTGGTGTTCGCGCATAGCGAAACAAATAACAGGGGGGAGGGAGGGAGAAGGGGTATATGTATTTGTAGCGCAAAATAGAAGAGGTGCGATTATACTAGCACTAATGCACTGAATCTCATTGAACTCCGTAGTTGAGCATGCTTTGGCGAGAGTAGTACTAGGATGGGTGATCTTTTGGGTAGTTTTAGTGTTGCACTCGTCTTTTTACGGATGGGGTGTTAAACGTTATGCGCAACAGGAGCCATAGTCCGCCGGCATGAGTCGTGGCACCAGATTTTTCGTGCATTCATTTATAGTCCATCACGAGATAAGAATGTCATTACAATTATCTTACATAGTAGAACAATGAAAATAGAGTTGTGGCAGGCGGTCTGTTCATCTGTGCATGAGTCGAGATGCCTTGGCATTTTGCTTGATATTAGAACTAGAAATAGAGGTGCGGTGTGCGCGCACAATAAAATAAATGATAAGATGGGAGAGGGAAGGAGAAGTGGTATATGTATTTACAGCGCAGAATGAAAGGTGTTCGATCATACCAGCACTAATGCATTAGATCCCATCGAACTTCGTAGTTAATCGTGCTTGGGCGAGAATAGTACTAGGATGGGTGATCTCCTAGGAAGTTCGCATGTTGCACCCTTATTTTTGCAGATGGGGCGTTACGCGGGACTAGAGCGACAGTTGTCGGTTAATTCGTAAACATGAGTCACAGCGCCGGATCATTTTGCTTAATACTATCCGTGCATTCAATTATATCCCACTATGTGATAAGATTATTATTACGAGCATCTTACATAGTAGAACAACAAAAAAGGAGGTGCGGCGGGTGTTCCGTTCATATAGACATGAGGCGAGGCACCAGGACATTTTTCTCGACATTAGAACTAGAAGTAGAGGTGTGTTGCGCGCATAGTGAAACAAATGACGGGAAGGGAGAGGGAAGGAGAAGGGATATATGTCTTTGCGGCACAAATTAGAAGAGGTGCAATCATACCAACACTAGTTCACGAGATCCATCAAAACTCTGCAGTTAAGTGTGCTTGGGTGAGAGTAGTTCTACGATGGGTTACCTCTTGGGAAGCACTCGTGTTGCACCCTTTTTTTTACAGACGGGGCATTAAATGTTACGCGGGACTGGAGCGACGGTCCACTGGTTTATTTGCAAATGTGAGTCATGGCACCGAGGCATTTTACTTGATATTAGAACGAGAAAGAGAGGTGCAGTGTACATGCACAAGGAAACAAATGAAAGGAGGGGGGAGGGGAGGAGAATGAGTGTATGTATTTGCAGCGCGGAAAGAAAGAGGTGCGATCATACCAGCACTAATGCACCAAATACCATAACTACTCCGTAGTTAAGTGTGCTTGGGAAAGAGTAGTAGTTGGATGGGTGACCTCTTAGGAAGTCCTTGTGTTGCACCCATTTTTTTGCAGATAGGTCCTTCGACGTTACGCGTGACTAGAACAATGGTTCGCTGGTTTATTCGTAAATGTGAGTCACGGTGCCGGGACATTTTACTTGATATTAGAACGAGAAAGAGAGGTGCAGTGTACACGCACAAGGAAACAAATGAGGGAAGGAGGGAGGGAAAGAGAAAGAGTGTATGTATTTACAGTGCAGAATCAAAAAGGTGCGATCATACTAGCACTAATGCACTGGATCCTATCAGAACTCCGCAGTTATGCTTGGGCGAGAGTAGTACTAGGATGGGTGATCTCCTCGTGTTGCACTCATTTTTTTGCAGATGGGTCCTTCGACTTTACGCGCGACTAGAACTATGGTCTGCTGGTTTATTCACAAATATGAGTCACGGCGCCGGAACATTTTACTTGATATTAGAACAAGAAGGAGAGGTGCAGTGTGCACGTACAAGGAAACAAATGACAGGAGGGGGGAAGGAAAGAGAAGGAGTGTATGTATTTGCAGCGCAGAATGGAACAGGTGCCATCATACCATCATTAATTCACCGGATCCCATCAGAACTTTGTAGTTAAATGTACTTGGGCGAATGTAGTACTAGGAGTGGTGAACTCCTGGGAAGTCCTTCTGTTTCACCTATTTTTTTCAAATGGGGGCGTTCTACGTTAAGTGCAATTAGAAACATGGTCCGCTGGTTTATTCGCAAATGTGAGTCACGGCGCCGGATCCCATAAGAACTCCGCAGTTATGTGTGCTTGAGCCAGAGTAGTACTGGATGGGTGACCTCCTGGAAAGTACTCGTGTTGCACCCATTGTTTTGCAGATGAGACGTTTGACGTTACGCGCGACTGGAACTATGGTCCGCTGGGTATTCGCAAATGTGAGTCATGGTGCAGAGGCATTTTACTTGATATTAGAACGAGAATGAGAGGTGCAGTGTGCACGCATAAGGAAACAAATGACGGGAGAGGGGAGGAAAAAAGAATGAGTGTATGTATTTGCAGCGCGGAATGAAATAGGTGCGATCATACAAGGACTAATACACCAGATCCCATCAGAACTACGCATTAAAGTGCGCTTGGGCAAGAGTAGTACTAGGATGGGTGACCTCCTCGGAAGTACTCATGTTACACCCATTTTTTTATGGGTCGCTCGACGTTAAGCGCGACTGGAACTATGGTCTACTGGTTTATTCGCAAATGTGAGTTATGGCACCGACGCATTTTACTTGATATTAGAAGGAGAAGAAGAGGTGCAGTGTGCACGCACAAGGAAACAAATGACGGGAGGGTGGAGGGAAGGAGAAGGAGTGTATGTATTTACAGCGCGGAATGAAACAGGTGCCATTATGCCATAACTAATTCACCGGATCCCATCAGAACTCCGTAGTTAAATGTGCTTGGGCGAATGTAGTACTAGGAGTGGTGACCTCCTGGGAAGTCCTCGTGTTGCACTCATTTTTTTGTAAATGGGTCGTTCGACGTTACGCGCAACTAGAACTATGGTCCGCTGGTTTATTTGCAAATATGAGTTAAGGTGCCAGAGTATTTTACTTGATATTAGAAAGAGAAGTAGAGGTGCAGTGGGCACGCACAAGGAAACAAATGACGGGAGGGGGGAGGGAAGGAGAATGAGAGTATGTATTTGCAGCGCAGAATGAAACAAGTCCGATCAGACCAACACTAATTCACCAGATCCCATCAAAACTCCACAGTTAAGTGTGCTTGGGCGAGAGTAGTATTAGGACGGTTGACCTCCTAGGAAGTATTCGTGTTGCACCCATTTTTTTACAGATCGTTTGACGTTACGCGCGACTGGAACTATGGTCCGCTGATTTATTCACAAATGTGAGTCATGGTGCCAATGCATTTTACTTGATATTAGAACGAGAAGGAGATGTGCATTTTGCACGCACAATGAAACGAATGACGGGAGGGTGGAGGGAAGGAGAAGATGTGTATGTATTTGCAGCGCGAAATGAAATAGGTGCCATCATACCATCACTAATTCACTCAATCTCATCATAACTCCACAGTTAAATGTGTTTGGGCGAGTGTTGTACTAGGAGTGGTGACCTCCTGGGAAGTCCTTGTATTTCATCTATTTTTTTCAGATGGGGCGTTCGACGTTAAATGCCACTGAAACTATGGTCCGCTGGTTTATTCGTAAATGTGAGACACAACACCAAGGCATTTTATTTGATATTAGAACGAGAAGAAGAGCTGCAATGTGCACGCACAAGGAAACAAATGACGGGAGGGTAGAGGGAAGGAGAAGGTGTGTATGTATTTGCAACGCAGAATGAAACAGGTGTGATTATACAACACTAATGCACTGAATCACATCAGAACTCCGCAGTTATGTGTGCTTGGGCGAGAGTAGTACTAGGATGGGTGACCTCCTGGGATGTACTCTTGTTGCACCCATTTTTTTCCAGATGGGTCGTTCGACGTTACGCACGACTGGAACTATGGTCTGCTGGTTTATTCACAAATGTGAGTAACGGTGCCAAGGCATTTTACTTGACATTAAAATGAGAAGGAGAGTTGGAGTGTGCACGCACAAGTAAACAAATGACGGGAGGGGGGAGGGCAGGAGAAGGAGTGTATGTATTTGAAGCACCGAATGAAATAGGTGCCATTATACCATCACTAATTCACCAGATCCCATCAGACCTTCACAGTTAAGCGTGTTTGGGCGAGAGTAGTATTAGGATGGGTGACCTCCTGGGAAGTACTCGTGTTGCACCCATTTTTTTTACAAATGGATTTTTTGACGTTACGCGCGAGTGGAACTATAGTTCGCTGGTTTATCGTAAATGTGAGTCAAGGTGTCGTATATACTTGATATTATAAAAAGAAGCAGAGGTTCAGTGTGCACGCACAAGGAAACAAGTGACAGGAGGGGGGAGGGAAGGAAAAATAGTGTATGTATTTGCAGCGCGGAATGAAACAGGTGCGATCATATCAGCACTAATTCAACGGATCCCATCAGAACTCCGCAGTTAAGTGTACTTGGGTGAGAGTAGTATTAGGATGGGCGACTTCCTGGGAAGTACTCGTGTTGCACCCATTTTTTTGCAGATGGGTCGTTCGATGTTACGCACGACTGGAACTATGATCCACTGGTTTATTCGCAAATGTGAGTCACGTCGCCGATGCATTTTACTTAATATTAGAACGAGAAGGAGAGGTGCAGTGTACACGCATAAGGAAACAAATAATGGGAGGTGGGAGGAAATGAGAAGGCGTGTATGTATTTGCAGCACGAAATGAAACATGTGCGATCATACCAGCACTAATTCACTGGATCCCATTAGAACTCTGCATTTAAATCTGCTTGGGCAAGAGTAGTACTAGGATGTGTGACCTCCTCGGAAGTACTCATGTTGCATCCAATTTTTTGCAGATGGGTCGCTCGATGTTAAGCGCGACTCGAACTATGTTCTGCTGGTTTATTCGCAAATGTGAGTGACGGTGCCGAGGCATTTTACTTGATATTAAAACGAGAAGCAGAGTTGCAGTGTGCACGCACAAGGCAACAAATGACGGGAGGGGGGAGGGAAGGAGAAGGAGTGTATGTATTTGCAGCGCTGAATGAAACAGGTGCCATTATACCATCACTAATTCAACGGATACCATCAGAACTCCAAAGTTAAGTGTGCTTGGGTGAGAGTAGTATTTTGGATGGGTGACCTATTGGGATGTACTCGTGTCGTACCTATTTTTTTCCAGATGGGTCGTTCGATGTTACGCGCGACTGGAACTATGGTATACTGGTTTATTCGCAAATGAGAGTCATGGCACCAATGCATTTTACTTAATATTAGAACGAGAAGTAGATGTGCAGTGCTCTCGCACACTGAAACAAATGACGGGAGGGGGGAGGGAAGAAGAAGGAGTGTATTTATTTACAGCGCAGAATGAAATAGGTGCGATCATATCAGCACTAATGCACTAGATCCCATCAGAACTCCACATTTAAGTGTGCTTGGGCAAGAGTAGTACTAGGATGGGTGACCTCCTGGAAAGTCCTTGTATTGCAACCATTTTTTTACAAATGGGTTGTTCGACGTTACGCGCGACTGGAACTATGGTCTGCTAGTTTAGTCGCAAATGTGTGTCATGGCGCAGGGTCATTTTACTTGATCTTATAACGAGAATGAGAGTTGCAGTGTGCATGCACAAGGAAACAAATGACAGGAGGGGGGATGGAAGGAGGAGTGTATGTACTTGCAGTGCAGAATGAAACATTTGCGATCATAACATCACCAATTTACCGAATCAAATCAGAATTCCGGAGTTAAGTGTACTTAGGCTAGAGTAGTACCAGGATGGGTGACCTCCTAGGAAGTCCTCATGTTTCACATATTTTTTTACAGATGGGTCTGTCGACATTACGCGCTACTGAAACTATGATCCGTTGGTTTATTCGCAAATGTGAGTCACGACACCGGAGTATTTTACTTGATATTAGAACAAGGAGAGGTGCAGTGTCCACGCACAATGAAACAAATGACTTGAGGGGGGAGGGAAAGAGAAGGAGTATATGTATTTGCATCGTAGAATGACACAGGTGCCATTATACCAGCACTAATGCACCGGATCCCGTTAGAACTCCGTAGTTAAGTGTTCTTGGGCGAGAGTACTACTAGAATGGGTGACCTCCTAGGAAGTTCTCGTGTTGCACCTATTTTTTTATAGATGGGTCGTTCGACGTTATGCGCGATTGGAACTATGATCCGCTGGTTTATTCGTAAATGTGAGTCATGGCGCGAGGTCATTTTACTTGATATTAAAACAAGAATGAGAGGTGCAGTTTGCACGCACAAAGAAACAAATGACGGGAGGGGGGAGGGACGGAGAAGGAGTCTATGTATTTGCAGTGAAGAATGAAACAGGTGCCATTATACCATCACTAATTCATCGGATCTCATCCTAACTTTGTACTTAAATGTTCTTTAGCGAGTGTAGTACTAGAAGTCCTGACTGATTGGAAGTCCATGTGTTGCACCTATTTTTTTCAGATGGGGCGTTCGACATTACGCGCGACTAGAACTATGGTCCGCTGGCATATTTGCAAATGTGAGTCACGGCATCGAGACATTTTACTTGATATTAGAACGAGAAGCAGAGGTGCAGTGTGCACTCACAAAGAAACAAATGACGGGAAGGGGGAGGGAAGGAGAAGGAGTGTATGTATTTGCAGCGCAGAATGAAACAGGTGCCATTATACCATCACTAATTCACCGGATCCCATTAGAACTCCGCAGTTAAATGTGCGTGGGCGAGTGTAGTACTAGGAGTTATGACCTCCTGGGAAGTCCCCGTGTTGCACCCATTTTTTCGCAGATGGGTCGTTCGATCTTACGCACGATTGGAATTATGTTCCGCTGGTTTATTCGCAAATGTGAGTGATGACACCGAAACGTTTTACTTCATATTAGAACGAGAAGGAGAGGTGCAGTGTGCACGCAAAAGGAAACAAATGACGAAAGGGGGGAGGGAGAGAAAAGGAGTGTGTGTATTTGCAGTGTGGAATGAAACAGATGCCATTATACCATCAATAATTCACCGGATCCCATCAGAACTCCGCAGTTAAGTGTGCCTGGGCGAGAGTAGTATAGGATGGGTGACCTCTTGGGAAGTCTTCGTGTTTCTGCCATTTTTTTGTAGATTGGTCGTTCGACGTGACGCGTGACCTGAACTATGGTCCACTGGTTTATTCGCAAATGTGAGTCACGGTGCCGGGGCATTTTACTTGATATTAGAACGAGAAAGAGTGGTGCAGTGTGCACGCACCAGGAAACAAATGACGGGAGGGGGGAGAGAAGGAGAAGGAGTGTATGTATTTGCAGCGCAGAATAAAAAAGGTGCGATTATACCGGCACTAATGCACCGGATCCCTTTAGAATTCTGCTGTCAAGTGTGCTTGGGCGAGAGTAGTACTAGGATGGGTGACCTCGTGGGAAGTACTCGTGTTGCACCCATTTTTTTCTAGATGGGTCGTTTGATGTTACGCGCGACTGGAGCTATGGTTCGCTGGTTTATACGTAAATGCGAGTCACGGCGTGGGGGCATTTTAATCGATATTAGAACGAGAAGGAGAGGTGCTGTGTGCACACACAAGGAAACAAATAACAGGAGGGGGGAGGGAACTAGGAGTGTATGTATTTACAGAGCAGAATAAAATAGGTGTGATCATACCATCACTAACGTACCGGATCCAATCAGAACTCCGCATTTAAGTTTGCTTGGGCGAGAGTAGTTCTAGGATGGGTGACCTCCTCAGAAGTACTCGTGTTGCACCCATTATTTTGCAGATGGGTCGTTCGACGTTACGTGCGATTGGAACTATGGTCCGCTGGTTTATTCGGAAATGTGAGTCACGGCTCTGGGGCATTTTACTTGATATTAGAACAAGAAGCAGAGGTGCAGCGTGCACGCAGAAAGAAACAGTTAATTGCAGAGCAAAATGAAGCAGGTTCCATTATACCATCACTAATTCACCGGATCCCATCAGAACTCTGTAGTTAAATGTGCTTAGGTGAGTGTAATACTAGGAGTGGTTACCTCTTGGGAAGTTCTCGTGTTGCACCTATTTTTTTCAGATGGGGCGTTCAACATTTTGCGCGACTGGAACTATGCTCTGCTTGTTTATTCGTAAATGTGTGTCATGGCGCCGGAGCATTTTACTTGATATTAGAACGAGAAGAAGAGGTGCAATGTGCACCCACATGGAAACAAATTACGGGAGGGGGGAGGGAAGTAAAAGGAGTGTAGGTATTTACATCGTAGAATGAAACATGTGCCATTATACCAACACAAATTCATTGGATCCCGTCAAAACTCCGCAGTTAAGTGTGCTTGGGCGAGAGTAGTACTAGGATGGGTATCCTTCTGGAAATCCTCGTGTTGCACCAATTTTTTTCAGATGGGGCGTTCGACATTACGCGCGATTGGAACTATTGTCCGCTGGTTTATTCGTAAATGTGAGTCACGGCGGCAGAGCATTTTACTTGATATTAGAACGAGAAGGAGAGGTGCAGTGTGCAGAAACAAATGACGGGAGGGGGGAGGGAAGGAGAATGAGTGTATGTATTTGCAGCACAGAATGAAACAGGTGCCATTAGACCATTACTAATTCATTGGATCCCATCAAAACTCCGCAGTTAAATGTGCTTAGGTGAGGTAGTACTAGGAGTGTTGACCTCTTAGGAAGTCCTCGTGTTGCACCCATTTTTTTCATATGGATCGCTCGACATTATGCGCGACGGGAACTATGGTTCGCTGGTTTATTCGCAAATGTGAGTCACGACGTTGGGACATTTTACTTGATATTAGAACGAGAAGCAGAGGTGTAGTGTGCACGCACAAGAAAACAAATGACAGGAGTAGGGATGGAAGGAGAAGATTTGTGTGTTTTTGAAGCGCGAAATGAAACAGGTGCGATCATACCAGCACTAATGCACCTGATCCCATCAGAACTCTACAGTTATGTTTGCTTGGGCGAGAGTAGTAGTAGGATGGGTGACCTCCTGGGAAGTACTCGTGTTGCACCCATGTTTTTACAGATGATTATTTCGACGTTACGCATTATTTGAATTATGGTCCGCAGGTTTATTCGCAAATGTGAGTCACTGCGCCGTGGCATTTTACTTGATATTAGAACGAGAACGAGAGGTGCAGTGCGCACGCACAAGGAAACAAATGACGGGAGGGGGAAGAAAGGAGGAGTGTATGTATTTGCAGCGCAAAATTAAACAAGTGCGATCATACCAGCACTAATGCACCGATCCTATCAGAACTCCGCAGTTAAGTGTGCTTGGGCGAGAGTAGTACTCGAATGGGTGACCTCCTGGGAAGTCCTCTTGTTGCACCAATTTTTTTTAGACGGGTCGTTCGACGTTACGTGCGACTGGAGCTATGGTCCGCTGGTTTATACGCAAATGTGAGTCAAGAAGCAAGGGCATTTTAATCGATATTAGAACAAGAATGAGAGGTGCAGTGTGAACGCACAAGGAAACAAATGATGGGAGGGGGGAGGGAAGGTGAAAGAGTGTATGTATTTGCAGCACGAAATTAATCAGGTGCGATCATACCAGCACTAATGCATCGGATCCCATCAGAACTTCGCAGTTAAGTGTGCTTGGGCGAGAGTAGTACTCGGATGGGTGACCTCCTAGGAAGTCCTCGTGTCGCACCACTGGAAATATAGTCCGCTGGTTTATACGTAAATGTGAGTCAAGAAGTAAGGGCATTTTAATCGATATTAGAACGAGAAGGAGAGGTGAAGTGTGAACGCACAAGGAAACAAATGATGGAAGGGGAAAGGGAAGGAGAAGGAGTGTATGTATTTGCAGCACGAAATGAAACAGGTGCGATCATACCAGCACAAATGCACTAGATCCCATCAGGACTCTGCAGTTATGTGTGCTTTGGCGAAAGTAGTTTAAGGATGGGTTACCTCTTGGGAAGTTCTCGTGTTGTACCCATTTCATTTTCAGATGGGTCGTTCACGGTTACGCGCGACTGGAACTATGGTCCGCTAGTTTATACGCAAATGTGAGTCAAGACGTAGGGACATTTTAATTGATATTAGAACGAGAAGGAGAGGTGAAGTGTGAATGCACCAGGAAACAAATGACGAGAGGGGGAAGAAAAGAAAAGGAGTGTATATATTTGCAGCGCAAAATGAAACAAGTGCGATCATACCAGTACTAATGCATCAGATTCCATTAGAATTACGCAGTTAAGTGTGCTTGGGCGAGAGTAGTACTCGGATGGGTAACCTCTTGGGAAGGCCTTCGTGCTGCACCCATTTTTTTTTCGGATGGGTCATTTGACGTTACGCACGAATGAAATTATGAACTACTAGTTCATTCGCAAAGGTTAGTCACGGTGCCAAGGCATTTTACTTGATATTATGACGAGAAGTAGAGGTGCATTGTGCACTCACAAGGAAACAAATGACGGGAGGGGGGAGGGAAGGAGAAAGAGTGTATATATTTGCAGCGTGGAATGAAACAGGTGCGATCATACCAGCACTAATGCAACGGATCAGATTAGAACTCAGCAGTTATGTGTGCTTGGGCGAGAGTAGTACTAGGATGGGTGACCTCCTGCGAAGTCCTTATATTTCACCCATTTTCTTTGAAAGTCCTCGTGTTGCACCCATTTTTTTCAGATGGATCATTCGACGTTACGCGCGACGGGAACTATGGTCCGCTAGTTTATTCGTAAATGTGAGTCATGACGTTGGGACATTTTACTTGATATTAGAACGAGAAGCAGAGGAGCAGTGTGCACGCACAAGAAAACAAATGACGGGAACAGGGATGGAATGAGAAGGTTTGTGTGTTTTTAAAGCGCGAAATGAAACAGGTGTGATCATACCAGCACTAATGCACCGGATCCCATCAGAACTCCGCAGTTATGTTTGCTTGGGCGAGAGTAGCAGTAGGATGAGTGACCTCCTGGGAAGTACTCGTGTTGCACCCATTTTTTTACAGATGATTCTTTCGATGTTACACGCGACTTGAATTATGGTCCACAGGTTTATTCGCAAATGTGATTCACGGCGTTGTGGCATTTTACTTGATATTATAACGAGAACAAGAGGTGCAGTGCGCACGCACAAGGAAACAAATTACGGGAGGGGGAAGAAAGGAGAAGGAGTGTATGTATTTGCAGCGCAAAATTAAATAGGTGCGATCATACCAGTACTAATGCAGCGGATCCCATCAGAACTCCGCAGTTAATTGTTTTTGGGCGAGAGTAGTACTCGGATGGGTGACCTCTTGGGAAGTCCTCGTGTTGCACAAATTTTTTTTCAGACGGGTTGTTCGATGTTACGCGCAACTGGAACTATGGTTCGTTGGTTTATACGCAAATGTGAGTCAAGAAGCAGAGGCATTTTAATCCATATTAGAACAAGAAGGAGAGGTGCAGTGTGAACACACAAGGAAACAAATGATGGGAGCGGGGAGAGAAGGAGAAGGAGTGTATGTATTTGCAGCACGAAATGAAAGAGGTACGATCATACCAGCTCAAATGCACCAGATCCCATCAGAACTTCACAGTTAAGTATGCTTTGGGGAAAGTAGTACAAAGATGGTTACCTCCAGGGAAGTTCTCATGTTGCATCCATTTTTTTTTTCAGATGGGTCGTTCGACGTTACACGCGACTGGAACTATGGTCCGTTGGTTTATATGCAAATGTGAGTCAAGACGCAGGGACATTTTAATTGATATTAGAACGAGAAGGAAAGGTGAAGTGTGAACGCACTAGGAAACAAATGACGGGAGGGGGAAGAAAGGAGAAGGACAGTATATATTTGCAGCACTAAATGAAACAGTTGCGATCATACCAGCACTAACGCACCAGGTCCCATCAGAACTCGCAGTTAAGTGTGCTTGGGCGAGAGTATGACTAGGATGGGTGACCTCCTGGGAAGTCCTCGTATTGCACCTATTTTTTTTCGGATGGGTCGTTCGACGTTACGCACGATTGGAATTATGAACTGCTGGTTCATTCGCAAAGGTGAGTCACAGTGCCAGGGCATTTTACTTGATATTAGAATGAGAAGGAGAGATGCGGAGTGCACGCATAAGGAAACAAATGACGGCAGAAGGGATGAAAGGAGAAAAAGTGTATGTATTTGCAGCGCAGAATGAAACATGAGCGATCATACTAGCACTAATGCAACAGATTCTATTACAATTCCGCAGTTAAGGGTTCTTGGGCTAGAGTAGTACTAGGATGGGTGACCTCCTGCGAAGTCCTTATATTTCACCCATTTTCTTGGGAAGTCCTCGTGTTGCACCCATTTTTTTTAGATGGATCGTTCGACGTTACGCACGACGGGAACTATGGTCCGCTGGTTTATTCGCAAATGTCAGTCACGACATTGGGACATTTTACTTGATATTAGAACGAGAAGTAGAGGTGCAGTATGCAAGCACAAGAAAACAAATGACGGGAGCAAGGATGGAAGGAGAAGGTTTGTGTGTTTTTAAATCGCGAAATGAAACAGGTGCGATCATTCCAGCACTAATGCATCGGATCCCATCAGAACTCCGCAGTTATGTTTGCTTGGGTAAGAGTAGTAGTAGGATGGGTGACCTCCTGGGAAGTACTCGTGTTGCACCCATTTTTTTGCAGATGATTCTTTCGACGTTACGCGTGACTTGAATTATGGTCCGCTAGTTTATTCGCAAATGTGAGTTACGGCGCCGTGGCATTTTACTTGATATTAGAACGAGAATAAGAGGTGCAGTGCGCACGCACAAGGAAACAAATGACGGGAGGGGGAAGAAAGGAGGAGTGTTTGTATTTGCAGTGCGAAATTAAATTGGTGCTGTAACACCCAAAATTTGTATTTTTTATTATTTAATTTATTTTAATTTTTATTAGAATTTTTATTTAATTTTATTCTATTTTAATATTTAATTTATAAAGTTTTAATTTAATTTAATTTAATTTAATAAAAAAAAATAATAATAATAATAAATTAGGGTAAAATTATTTTTGATATTTAATTGAAATTGATTTTGGGAAAAAGGGGTGAAAATTTGAATTCTGGGGGTGTTTTTGAAAAGAAAACCAAAAATCGGAGGTCAAAACGTAATTTAGAAAAGTTGTGCCACGTCAACAGCCCAGTCAGCAGCCCCGACCAACCAGAACACGCTGCGTGGCAAGGACGCTGACGCGGGAGGCCACGCGAGACGGAGCCGCGTGGGCGATCCGCGTGCACACGATCAAACGGTTTAGATCTCACACGTGCGGACGACCCAGATCTCACGCGCACGGACGGCCCAGATCTCATGCGTGCGGACGGCCCAGATTGAATCACGCACGAACGGCCCAGATCGCATCGCGATGGACGACCCAGATTTATTCCCATTTTAATCGCGATTGGACGGCCCAGACTAAATCGTGATGGACGGCTGAGATTAAAAGGGAAAGGTTATAAATAACCTCACCCACACCCAACCCCAAATCCTACCCGCCAGTACCCTCGCCGGAGAAGAAGAACCAGTCACTGGAGGAGCCAGCCACCGCCACCCGCCGCCGCACAGGAGGATTTTCTGACTGCCAAACGAGGTAACTTTTTCTCTCCTTGGCTCGTTTTTTGATGCTGAATCCGCCTATGGCCAAATCGGCCGAAAAATACCGCCGAAGTCCAGCGGCGCTGCCGCGGCTTCCCTCAGTTTTTGCCTTCGATGAGGTCCTTTCCGGTTCCCGTTCGATGCAATTTTTACACCACTGTGATCACTGTCCTTTTTTCTACAGGTTGATCGGAGCAAAACGTCAAATCACGACTCGCACCGGAGAAGTCGCCGCACCCGAGAGCTCCGCCGCCAGTAAATCTCAATTTTTCATAATTTTTTTGCCCACCGAGGGCCCTAGGGTTTTTTTATCACATGAACCAACGCAAGTTTTGCCGAATTCAGCCAAAAACGGCCAACCCGAGGCAGATCGCCGCCGCTGGCGACGATGCCGTCGCTGAAGCACGGCGGAGCCACCGTGCCAGAATTTTGATATTGGTCGAAAGGGCTTTGGGTCTGATTTTAGGTTTTTTTTTGGGACACGCGCAGGTACCGAAAGCGTGTTTATGTTCCCGGGAGAAAATTCAGAGAATTTAGGATTGCCCGTAGGCGCAGTGTAAAGTCGATTTCAGACCCTGAAACAAGTAAGGATCTCTCACCCTATTTCCTATCACAATATTAAAGTTCAATAAATGATAAAACGGTATTCGTGAAATTAATGGATGTGTATAATTACTTA
Organism: Carica papaya; assembly: GCF_054855325.1. Classification (NCBI taxonomy): domain Eukaryota; kingdom Viridiplantae; phylum Streptophyta; class Magnoliopsida; order Brassicales; family Caricaceae; genus Carica; species Carica papaya. The sequence continues at coordinate 19,305,321 of NC_142313.1, forward strand.
AGGTTGCTAATGGAGCCCGAATTTGGTGTATCTGTCGATCAGTTGTTGTTTGATCTATTTTAACGTTTTAAATGCAGTGTGGTACTTGATGTGGTTATTTTATGGTTTTGTATGCATTAATCCCTGTTTCATTTATTATGGTTTGAATTATGGTGAACCCGATGTTGTGTCGTCTTGCTTGGTGTTCATTATTGGTTTACGTGTTTATGTTTGATTGGATAATTGAGACCAAGAAAAATGGAAAAAGGTATGTGGATTGATAAATGGATAATGTCGACAGCCTCACTAGATATCCTGGGAGATGGTGGACGGACTGGGACCATAGGGAACCCTACCGGGAACGTGGTCTCTCATATCGGACTGGGTATGGAGACTTTATGTGTTTTGGCGCCCATACCGGACGGGGTATGGGGACGGTCCGTTTCACCCTCATACCAGACGGGGTATTGAGGTTTATGGTTTTGGCGCCCATACCAGACGGGGTATGGGGACCCTAGAATCAGGATATTAATATTGATGGTTCACGTGTAGCGGGAACCCCCTATGGATCCCCATGGATACTAGTAGACTGGTAAAAGAGGAGAATTGTTGTCTAATTATTGAAGTACAAAAGTATAACATGTGTTATCTTACAAAGTGTACATGATTTTATGATGGTTATAATGTTATTGTTTTCATATGTTATTTTCATGATTTTATGATTTTATGATGGTAAGTGGACAGTAAAGATTTTTATTATTAATAAATGAGTTTGTTATAAGTTATGCTCAATTGGTCATTTTTGTTTTCTACAAACCTTTACTTCTGTGGTAGTGAGATAGTGTGATGTCTTTATTGGGCTAGTGTAGCTCATTCCTTACTTAACCATTTCAGATCAGGAGGACGTGGTTCCCGAGCCCGTTCCGCAGAAAGATGGCGAGTTAGATGCCTAAAGATTTTATAGTTCTCTTTATAGTGTTCATTTCGAGTATTTTCTTTAATTAGTTTATTTTTTCTCACGTTGAATATGTTTATGGTTATTGTGTAAGGGATGTAAATAAGAATTTTTATTTCGCTTCCGCACTTAGAATTTTTAGTACATAAATTTTCATTTTTATTTCCGAGGCCGTTACAGGTGCGATCATACCAGCACTAATGCAACGGATCCTATCAGAACTCCACAGTTAAGTGTGCTTGGGCGAGAGTAGTACTCGAATGGGTGACCTCCTGGGAAGTCCTCGTGTTGCACCAATTTTTTTTCAGACGGGTTGTTCGACGTTATGTGCGACTAGAACTATAGTCCGCTGGTTTATACGCAAATGTGATCAAGAAGCAGGGGTATTTTAATCAATATTAGAACGAGAAGGAGAGGTGCAGTGTGAACGCACAAGGAAACAATTGATGGGAGGGGGGAGGGAAGGAGAAGGAGTGTATGTATTTGCAGTACCAAATGAAATAGGTGCGATCATACAAGCACAAATGCACCGGATCCCATTAGAACTCCGCAGTTAAGTGTGCTTTGGCAAAAGTAATACAAGGATGTGTTACCTCCTGGGAAGTTCTTGTGTTGCACACATTTTTTTTCAGATGGGTCGTTCGACGTTACGCGCGACTGGAACTATGGTCTACTGGTTTATACGTAAATGTGAGTCAAGACACAGGGGCATTTTAATTGATATTAGAATGAGAAGGAGAGGTGAAGTGTGAACGCACAAGGAAACAAATGACGGGAGGGGGAAGAAATGAGAAGGAGTGTATATATTTGCAGCGCGAAATGAAACAAGTGCGATCATACTAGAACTAATGCACCGGATCCTATCAGAACTCCGCAGTTAAGTGTGTTTGGGCGAGAGTAGTACTAGGATGGGTGACCTCCTAGGAAGTCCTCGTGTTGCACCAATTTTTTTTTCAGATGGGTCGTTCGACATTACGCGCGACTAGAACTATGGTCCGCTGGTTTATACGTAAATGTGAGTCAAGAAGCAATGGCATTTTAATTGATATTAGAATGAGAAGGAGAGGTGCAATGTGAACGCACAAGGAAACAAATGATGGGAGGGGGGAGGGAAGGAGAAGGAGTGTATGTATTTGCAGCACGAAATGAAACAGGTGCGATCATACAAGCATAAATGCACTGGATCAAATCAGAACTCCGCAGTTAAGTGTGCTTTGGCGAAAGTAGTACAAGGATGGGTTATCTCTTGGGAAGTTCTCATGTTGCACCCATTTTTTTTCAGATGGGTCGTTCAACGTTACGTGAGACTGGAACTATGGTCCCCTGGTTTATTCACAAATGTGAGTCACGACATTGGGACATTTTACTTGATATTAGAACAAGAAGCAGAGGTGCAGTGTGCACGCACAAGAAAACAAATGATGGGAGCGGGGATGGAAGGAGAAGGTTTGTATGTTTTTGAAGCGCGAAATGAAACAAGTGCGATCATACCAGCACTAATGCATCGGATCCCATCAGAACTCCGCATTTATGTTTGCTTGGGCGAGAGTAGTAGTGTATGTATTTGCATTGCGAAATTAAATAGGTGCGATCATACCAGCACTAATGCACCGAATTCCATCAGAACTCCGTAGTTAGGTGTGCTTCGGCGAGAGTAGTACTAGGATGGGTGACCTCCTGAGAGGTCCTCGTGTTGCACCCATTTTTTTTCAGATGGGTCGTTCGACGTTACACGCGAATAGAATTATGAACCGGTTAATTCGCAAAGGTGAGTCACGGTGCCGAGGCATTTTTCTTAATATTAGAACGAGAATAAGAGATGCAGAGTGCATGCACAAGGAAACAAATGACGGCAGGGGGGATTGAAGTTGAAAGAGTGTATGTATTTGTAGCGCAGAATGAAACATGAGCGATCATACAAGCACTAATGCAACAGATTCTATCAGAACTCTGCAGTTAAGGGTGCTTGGGCGAGAGTAGTACTAGGATGGGTGACCTCCTACGAAGTCCTTATATTTCACCCATTTTCTTGGGAAGTCCTCGTGTTGCACCCATTTTTTTTAGATGGATCGTTCGACGTTACGCGCGACAAGAACTATGGTCCGCTGGTTTATTCGCAAATGTCAGTCACGACATTGGGACATTTTACTTGATATTAGAATGGGAAGGAGAGGTGCAGTATGCACGCACAAGAAAACAAATGAGGGGAGCGGGGAATGAAGGAGAAGATTTGTATGTTTTTGAAGCGCAGAATGAAACAGGTGCGATCATACCAGCACTAATGCACCGGATCCCATCAGAACTCCGCAGTTATATTTGTTTGGGCGAGAGTAGTAGTATGATGGTTGACCTCATGGGAAGTATTCGTGTTGCACCTATTTTTTTGCAGATGATTCTTTCGACTATACGTGCGACTTGAATTATGGTCCACTAGTTTATTCGTAAATGTGAGTCACGGCGCTGCGGCATTTTAATTGATATTAGAACGAGAATGAGAGGTGCAATACGCACACACAAGGAAACAAATGACGAGAGGGGAAAGAAAGGAGGAGTGTATGTATTTGCAGCGCGAAATTAAATAGGTGCTATCATACCAGCACTAATGCACCGGATCCCATCAGAACTGCGCAATTAAGTGTGCTTGGGCGAGAGTAGTACTCGGATGGGTGACCTCCTAGGAAGTCCTCGTGTTGCACCAATTTTTTTCAGATGGGTCGTTCGGCGTTATGCGCGACTGGAACTATGGTCCGCTGGTTTGTACGTAAGTGTGAGTCTTTTGTGAATAAACCAGCGGACCATAGTTCCAGTCGTGTGTAACGTCGAACTACCCATCTCCAAAAAAATAGGTGCAACAGGAGGACTTCTCAGGAGGTCACCCATTCTAGTACTACTTTTTCCCAAACACACTTAATTGTGGACTTCTGATGGGATCCAGTGTATTAGTGCAGGTATGATCGCACTTGTTTTATTCTGCGCTGTAAATACATACACTCATTTTTTCCCTCCCCCCTCCAGTCATTTGTTTTCTTGTGCGTGCACACTGCACCTCTCCTTCTCGTTCTAATATCAAGTAAAATGCTCTGGCGTCGTGACTCACATTTGCGAATAAACTAGAGGACCATTGTTTCAGTCGCGCATAACGTCAAACTACCAATCTGTAAAAAAATGGTGCAACACGAGTACTTCCGAGGAGGTCATCCATCCTAGTACTACACTCGCCCAAGCACACATAACTGCAGAGTTCTGATGAGATCCGGTGCATTAGTGCTGGTATGATCGCACCTGTTTCATTCCGCGTTGCAAATACATAAACACCTTCTCCTTCCCTTCACCCTCCCATCATTTGTTTCTTTGTGCGTGCACACTGCACCTCTCCTTCTCGTTCTAATATCAAGTAAAATGCCTCGGCGCCATGACTTACACTTGCGAATAAACCAGTAGACCATAGTTCCAGTCGCGCGTAACGTCGAACGCCCCATCTGAAAAAAATAGGTGAAACACAAGAACTTCCCAGGAGGTCACCACTCCTAGTACTACATTCACCCAAGCACATTTAAATGCGTAGTTCTGATGGGATCCGGTGAATTAATGATGGTATGATGGCACCTATTTCATTCCGCGCTGGAAATACATATACTCCTTCTCCTTCTCTCCCCCCTTCCGTTATTGTTTTGCTTTTGCGTGCACACTGCACCTCTCATTCTCCTTTTAATATCGAGTAAAATATCCCAGCTCCGTGACTCACATTTGTGAATAAACTAGCGGACCATAGTTCCAGTCGCGCGTAACGTCGAATGACCCATCTGCAAAAAAATAGGTGCAACACGAGGACTTCCCAGGAGGTCATAACTCCTAGTACTACACTCGCCTAAGCACATTTAACTGCGGAGTTCTGATGGGATCTAGTGAATTACTGATGGTATAATGGCACCTGTTTCATTCTGCGCTGCAAATACATACACTCCTTCTCCTTCCTTCCTCCCTCTCGTCATTTATTTCCTTGTGCGTGCACAATGCACCTCTGCTTCTCATTCTAATATCAAGTAAAATGCCCGAGCGCTGTGACTCATATTTGTGAATAAACCAGCGGACCATATTTCCAGTCGTGCGTAACGTCGAAGGACCCATCTGCAAAAAAAAAAGTGAAACATGAGGACTTCCAAGGAGGTCACCCATCCTAGTACTACTCTCGCCCAAGCACACTTTACTGCGGAGTTTTGATGAGATCCGGTGCATTAGTGTTGGTATGATCGCACTTGTTTCATTCCACGCTATAAATACATACACTCCTTCTCCTTCCCTCCCCCTCCCGTCCTTTGTTTTCTTGTGCGTGCACACTGTATCTCTCATACTCGTTCTAATATCAAGTAAAATGCCCCGGTGACATAAATCACATTTGCGTATAAACCAGCGGACTATAGTTCCAGTTGCGCGTAATGCTAAACGACCCATCTGAAAAAAAAAATTGGTGCAACACGAGAACTTCCCAAGAGATCACCCATCCTAGTACTACTTTCGCCCAAGAACACTTAACTGCGGAGTTCTGATGGGATCCGGAGCATTAGTGCTGGTATGATCGCACCTATTTAATTTTGCGCTGTAAATATATATAGTCCTTCTCCTTTCTTCCCCCTCCCGTCATTTGTTTCCTTGTGCGTGCGCACTGCACCTCTCGTTTTCGTTCTAAGATCAAGTAAAATGCCACGGCGCCACGACTCACATTTGCGAATACACCAGCGGACCAAAGTTCTAGTCACGCGTAACGTCGAAACAATCATCCGAAAAAAATGGGTGCAACACGAGAACTTCCCTAGAGGTAACCCATCCTTATACTACTTTCGCCAAAGCACACTTAACTGCGGAGCTCTGATGGGATCCGATGCATTTGTGCTGGTATGATCGCACCTGTTTCATTTCGTGCTGCAAATACATACACTCCTTCTAATTCCCTCCCCCCTCCCATCATTTGTTTCCTTGTGCGTTCACACTACACCTCTCATTCTCATTCTAATATCAATTAAAATGCCTCTGCGTCTTGACTCACATTTGCGTATAAACCGGACCATAGTTCCAGTCGCGCGTAACGTCGAAAGACCCATCTGAAAAAAAATTGGTGCAACACGAGGACTTCCCAGAAGGTCACCCATCTGAGTACTACTCTCGCCCAAGCACACTTAACTGCAGAGTTCTAATGGGATCCGGTGCATTAGTGCTGGTATGATCGCACCTATTTAATTTTGTGCTGCAAATACATACATTCCTCATTAATGCTGGTATGATCGCACCTATTTAATTTTGTGCTGCAAATACATACATTCCTTATCCATTCTTCCCCCTCCCGTCATTTGTTTCCTTGTGCGTGCGCAATGCACCTCTTGTTCTCGTTCTAATATCAATTAAAATGCTACGGCGCCGTGACTCACATTTGTGAATAAACCAGCGGACCATAATTTAAGTCGCACATAACGTCGAAAGAATCATCTGCAAAAAAATGGGTGCAACACGAGTGCTTCCCAGGAGGTCACCCATCCTACTACTACTCTCGCCCAAGCAAACATAACTACGGAGTTCTGCTGGGATCCAGTGCATTAGTGTTGGTATGATCGCACCTGTTTCATTCTGCTCTTCAAAAACATACAAACCTTTTCCTTCCTTCCCCGCTCCCGTCATTTATTTTCTTATGCGTGCACACTGCACTTCTACTTATCGTTCTAGTATCAAGTAAAATGTCCCAACGTCGTGACTCACATTTGCGAATAAACCAGCGGACCATAATTTCTGTCGCGCGTAACATCGAACGATCCATCTGAAAAAAATGGGTGCAACACGAGGACCACAATTAAGTGTGCTTGGGCGAGAGTAGTACTAGAATGGATGACCTCCTAGGAAGTCCTTGTGTTGCACCTATTTTTTTGCAGATGGGTCGTTCGACTTTACGCATGACTGGAACTATGGTCCGCAATTAAGTGTGTTTGGGCAGAGTAGTACTACAATGGGTGACTTCGTGGGAAGTTCTCATGTTGCACTTATTTTTTTACAAATGGGTCATTCGACGTTACGCGCTATTGGAACTATGGTCCGCCGGTTTATTCGCAAATGTGAGTCACGGCGCCGTAGCACTTTACTTGATATTAGAACGAGAAGGAGAGGTGCAGTGTGCATGCACAAAGAAACAAATGACAGGAGAGGGGAGGGAAGGAAAATGAGTGTATGTATTTGCAGCACGGAATGAAACAGGTGCTATGATACCAGCACAAATGCACTGAATCCCATTAGAACTCCGCAGTTAAGTGGGCTTGGGCGATAGTAGTACTAGAATGGGTGACCTCCTATGAAGTCCTCGTGTTGCACCAATTTATTTGTAGATGGGTCGTTCGACTTTATGCACGACTAGAACTATGGTCTGCTGGTTTATTCGCAAATGTGAGTCCTGTCGTCGGGGCATTTTACTTGATATTAGAACGAGTAGGAGAGATACAGTGTGCACGCACAAGGACACAAATGACGGGAGGGGGAGGGAAGGAGAAGGAGTGTATGTATTTGCAGTGCAGAATGAAACTAGTGCGATCATACCAGCACTAATGCATCGGATCCTATTAGAACTCTGCATTTAAGTGTTCTTGGGCGAGAGTAGTACTAGGATGGGTGACCTCCTGGGAAGTACTCGTGTTGCAGCCATCTTTTTCTTAATATTATTCCTGCATCCATTTATAGTCCACCACGTGATAAGAGTGTCTTTACGAGCATCGTAAATAATAGAACAAGCAAAATAGAGGTGCAGCGGATGGTCCGTTCATCTGGGCATGAATTGAGGCAACGGGGCATTTTACTTGATATTACAACTAGAAGTAGAGGTGCGGTATCCACACAGAGCGAAACAAATGATGGGAGGGGGGAGGGAGAGAGAAGGGGTATATGTATTTGAAGTGAGGAATAGGATGGGTAGGATCATACTAGCACTAATGCATCATATCCCATCATAATCTGCAGTTAAGCGTGTTTGGGCGAGAGTAATACTATGATGAGTGACCTCCTGGGAAGTGCTTGTGTTGCACCCGTCTTTTTGCGGACATGGCACCAAACATTACAGGCGACCGGAGCCATAGTCCGCTGGTTCATTTGTAAGCGTGAGTCGCCGCGCCGGGGCATTTCACTTACTTTTCTTGTGCACTCATTTATAATCCACCACGTGATAAGAGAGCCATTACAAGCATCTTACGTAGTAGAACAATAAAAAAAAGGTGTGGCGGGTGATCCTTTAATCTGGGCATAAGTCGAGGTGCTGGGGCATTTTTCTTGATATTAAAACTAGAAATAGAGATTCAATGTGCGCGCACAGCGAAAAAAATGACGGGAGAGGGGAGGAAAAGAGAAGGGGTATATGTATTTGCAATGCAGAATAGAAGGGGTGTGATCATACCAGCACTATTGCACCAAATCCCATCGAACTATACAGTTAAGCTTGCTTGGGCGAGAGTAGTACTAAGATCGGTAACCTCTTGAGAAGTCCTCGTGTTGCATTGTCTTTTTGCAAACGGAGCGTAGAAATAGAGGTGTGGTGTGTGCGCACAACGAAAGAAATGACGGGAGGGGGGAGGGAAGGAGAAGGGGTATATGTACTTGCAGCGTGGAATGGAAGTGCTGCAATCATACCTGCACTAATGCACTGGATCCCATCGAATTTCGTAGTTAAGTGAGCTTGGACGGAAGTATTACTTAGATGTGTGACCTCCTGGAAAGTTCTCATGTTCCACTCGTTTTTTTACTAACGGGACGTTAAACATTATGCGCGATCAAAGCCATCGTCCCTCGGAGTGAGTCGCAACGCCAAGTCATTTTTCTTAATATTTTTCGTGCATTCATTTATAGTTCGTCACGTGATAAGAGTGTCATTACGAGCATCTTACATAGTAGAATAACGAAAAACGAGGTGCATGGGGTAGTCCGTTTATCTGGGCGTGAGTCGAGGCGCCGGAGCATTTTGCTCTATATTAGAACTATAAGCAGAGGTGCAATGTTCACGCATAGCGAAATAAATAACAGGGAGGGAGGGAGGGAGAAGGGGTATATGTATTTGTAGCGCAAAATAGAAGAGGTACGATCATACTAGCACTAATGCATCGGATCCCAACGAACTCCGTAGTTGAGCGTGTTTTGGCGAGAGTAGTACTAGGATGGGTGATCTTTTGGGAAGTCCTCGTGTTGCGCCCGTCTTTTTACAGATGGGGTGTTAAACGTTATGCGCAATAGGAGCCGTAGTCCATCGGCATGAGTCGTAGCGCCAGAATATTTTGCTCAATATTTTTCATGCATTCATTTATAGTCCACCACATGATAAGAGTGTCAGTACAAGCATCTTACATAGTAGAACAATGAAAAATGAGGTAAGATAGGCGGTTCGTTTATCTAGGCGTGAGTCGAGGTGCTCAGACATTTCGCTTGATATTAGAACTAGAAACAGAGGTGTAGTGTGCATGCACAGCGAAACAAATGACGGGAGCGGGGAGGGAAGGAGAAGGGGTATATGTATTTGTAGCACGAAATGGAAGGGGTGCGATAATACCAACACTAATGCATCGGATCCTGTCAAACTCCGTAGTTAAGCGTGCTCTAGTGAAAGTAGTATTAGGATGGGTGACCTCCTGCGAAGTCCTCGTGTTCCACCCGTCTTTTTATGGACGGGGCGTTAAATATTACGCGTGACCGGAGCAACAGCCCGCTAGTGTTAGTCGCGGCATTTGGACATTTTGCTTAATATTTTTCATGCATTCATTTATATTCCATCACGAGATAAGAATGTCATTGCGATTATCTTACATAAAAGAACAATAAAAATAGAGTTGTGACGGGCAGTCTATTCATCTAGGCATGAGTTGAGATGCCTTGGTATTTCACTTGATATTAGAACTAGAAACAGAAGTGCGGTGTGCGTGCACAACAAAATAAATGATGAGAGGGGAGAGGGAAGGAGAAGTGGTATATGTATTTGCAGCGCAGAATGAAAGGTGTGCGATCATACCAGCACTAATGCATCAGATCCCATCGAACTTCGTAGTTAATCGTGCTTGGGCGAGAGTAATATTAGGATGGGTGATCTCCTAGGAAGTTCTCATGTTGCACCCTTCTTTTTGCAGATGAGGCGTTAAATGTTACGCGGGACTAGAGCAACAGTCACTGTTTAATTCGCAAACATGAGTCACGGCGCCAGAGCATTTTGCTTAATATTATTCGTGCATTCAATATTAGCCCACCACGTGATAAGATTATTATTACGAGCATCTTACTTAGTAGAACAATAAAAAAAGAGGTGTGGCGGGTGTTCCGTTCATATAGACATGAGTCGAGGCACCGGAGCATTTCGCTCGATATTTGAACTAGAAGTAGAGGTACGTTGCGTGCACAACAAAACAAATGACGAGAAGGGAGAGGGAAGGAGAAGGAATATATGTCTTTGCGGCACAAATTAGAAGGGGTGCGATCATACCAGCATTATTTCACGGGATCCATCAGAACTCTGTAGTTAAGCGTGCTTGGGCGAGAGTAGTTCTACGATGGGTGACCTCTTGGGAAGCACTCGTGTTGCACCTTTTTTTTTGCAGACGGGGCGTTAAATGTTACAGGGGACTGGAGTGACAGTCTGCCTGTTCATTCGCAAATGTTAGTCACAGTGCCGGGGCATTTTTCTTAATACTTTTCATGCATTTAATTAAAGCCCATCAAGTGATGAGAGTATCATTGCGAACATCTTAAATAGTAGAACAACGAAAAATGAGGTACGGCGGGCGATCCGTTCATATGGGCATGAGTCGAGGTGCCAGGGCATTTCACTCGATATTAGAACTAGAAGCAGAGGTGAGTTGTGCGCACAGCGAAACAAATGACGAGAAGGGAGAGGGAAGGACAAGTGGTATATGTCTTTACGGTGCAAATTAGAAGGGGTGCGATCATACCAGCACTAGTTCACCGGATCTCATCAGAACTCCGCAGTCAAGCGTACTTGGGTGAGAGTAGTAGTAGGATGGGTGACCTCTTAGGAAGTACTCGTGTTGCACCCTTCTTTTTGTAGAGGGGACATTAAATGTTACCGGGACCAAAGAGATGGTCCGACGGTTCATTCACAAACGTGAGTCACGGCACCGGAACATTTTGCTTAATATTTTTCGTGCATTCAATTAAAGTCCATCACGTGTTGAGAGTGTCATTGCGAGCATCTTACATAGTAGAACAATGAAAAAGGAGGTGCGCTGGGTGTTTTATATAGACATGAGTCGAGGTGCCGGGGCATTTCGCTCGATATTAGAACTAGAAGTAGAGGTGAGTTGCGCCCACAGCGAAATAAATGATGGGAAGGGAGAGGGAAGGGGAAGGGTTATATGTATTTGTGGCGCAAACCATAACGATTACGATCATACCAGCACTAGTTCACCGGATCCCATCAGAACTCCGTAATCAAGCGTTCTTGGGTGAGAGTAGTACTAGGATGTGTGGCCTTCTGGGAAGTACTCGTGTTCCACCCTTCTTTCTACAAATAGGGCGTTAAATGTTACACGGGAACGGAGTGACGGTATGCCGGGACATTTTGCTTAATATTTTTTGCACATTCAATTAAAACCAATCACGTGATAAGTGTGTCATTACGAGCACCTTATATAATATAACAACAAAAAATGAGGTGCGATGGTCGATCCATACATATGGGCATGAGTCAAGGCGCTGGGGCATTTCGCGTAACATTAGAACTAGAAGAAGAAGTGAGGTGCGCGCACATCGAATCAAAAAATGGGAGGGGAGAGGGAAGGAGAAGGGGCATATATATTTGCGGTGCAAACAAGAAAGGGTGCGATCATATCAGCACTAGTTCACCGGATTCCATCAGAACTCTGCAGTTATGCGTGCCTGGGCGAGAGTAGTACTAGGATGGGTTATCTCCTAGGAAGCTCTCAGCTCTCGTGTTGCATCCTTCTTTTTTCAGACTGGGCGTTAAACGTTACGCGGGACTGTAGCGACGGTCTACCGGTTCATTCGCAAACGTGAGTCACGGCGTCGGAGCATTTTGTTCAATATTTTTCGCGCATTCAATTAAAGCCCATCACGTGATAAGAGTGTCTGTGAGCATATTACATAGTAGAACAATAAAAAATGAGATGTGGCGCTATCCGTTCATATGGGCACAGGTCGAGACGCCAGGGTATTTAGCTTGATATTAGAATTAGATGTAGAGGTGAGGTGCACGCACAGCGAACCAAATGACAGAAGGGGAGAGGAAAGGAGAAGGGGTATATGTACTTACGACGCAAACTAGAATGGGTGCGATCATACCAGCACTAGTTCACCGGATCCCATCTAAACTCTGTAGTTAAGCGTGCTTGGGCGAGAGTAGTACTGGGATGGGTGATCTCTTGGGAAGTTCTTGTGTTGCACCTTTTTTTTTGTAGACGGGGAGTTAAACATTCAGCTGTACCAGAGCGATGGTCCGCCGGTTCATTTGTAAATGTGAGTCACGGCACCGGAGAAGTTTTCTTAATATTTTTTTAGCATTCAATTAAAGCCCATCACATGATGAGACTGTAATTGCGAGCATCTTAAATAGTAGAACAACAAAAAATGAGAGGCAGCGGGCGATCCGTTTATATGGGCATAAGTCGAGATGGGTTGTTCGACGTTACGCGCAATTGGAACTTTAGTCTGCTGGTTTATTCATAAATGTAAGTCACGGCGTCGAGGTATTTTACTTGATATTAGAACGAGAAGAAGAGGTGCAGTGTGCACGCACAAGGAAACAAATGACGGGAGGGGGGAGGAAAAGAGAAGGAGTGTATGTATTTACAGCGCAGAATGAAACAGGTGCCATTATACCATCATTAATTCACCAGATCCCATCAGAACTCTGAAGTTAAATGGGTTTAGGCGAGTGTAGTACTAGAAGTTGTGACCTCTTAGGAAGTCCTTGTGTTGTACCTATTTTTTTCAGATGGGGCGTTCGACATTATACGCGACTGGAATTATGGCCTACTGGTTTATTCGCAAATGTGAGTCACGGCACCGAAAAATTTTATTTAATATTATAATGAGAAGGAGAGGTGCAGTGTGCACACATAAGGAAACAAATGACAGGAGAGGGGAGGGAAGGAGAAGGAGTATATGTATTTGCAGCATGGAATGAAACAGGTGCGATCATACAAGCACTAATGCATCGGATCCCATCAGAACTCTGCAGTTAAGTGTCTTTGGGCGAGAGTAGTATTAGAATCCTGAGAAGTACTCGTGTTGCACATATTTTTTTGCAGATTGGTCGTTCGACCTTATGCACGACTGGAACTATGGTCCGCTGGTTTATTCACAAATAAGAGTCACGGTGCCGGGGCATTTTACTAGATATGAGAATGAGAAGCAGAGGTGCAGTGTGCACGCACAAGAAAACAAATGACGGGAGGGGAGAGAGAAGGAGAAAGAGTGCATATATTTGCATTGCAGAAAGAAACAAGTGTCATTATACCAGTACTAATGCACCAGATCCCAACAGAACTCCGCAGCTAAGTATGCTTGGGCGAGAGTAGTACTAGAACGGGTGACCTCTTGGGAAGTCCTCGTGTTGCACTTATATTTTTACAGATGGGTCGTTTGATGTTACGTGCGACTGGAACTTTAGTCCGCTGGTTTATTCACAAATGTGAATCATGACACCAGGGCTTTTTACTTGATATTAGAATGAAAAGAAGAGGAGCAGTGTGCACGCACAAGGAAATAAATGACGGGATGGGGGAGGGAAGGAGAAGGAGTGTATGTATTTGCAACGCAGAATAAAACAAGTGCGATCATACCAACACTAATGAACCGGATCCAATCAGAAGTCTGCATTTAAGTGTGTTTGGGCGAGAGTAGTACTAGAATGGGTGATCTCCTGGGAAGTCCTCGTGTTGGACCTATTTTTTTGCAGATGGGTCGTTCGACGTTACGCATGACTGGAAATATGGTCCGCAGTTAAGTGTGTTTGGGCAGAGTAGTACTACTATGGGTGACCTCCCAGGAAGTTCTCGTGTTGCACTTATTTTTTTACAGATGGGTTGTTTGACGTTACGCGCGACTGGAACTATGGTCCCTTGGTTTATTCGTAAATGTGAGTCACGGCGCCGGGGCATTTTACTTGATATTTGAACGAGAAGGAGAGGTGCAGTGTACACGCACAAGGAAATAAATGACAGGAGGGAGGAGGGAGGAGGGAAGGAGAAGGAGTGTATGTATTTGCAGCGTGAAATAAAACAAGTGCGATCATACCAGCACTAATGCACCGGATCCCAATCGAAGTCCGCAGTTAAATGTGCATGGGCGAGAGTAGTACTAGAATAGGTGACCTCCTAGGAAGTCCTCGTGTTGCACCTATTTTTTTGCAGATGGGTCGTTCGACGTTAGGCACGACTAGAACAATGGTCTGCAGTTAAGTGTGTTTGGGCAAAGTAGTACTAGGATGGGTGACCTCCTGGGAAGTTCTCGTGTTGCACTTATTTTTTAATAGATGGGTCGTTTGACGTTACACGCGACTGTAACTATGGTCCCTTAGTTTATTCATAAATGTGAGTCACGACGCCGGGGTATTTTACTTGATACTAGAACAAGAAAGAGAGATGCAGTGTGCACGCACAAGGAAACAAATGACGGCAGGGGGGAGGGAAGGAGAAGGAGTGTATGTATTTGCAGCGCAGAATAAAACAAGTGCGATAATACCAGCACTAATGCACCGGATCCCATCAGAAGTCTGCAGTTAAGTGTGCTTGGGTGAGAGTAGTACTAGAATTTGTGACCTCCTGGGAAGTCCTCGTGTTGTACCTATTTTTTACAGATGGGTCGCTCGACATTACACACGATTTGAACTATGGTCCGCAGTAAAGTGTGTTTTGGCAAAGTAGTACTACGATGGGTGACCTCCTGGGAAGTTCTCATTTTGCACTTATTTTTTGACAGATGGGTCGTTCGACGTTACGCGCGACTGAAACTATGGTCCGCTGGTTTATTTAAAAATGTGAGTCACGACGCTGGGGTATTTTACTTGATATTAGAACGAGAAGGAGAGGTGCAGTGTGCACGCACAAGGAAACAAATGACGGTAGGGGGGAGGGAAGGAGAAGGAGTGTAAGTATTTGCAGCGCAGAATGAAACAAGTGGGATCATACCAGCACTAATGCATCGGATCCCATCAGAAGTCCGCAGTTAAGTGTGCTTGGGCGAGAGTAGTGCTAGAATGGGTGACCTCCTGGGAAGTCCTCGTATTGCACCTATTTTCTTGCAGATGGGTCATTCGACATTACACACGACTGTAACTATGGTCCGCAGTTAAGTGTGCTCGGGCAAAGTAGTACTACGATGAGTGACCTCCTGGGAAGTTCTCGTGTTGCACTTATTTTTTAACATATGGGTCGTTCGACGTTAAAAGCGACTGGAACTATGGTCCGCTAGTTTATTCGAAAATATGAGTCACGACACAGGGGTATATTACTTGATACTAGAACCAGAAAGAGAGGTGCAGTGTGCACGCACAAGGAAACAAATGACGGGAGGGGGGGGGGGAAGGAGAAGAAGTGTATGTATTTGCAGCGCGGAATAAAACAAGTGCGATAATACTAGGACTAATGCACCGGATCCCATCAGAAATCCGCAGGTAAGTGTGCTTGGGCAAGAGTAGTACTAGAATTTGTGACCTCCTGGGAAGTCCTCTTGTTGCACCTATTCTTTTATAGATGGGTCGCCTGACATTACACACGATTTGAACTATGGTCCGCAGTAAAGTGTGTTTTGGCAAAGTAGACTACGATGGGTGACCTCCTGGGAAGTTCTCGTGTTGCACTTATTTTTTAACAGATGGGTCGTTCGACATTACGGTCGATTAAAATTATGGTCCGCTAGTTTATTCGAAAATGTGAGTCACGACGACAGGGTATTTTACTTGATATTAGAACGAGAAGGAGAGGTGCAGTATGCACACACAAGGAAACAAATGACGGTAGGGGCGAGGGAAGGAGAAGGAGTGTATGTATTTGCAGCGCGGAATGAAACAAGTGCGATCATACCAGCACTAATGCACCGGATCCCATCAGAAGTCCGCAGTTAAGTGTGCTTGGGCAAGAGTAGTACTAGAATGGGTGACCTCCTGGGAAGTCCTCGTGTTGCACCTATTTTTTTGTAGATGGGTCGTTCGACATTACGCACGACTGTAACTATGGTCCGCAGTTAAGTTGCTTGGGCAAAGTAGTACTACGATGAGTGACCTCCTGGGAAGTTCTTGTGTTGCACTTATTTTTTAACATATGGGTCGTTCGACGTTAAGCGCGACTGGAACTATGATCCGCTGGTTTATTCGAAAATATGAGTCACGACGCCGGGGTATTTTACTTGATATTAGAACGAAAAGGAGAGGTGCAGTGTGCACGCACAAAGAAACAAATGACGGCAGGGGGGAGGGAAGGAGAAGGAGTGTATGTATTTGCAGTGCGGAAGTAAACAAGTACGATCATACAAGCACTAATGCACCGGATCCCATCAGAAGTCCGCAATTAAGTGTGCTTGGGCAAGAGTAGTACTAGAATAGGTGACCTCGTGTTGCACCTATTTTTTTGCAGATGGGTCGTTCGACATTACACACGACTGGAACTATGGTCCGCAGTTAAGTGTGCTTGGGCAAAGTAGTACTACGATGGGTGACCTCGTGGGAAGTTCTCATTTTGCACTTATTTTTTAACAGATGGGTCGTTCGACGTTACGCACATCTGGAACTATGGTCTGCTGGTTTATTCACAAATGTGAGTCACGACACTAGGGTATTTTATTTGATATTAGAACGATAAGGAGAGATGCAGTGTGCACGCACAAGAAAACAAGTGACGAGAGAGGGGAGGGAAGGAGAAGGAGTGTATGTATTTGCAGCGTGGAATAAAACAAGTGCGATCATACCAGGACTAATGCACCGGATCCCATCAGAAGTTCGCAGTTAAGTGTGCTTGGGCGAGAGTAGTACTAGAATGGGTGACCTCCTGGGAAGTCCTCGTGTTGCACCTATTATTTTGCAGATGGGTCGTTCGACGTTACGCATGACTTGAACTATGGCCCACAGTTAAGTGTGCTTGGGAAAAGTAGTACTACGATGGGTGACCTCCTGGAAAGTTCTCGTGTTGCACTTATTTTTTTATAGATGGGTTGTTCGACGTTGCGCGTGATTGGAACTATGGTCCGCTGGTTTATTCACAAATGTGAGTCACGGCGCCGGAGCATTTTACTTGATATTAGAACGAGAAGGAGGGTTGCAGTGTGCACGACAAGGAAATAAATGACGGGAGGGGGAGGGAAGGAGAAGGAGTGTATGTATTTACAGCGTGGAATGAAACAAGTGTGATCATATCAACACTAATGCACCGGATCCCATCAGAAGTCCGGAATTAAGTATGTTTGGGCGAGAGTAGTACTAGAATAGGTGACCTCTTGGGAAGTCCTCGTGTTGCACCTGTTTTTTCGCATATGGGTCGTTCAACGTTACGCACGACCGGAATTATGGTCCGCAGTTAAGTGTGCTTGGGCAGAGTAGTACTACGATGGGTGACCTCCTGGGAAGTTCTCGTGTTGTACTTATTTTTTTACAGATGGGTCGTTCGACGTTACGTGCGATAAGAACTATATTCTGCTGGTTTATTAGCAAAAATGAGTCACGGTACGCGGCATTTTACTTGATATTAGAACAAGAAGGAGAGGTGCATTGTGCACGCAGAAGGAAACAAACGACTGGAGGGGGGAGGGAAGGAGAAGAAGTGTATGTATTTGCAGCGCGGAATGAAACAAGTGGGATCATACCAGCACTAATGCACCGGATTCCATCAGAAATCCGCAGTTAAGTATGCTTGAGCGAGAGTAGTACTAGAATAGGTCACCTCCTAGGAAGTCCTCGTGTTGCACCTATTTTTTTGCATATGGGTCGTTCGACGTTACGCACGACTGGAACTATAATCCGCAGTTAAGTGTGTTTGGGCAGAGTAGCACTACGATGGGTGACCTCCTGGGAAGTTCTCATGTTCCACTTATTTTTTACAGATGGGTCGTTCGACGTTACGCACGACTAGAACTATGGTCTGCTGGTTTATTCGCAAATGTGAGTCACAGCACCGAGGCATTTTACTTGATATTAGAACGAGAAGGAGAGGTGCAATGTTGCACGAATAAGGGAACAAATGACGGGAGGGGGAGGGAAGGAGAAGGAGTGTATGTATTTGCAGCACGGAATAAAACAAGTGCGATAATACCAGAACTAATGCTCCGGATCCCATCAGAAGTCCGCAATTAAGTGTGCTTGAGCAAGAGTAGTACTAGAATGGGTGACCTCCTGAGAAGTCCTCATGTTGCACCTATTTCTTTGCAGATGGGTCGTTCGACGTTACACACTACTGGAACTATGGTCTGCCATTAAGTGTGTTGGGCAGAGTAGTTCTATGATGGGTGACCTCCTGGGAAGTTCTCGTGTTGCAGTTATTTTTTTACAGATGGGTCGTTCGACGTTAAGTGCGACTAGAACTATGGTCTGCTGGTTTATTCGCAAATGTGAGCCACAGCGCCGGAGCATTTTACTTGATATTAGAACGAGAAGGAGAGGTGCAGTGTGCACGCATAACGAAACAAATGACGGGAAGGGGGAGGGAAGGAGAAGAAGTGTATGTTTTTGCAGCGTGGAATGAAACAAGTGCGATCATACCAGCACTAATGCACTGGATCCCATCAGAAGTCCGTAGTTAAGTTTGCTTGGGCGAGAATAGTACTAGAATAGTTGACCTCCTGGGAAGTCCTCGTGTTGCACCTATTTGTTTGCAGATGGGTCGTTCGACATTACGCATGACTGGAACTATGGTCCGCTGGTTTATTCACAAATATGAGTCACGGCACCGAAGCATTTTACTTGATATTAGAACGAGAAGGAGAGGTGCAGTGTGCACGCACAAGAAAGCAAATGACGAGAGGGGGGGGGGGGGAAGGAGAAGGAGTGTATGTATTTGCAGCGCGGAATAAAACAAGTGCGATCATACCAGCACTAATGCACCGGATCCCATCAGATGTCCGCAATTAAGTGTGCTTGGGCAAGAGTAGTACTAGAATGGGTGACCTCCTGGGAAGTCCTCTTGTTGCACCTATTTTTTTGCAGAGGGGTCTTTCGACGTTACGCACTACTGGAACTATGGTCCGCAGTTAAGTGTGCTTGGGCAGAGTAGTTCTATGATGGGTGACCTCTTGAGAAGTTCTCGTGTTGCACTTATTTTTTTACAGATGGGTCGTTCGATGTTAAGTGCGACTGGAACTATGGTCTGCTGCTTTATTCGCAAATGTGAGTCACAGCGCCGGAGCATTTTACTTGATATTAGAATGAGAAGGAGAGGTGCAGTGTGCACGCACAAGGAAACAAATGACGGGAAGGGGGAGGGAAGGAGAAGAAATGTATGTTTTTGCAGTGTGGAATGAAACAAGTGCGATCATACAAGCACTAATGCACTGGATCCCTTCAGAAGTCCGTAGTTAAGTTTGCTTGGGTGAGAGTAGTACTAGAATAGGTGACCTCCTGGGAAGTCCTCGTGTTGTACCTATTTTTTTGCAGATGAGTTGTTCGACGTTACGCACGACTGGAACTATGGTCCGCTGGTTTATTCGCAAATGTGAGTCACGGCACCAAGGCATTTTACTTGATATTAGAACGAGAATGAGAGGTGCACTGTGCACGCACAGGGAAACAAATGACGGGAGGGGAGAGGGAAGGAGAAGGAGTGTATGTATTTGCATCGCAGAATGAAAGAGGTGCCATTATACCAGTACTAATGCACCAGATCCCGTCATAACTCCGTAGTTAAGTGTGCTTGGGCGAGAGTAGTACTAGAATGGGTGACCTCCTGGGAAATCCTCGTGTTGCACCTATTTTTTTTGCAGATGGGTCGTTCGATGTTACACACGACTGGAACTATGGTCCGCAGTTAAGTGTGCTTGGGCAGAGTAGTACTACGACGGGTGACCTCCTGGGAAGTTCTCGTGTTGCACTTATTTTTTTACAGATGGGTCGTTCGATGTTATGTGTGACTGGAACTATGGTCCGCTGGTTTATTCGCAAATGTAAGTCATAGTATCGGGGCATTTTACTTGATATTAGAACAAGAAAGAGAGGCACAGTGTGCGCGTACAAAGAAACAAATGACTTGAGTGGGGAGGGAAAGAGATGGAATGTATGTATTTGTAGTGCAGAATGAAATACGTGCAATCATACCAGCACTAAATTATTGGATCCCATCAGAACTCTGCAGTTAAGTGTGCTTGGGCGAGAGTAGTGTTAGGATGGATGACCACCTGGAAAGTTCTCGTATTTCACCCAATTTTTTGCAGATGGGTCGTTTGACATTATAACCTTAATGCACCGGATCCCATCAGAACTCCGCAGTTAAGTGTGCTTGGGCGAGAGTAGTACTAGGATTAGTGACCTCTTGGGAAGTTCTCGTGTTACACCCATTTTTTTGCAGATGGGCTATTCAATGTTACGCGTGACTGGAACTATGGCCCGCTGGTTTATTCACAAATAAGAGCCACGGCACTGGGGCATTTTATTAAAACGAGAAGCAGAGGTGAAGTGTGCACGCACAAGGAAACAAATGATGGGAGGGGGGAGGGAAGGAGATGAAGTGTATGTATTTGCAGCGCGGAATGAAATAGGTGCGATCAAACAAGCATTAATGCACTGGATACCATCAGAACTTTGCAGTCAAGTGTGCTTGGGCGAGAGTAGTACTAGGATGGGTGACCTCTTTGGAAGTTCTCGTGTTTCACCCATCTTTTTACAGATGGGTCCTTCGATGTTGGGCTCGACTTAAACTATGGTCCACTAGTTTATTCGCAAATGTGAGTGATGGCACCGGAGCATTTTACTTGATATTAGAACAAGAAGGAGAGGTGCAGTTTACACGCACAAGGAAACAAATGACGGGAGGGGGGAGGGAAGGAGATGGAGTGTATGTATTTGTAGCGTGAAATGAAACATTTGCGATCATACCATCACTAATTCATCGGATCAAATTAGAACTCCGGAGTTAAGTGTGCTTGGGCGAGATTAGTACTAGGATGGGTGACCTTCTGGGAAGTCCTCGTGTTTCTCCCATTTTTTTACAGATGGGTCCTTCGACGTTACGCACGACTGAAGCTATGGTCCTGTGATTTATTCGCAAATGTGAGTGACAGTGCCGGAGCATTTTACTTGATATTAGAACGAGATGGAGAGGTGCAGTTTGCACACACAATGAAAGAAATGACGGGAGAGGGGAGGGAAGGATAAGGAGTGTATGTATTTGCAGCGCGGAATGAAACATTTGCGATCATACCATCACTAATTCACCTGATCAAATTAGAACTACAGAGTTAAGTGTGTTTGGGCGAGAGTAGTATTAGGATGAGTGTCCTCCTAGGAAGTGCTTGTGTTGCACCTGTCTTTTTGTAGACAGGGCATCAAACGTTACACGCGACTGGAGCCATAGTCCGCTGGTTCATTTGTCGGCGTGAATCGTCGTGCTGGGGCATTTTGCTTACTTTCTTTTCTGCACTCATTTATAGTCCACCACGAGATAACAGAGTCATTACAAGCATCTTACACAGTAGAACAACGAAAAAAAAAAGTGTGGCAGGTGGTCCTTTAATCTGGGCATAATTCGAGGTGCTAGGGCATTTTGCTTGATATTAGAACTAGAAAAAGAGATGCAGTACGCGCGCACAGCGAAAAAAATGACAGGGAAGGGAGGAAAGGAGAAGGGGTATATGTATTTGCAATGCAGAATGGAAGGGGTGCTATCATACCAGCACTAATGCACTAGATCCCATCAAACTATGCAGTTAAGCATGCTTAGGCGAGAGTAGTACTAAGATCGGTAACCTCATGAGAAGTCCTCATGTTGCACTGTCTTTTTGCAAATGGGTGTAAAACGATACATGTGATCGGAGCCACAATCTGCTGGTGTGAGTCGCGTCGCCAGAAAATTTTGCTTACTATTTTTTCGTGCATTCATTTATAGTCTACCACGTGATAAGAGTGTCATTACGATCATCTTACATAATAGAATAAAGAAAAATGAGGTACGGGGGGCAGTCCTTTCTTCTGGCGTGAGTCGAGATGTCGGGGCATTTTGCTTGATATTAGAACTATAAACAGAGGGGCGGTGTTCGCACACAGCGAAAAAAATGACTGGTGGGGGGAGGGAAGGAGAAGGGGTATATGTATTTACAGCGCGAAATGGAAGGGGTGCAATCATACTAGCATTAATACACCGGATCCCATCGAACTCCGTAGTTAAGCGTGCTTGGGCAAGAGTAGTACTAGGATGGGTGACCTCTTGGAAAGTTCTCTTGTTGCACTCGTCTTTTTGTATATCGGGCGTCGAACGTTACGCGCGATCTGAGCCACAGTCCGCTGGCATGAGTAGCGACATTGAAACATTTTGCTTAATATTTTATGTGCACTTATTTGTAGTCCACCACGTGATAAAAGTCTCATTATGAGAGTCTTACATAGTAGAACAATGAAAAAAGAGGTGCAGCGGGCCTCTGTTCTTCTGGGTGTGAGTCGAAGCAACACGACATTTCACTCTATATTAGAACTAGAAGCAGAGATGTGGTATGCCCGCACAGCGAAATAAATGATGGGAGGGGGGGAGGGAAGGAGAAGGGCTATATGTATTTGTAGTGGGGAATGAGACAGTTGCGATCATACAAACACTAATGCACACGATCCCATCAGAACTCTGTAGTCATGCGTGCTTGGGCGAGATTAGTTCTAGGATGGGTGACCTCCTGAAAAGTCCTTGTGTTGAACTCGTCTTTTTGTAGATGGAGTGTTAAACGTTAAGTGTGATCGGAGCCATAATCTGTCGGTGTGAGTCACAGAGCCTGAAAATTTTGCTTAATATTTTTCGTGCATTCATTTATAGTTCACCACGTGATAAGAGTGTCATTACGATTATCTTACATAGTATAACAATGAAAAATGAGGTACGGCGGGCGATTCATTCATCTGGACGTGAATCGAGGTGCCGGGGTATTTCGCTTGATATTAGAACTAGAAACAAAGGTGTGGTGTGTTTGCACAACGAAACAAATGACGAGAGGGGGGGGGGGAAGGAGAAGGGGTATATGTATTTGCAGCATTGAATTGAAGGGGTGCGATCATACCAGCACTAATGCACTAGATCCCATCGAATTTTGTAGTTAAGTGTATTTGGGCGGAAGTAGTACTAGGATGAGTGACCTCCAAGAAAGTTCTCATGTTCCACTCTTTTTTTTGCTGACGGGACGTTAAACATTATGCGTGATCAAAGCCATTATCCCTCGGAGTGAGTCGCAACGTCAAGACATTTTTCTTAATATTTTTTGTGCATTCATTTATAGTTCGCCACGTAATAAGAGTGTCATTGCGAGCATCTTACATAGTAGAATAACGAAAAATGAGGTGCAGGGGGTAGTCTGTTCATCTAGGCATGAGTCGATGCGCCGGAGCATTTTGCTCTATATTAGAACTATAGGCAGAGGTGCGGTGTTCATGCATAGCGAAACAAATAACAGGGGGGGAGGGAGGGAGAAGGGGTATATGTATTTGTAGCGCAAAATAAAAGAGGTGCGATCATACTATCTCTAATGCACCAGATCCCATTGAACTCCGTTGTTGAGTGTGTTTTAGCGAGAGTAGTACTAGGATGGGTGATCTTTTGGAAAATCCTCGTGTTGCGCCCATCTTTTTACAGATGGGGTGTTAAACGTTATGCGCAATAGGAGCCATAGTCCGCTGGCATGAGTCATGGCGCCAGAATATTTTGCTTAATATTTTTCGTGCATTCATTTATAGTCCACCACATGATAAGAGTGTCATTACGAGCATCTTACATAATAGAACAATGAAAAACGAGATACGACAGGCAGTCCGTTTATCTAGGCGTGAGTCGAGGTGCCCGGACATTTCGCTTGATATTAGAACTATGCACAGCGAAACAAATGACAGGAGGGGGAAGGGAAGGAGAAGGGATATATGTATTTGCAGCACGAAATAGAAGGGGTATGATCATACCAACACTAATACATCGGATTCTGTCGAACTCTGCAGTTAAGCGTGCTCTGGTGAAAGCAGTATTAGGATGGGTGACCCCTTGCGAAGTCCTCGTGTTCCACCCATCTTTTTATGGACGAGGCATTAAATATTACGCATGAACAGAGCGATAGTCCGCCAGTGTGAGTCGCGGCATTGGGACAGTTTGCTTAATATTTTTCATGCATTCATTTATAGTCCATCACGAGATAAGAACGTCATTATGATTATCTTACATAGTAGAACAATGAAAATAGAGTTGTGGCGGGCAGTCTGTTCATCTGAGCATGAGTTGAGATGCTTTGGCATTTTGCTTGATATTAGAACTAGAAATAGAGGTGCGGTGTGCGCACACAACAAAATAAATGATGAGAGGGGAGAGGGAAGGAGAAGTGGTATATGTATTTGCAGCGCAGAATGGAAGGGGTGCGATCATACCAGCAGTAATGCATCGGATCCCATCGAACTTTGTAGTTAATCGTGCTTGGGCGAGAGTAGTACAAGGATGGGTGATCTCCTAGGAAGTTCTCATGTTGCACCCTTCTTTTTTTCGATGGGGCGTTAAATGTTATGCGGTACTAGAGCGACTGTCGCCGGTTAATTCGCAAATGTGAGCCATGACACCGGAGCATTTTGCTTAATATTATTCGTGCATTCAATTATAGCCCACCACGTGATAAGATTATTATTACGAGCATCATACATAGTAGAATAACAAAAAAGGAGGTGCGGCAGGTGTTTCATTCATATAGACATGAGTCGAGGCACCGGGGCATTTCGCTCGATATTAGAACTAGAAACAGAGGTGAGTTGCGTGCACAGCGAAACAAATGACAGGAAGCGAGAGGGAAGGAGAAGTGGTATATGTCTTTGCAGCGTAAATTAGAAGGGGTGCGATCATACCAACACTAGTTCACCTGATCCTATCAGAACTCCACAATTAAGCATGCTTGAGCAAGAGTAGTAGTAGGATGGGTGACCTTTTGGGAAGTATTCGTATTGCACCCTTCTTTTTGCAGATGGGGTATTAAATGTTATGCGGGACCAGAGCGACGGTCCGATGGTTCATTCACAAACGTGAGTCACAGTGCCGGGACATTTTGCTTAATATTTTTCGTACATTCAATTAAAGCCCATCACGTGTTGAGAGTGTCATTGCGAGCATCTTACATAGTAGAACAATGAAAAAGGAGGTGCGGCGGGTGTTTCATATAGACATGAGTGGAGGCGTCGGGGCATTTCGCTCGATATTAGAACTAGAAGCAGAGGTGAGTTGCGCCCACAGCGAAATAAATGATGGGAAGGGAGAGGGAAGGGGAAGGGGTATATGTATTTACGGCGCAAACCAAAACGATTGCGATCATACCAGCACTAGTTCACTGGATCCCATCAGAACTCTACAGTCAAGCGTTCTTGGGCGAGAGTACTACTAGGATGCGTGACCTTCTGGGAAGTGCTCTTGTTGCACCCTTCTTTCTACATATGAGGCATTAAATGTTACGTGGGACCAGAGCAACGGTCCGTCAGGGCATTTTGCTTAATATTTTTTGCACATTCAATTAAAACTAATCACGTGATAAGAGTGTTATTGCGAGCACCTTACATAATATAACAACAAAAAACGAGGTGCGGTGGGCGATCCGTTCATATGGGCATGAGTCGAGGCGCCGGGGCATTTCGTTTAATATTAGAACTAGAAGAAGAGGTGAGGTACGAGCATAGCGAATCAAATGACGGGAGGGTAGAGGGACGGAGAAGGGGCATATGTATTTGCGGTGCAAACAAGAAAGGGTGCGATCATCCCAGCACTAGTTCACCGGATCCCATCAGAACTCTGCAGTTATGCGTGCTTGGGCGAGAGTAATACTAGGATGGGTTACCTCCTGGGAAACTCTCGGCTCTCGTGTTGCATCCTTCTTTTTTCAGACTGGGCGTTAAACGTTATGTGGGATCGGAGTGACGGTCCACTAGTTCATTCCCAAACGTGAGTCACAACGTGAGGGCATTTTTTTTAATATTTTTCGCGCATTCAATTAAAGCCCATCACGTGATAAGAGTGTCTGCGAGCATATTACATAGTTGAACAACAAAAAATGAGGTACAGCGCTATCCGTTCATATGGGTATGAGTGAAGGCGCCGGAGTATTTTGCTTAATATTAGAATTAGATGCAGAGGTAAGGTGCGCGCATAGTGAAACTAACAACGGGAGGGGACAGGGAAGGAGAAGGGGTATATGTACTTTTGGCGCAAACTAGAACGGGTGCGATCATACCAGTACTAGTTCACCGGATCGCATCTGAACTCCGTAGTTAAGTGTGCTTGGGCGAGACTAGTACTAGGATAGGTGATCTCCTAAAAAGTTCTCGTGTTGCACCCTTCTTTTCGCAGATGGAGCGTTAAGCATTCAACTGGACTAGAGCGATGGTCCGCCGGTTCATTTGCAAATGTGAGTCACGTCACCTGAGCATTTTTCTTAATATTTTTCCAGCATTCAATTAAAGCCCATCACGTTATGAGAGTATCATTGCGAGCATCTTAAATAGTAGAACAACAAAAAATGAGAGGCGGGGGGCGATCAGTTCATTGGGCATGAGTCGAGATGGGTCGTTCGACGTTACGAGCGACTAGAACTATGGTCCACTGGTTTATTCACAAATGTGAGTCACGACGTTGGGACATTTTACTTGATATTAGAACGAAAAAGAGAGGTGCAGTGTGCACGCACAAGGAAACAAATGACGGGACGGGAGAGGGAAGGAGAAGGAGTGTATGTATTTGCAGCGCGGAATGAAAAAGGTGCGATCATACCAGCACTAATTCACCGGATCCCATCAGAACTCCGTAGTTATGTGTGCTTGAGAGAGAGTAATACTAGGACGGTTGACCTCCTGGGAAGTCTTCGTGTTGCACCCATTTTTTTGCAGATAGGTTGTTCGACGTTACGCGCGAGTAGAACTATAGTCTGCTGTTTTATTCATAAATGTGAGTCACGGAGCTGGGGCATTTTACTTAATATTAGAACGAGAAGAAGAGGTGCAGTATGCACGT
This sequence comes from Carica papaya, assembly GCF_054855325.1. NCBI lineage: Eukaryota > Viridiplantae > Streptophyta > Magnoliopsida > Brassicales > Caricaceae > Carica > Carica papaya. The sequence goes on from NC_142313.1 coordinate 19,332,423, forward strand.
ACAAGGAAATAAATGAGAAAATAGGGGAGGAAAGGAGAAGGTGTGTATGTATTTGCAGCGCAGAATGAAACAGGTGCGATCATACCAACACTAATGCACCGGATCCCATCAGAACTCCGCAGTTAAGTGTACTTAGGCGAGAGTAGTATTAGGATGGGCGACCTCTTGGGAAGTACTCGTGTTGCACCCATTTTTTTGCAGATGGCCCCGTTCGATGTTACGCACGACTAGAACTTTGATCCACTAGTTTATTCGCAAATGTGAGTCACGTCGCCGATGCATTTTACTTAATATTAGAACGAAAAGGAGAGGTACAGTGTACACGCATAAGGAAACAAATAATGGGAGGTGGGAGGAAATGAGAAGGAGTGTCTGTATTTGCAGCGCGAAATGAAACATGTGAGATCATAACAGCACTAATTCACTAGATCCCATTAGAACTCCGCATTTAAATCTGCTTGGGCGAGAGTAGTACTAGGATGTGTGACCTCCTCGGAAGTACTCATGTTGCATCCATTTTTTTACAGATGGGTCGCTCGATGTTAAGCGCGACTCGAACTATGTTCCGCTGGTTTATTCACAAATGTGAGTGATGGTGCCGAGGCATTTTACTTGATATTAGAATGAGAAGCAAAGGTGCAGCATGCAAGCAGAATGAAACAGGTTCTATTATACCATCACTAATTCACCGGATCCCATCAGAACTCTGCAGTTAAATGTGCTTGGGTAAGTGTAGTACTAGGAGTGGTTACCTCTTGGGAAGTTCTCGTGTTGCACCTATTTTTTTCAGATGGGGCGTTCAACGTTTTACGCAACTAGAACTATGCTCTAATTGTTTATTCGTAAATGTGTGTCATGGCGCCGGGGCATTTTACTTGATATTAGAACGAGAAGAAGAGGTGCAATGTGCACCCACATGGAAACAAATTACGGGAGGGGGGAGGGAAGGAAAAGGAGTGTAGGTATTTACATCGCAGAATGAAACATGTGCCATTATACCATAACTAATGCACCGGATCCCATCCGCAGTTAACTGTGTTTGGGCAAGTGTGGTACTACAGTGGTGGCCTCTTGGGAAGTCCTAGTGTTGTACCTATTTTTTCAGATGGGGCGTTTGACGTTACATGTGACTGGAACTATGGTCCGCTGGTTTATTCGCAAATGTGAGTCACGACAACGGAGTATTTTACTATATATTAGAACGAGAAGGAGAGGTGTAGTGTGCACACACAAGAAAACAAATTACAAGAGGGGCGAGAGAAGGAGATGGAGTGTATGTATTTGCAGCACGGAATGAAATAGGTGCAATTATACCATCACTAATTCACTGGATCCCGTCAGAACTCCGCAGTTAAGTGTGCTTGGGCAAGAGTAGTACTAGGATGGGTATCCTTCTGGGAATCCTCGTGTTGCACCAATTTTTTTACAGATAGGTCGTTCGACGTTATGCGCGATTGGAACTACGGTCCGCTGGCTTATTCGTAAATGTGAGTCACGGCGTCGGAGCATTTTACTTGATATTAGAACGAGAAAGAGAGGTGCACTGTGCAGAAACAAATGACGGGAGGGGGGGGGAAGGAGAATGAGTGTATGTATTTGCAGCACGGAATGAAACAGGTCCCATTAGACCATTACTAATTCACTGGATCCCATCAGAACTCCGCAGTTAAATGTGTTTGGGTGCGTGTAGTACTAGGAGTGGGGACCTCTAGGGAAGTCCTCGTGTTGCACCCATTTTTTTCAAATGGATTGTTCGATGTTACGCGCGATGGGAACTATGGTCCGCTGGTTTATTTGCAAATGTGAGTCACGATGTTGGGACATTTTACTTGATATTATAACGAGAAGCAGAGGTGCAGTGTGCACGCACAAGAAAACAAATGACGGGAGCAGAGATGGAAGGAGAACGTTTGTGTGTTTCTAAAATGCGAAATGAAACAGGTGCGATCATACTAGCACTAATGCACCAGATCCCATCAGAACTCCGTAGTTAACTGTGCTTGGGCGAAAGTAGTACAATGATGGGTTACCTCCTGGGAAGTTCTCGTGTTGCACAAATTTTTTTTCAGATGGGTCGTTCGACGTTACGCGCGACTGGAACTATTGTCCGCTGGTTTATACGCAAATGTGAGTAAAGACGTAGGGGCATTTTAATTGATATTAGAACGAGAAGGAGAGGTGAAATGTGAACGCACAAGGAAACAAATGATGGGAGGGGGAAGAAAGGAGAAGGAGTGTATATATTTTCAGCGCGAAATGAAACAGGTGCGATCATACTAGCACTATAGCACTGGATCCCATCAGAACTCCGCAATTAAGTGTGCTTGGGCGAGAGTAGTACTCGGATGTGTAACCTCCTGGGAAGTCCTCGTGTTGCAACTATTTTTTTTCTGATGGGTCGTTCGACGTTACGCGCGAATGGAATTATGAACTGCTGGTTCATTCGCAAAGGTGAGTCACGGTGCCGGGGCATTTTACTTGATATTAGAACGAGAAGGAGAGATGCATAGCACACGCACAAGGAAACAAATAACGGGAGGGGGGATGGAAGGAGAAAGAGTGTATGTATTTGCAGCGCAGAATGAAACATGAGCGATCATACCAATACTAATGCACCGGATCCCATCAGAACTCCGCAGTTAAGGGTGCTTGGGCGATAGAAGTATTAGGATGGGTGACCTCCTGCGAAGTGCTTGTGTTGCACCCATTTTTTTTTCAGATGGGTCGTTCGACGTTACGTGCGAATGGAATTATGAACCACTGGTTCATTCGCAAAGGTGAGTCACGGTGCCGGGGTATTTTACTTGATATTAGAATGAGAATGAGAGATGCAGAGTGCACGGACAAGGAAACAAATAAGGGGAGCGGGGATGGAAGGAGAAGGTTTGTATGTTTTTGAAGCGCGAAATGAAACAGGTGCAATCATACCAGCACTAATGCACCAGATCCCATCAGAACTTTGAAGTTATGTTTGCTTGGGCGAGAGTAGTAGTGTATATACTGTAGCGTGAAATTAAACATATGCGATCATACCAGCACTAATGCACCTGATCCCATCAGAACTCCGCAGTTAAGTGTGCTTGGGCGAGAGTAGTACTCGGATGTGTGACCTCTTGGGAAGTACTCGTGTTGCACAAATTTTTTTGGAGACGGGTCGTTCGATGTTACGCGCAACTAGAACTAAGGTCCGCTGGTTTATACACAAATCTGAGTCAAGAAGAGGGGCATTTTAATCGATATTAAAACGAGAAAGAGAGATGCAGTGTGAACGCACAAGGAAACAAATGATAGGAGGGGGGAGGGAAGGAGAATGAGTGTATGTATTTACAGCACGAAATGAAACAGGTACGATCATACCAGCACAAATGCACCGGATCCCATCAGAACTCCGCAGTTAAGTGTGCTTTGGCGAAAGTAGTACATGGATGGGTTAGCTCTTGGAAAGTTCTCGTGTTGCACCCATTTTTTTTCAGATGGTTCGTTCGACATTACGCGCGACTGGAACTATGGTCCGCTGTTTATACGCAAATGTGAATCAAGACTCAGGGGCATTTTAATTTATATTAGAACGAGAAGGAGAGGTGAAGTGTTAACGCACCAAGAAACAAATTACGGGAGGGGGAAGAAAGAAGGAGTGTACATATTCACAGCGTATAATGAAACATGAGCGATCATACCAGCACTAATGCATCTGATCCCATCAGAACTCCGCAGTTAAGGGTGCTTGGGCGATAGTAGTATTAGGATGGGTGACCTCTTGCGAAGTGCTCGTTTTGCACCCATTTTTTTTCAGATGGGTCGTTCGACGTTACACGCGAATGGAATTATGAACCGCTGGTTAATTCACAAAGATGAGTCATGATGCCAGAAATTTTAGTTGATATTAGAACGAGAAGGAGAATGCAGAGTGCACGCACAAGGAAACAAATGACGGGAGAGGGGATGGAAGGAGAAAGAGTGTATGTATTTACAGTGCAGAATGAAACATGACAGATCATACCAGCACTAATGCAACGGATTCTATCAGAAGTCCACAGTTAACGGTGTTTGGGCGAGAGTAATATTAGGATGGGTGACTTCCTGCGAAGTACTTATATTTCACCCATTTTCTTGGGAAGTCCTCGTGTTGTACCCATTTTTTTTAGATGGATCGTTCGACGTTACGTGCGACGGAAACTATGGTCCGCTGGTTTATTAGCAAATGTGAGTCACGACGTTGGGACATTTTACTTGATATTAGAACTAGAAGCAGAGGTGCAGTGTGCACGCACAAGAAAACAAATGACGGGAATGGGGATGGAAGGAGAAGGTTTGTGTGTTTTTGAAGCGCGAAATGAAACAGGTGCGATCATACCAGCACTAATGCACCGGATCCCATCAGAACTCCGCAGTTATGTTTGCTTGGGCGAGAGGAGTAGTGTATGTATTTGCAGCGCGAAATGAAACATGTGCGATCATACGAGCACTAATGCACCGGATCCAATCAGAACTCCGCAGTTAAGTGTGCTTCGGCGAGAGTAGTACTCAGATGTGTAACCTCCTGGGAAGTCCTCGTGTTGCAACCATTTTTTTTCAGATGGGTCGTTCGACGTTACACGTTAATGGAATTATGAACCGCTAGTTCATTCGCAAAGGTGAGTCACGGTGCTGGGGCATTTTACTTGATATTAGAACGAGAAGGAGAGATGCAGAGTGCACGCACAAGGAAACAAATGACGGGAGGGGGATGGAAGGAGAAAGAGTGTATGTATTTGCAGCGCAGAATGAAACAGAGCGATCATACCAGCACTAATGCACCGGATCCCATCAGAACTCCCAAGTTAAGGGTGTTTGGGCGATAGTAGTATTAGGATGGGTGACCTACTGTGAAGTGCTCATGTTGCACCCATTTTTTTTCAGATGGGTCGTTCGACGTTATGCACAAATGGAATTATGAACCGCTGGTTCATTCACAAAGGTGAGTAACGGTTCTGAGGCATTTTAGTTGATATTAGAACGAGAAGGAGAGATGCAGAGTGCACGCACAAGGAAATAAATGAGGGGTGGGGGGATGGAAGGAGAAAGACTGTACGTATTTGCAGTGCAGAATGAAACATGACGGATCATACCAGCACTAATGCAATGGATTCTATCAGAACTCCGCAGTTAAGGGTGCTTGGGCGAGAGTAGTACTAAGATTGGTGACCTCCTGCGAAGTCTTTATATTTCACCCATTTTCTTGGGAAGTCCTCGTGTTGCACTCATTTTTTTTCAGATTTATCGTTTGATGTTACGAGCGACGAAAACTATGGTTCGCTGGTTTATTCGCAAATATGAGTCACGACGTTGGGACATTTTACTTGATATTAGAATGAGAAGCAGAGGTGCAGTGTGCACGCACAAGAAAACAAATGACGGGAGCAGGGATGGATGGAGAAGGTTTGTTTGTTTTTGAAGCGCGAAATGAAACAGGTGCGATCATCCCAGTACTAATGCACCGGATCCCATCAGAACTCCACAGTTATATTTACTTGGGCGAGAGTAGTAGTAGGATGGGTGACCTCCTGGGAAGTACTCATGTTGCACCCATTAGTTTACAGATGATTCTTTCGACGTTACGCGTGACTTGAATTATGGCCTGTAGGTTTATTTGCTAATGTGAGTCACGGCGCCGTGACATTTTACTTGATATTAGACTTAGAACGAGAGGTGGAGTGTGAACGCACAAGGAAACAAATGACGGGAGGGGGAAGGGAAGGAGAAGGAGTGTATGTATTTGCAGCGCAAAATGAAACAGGTACGATCATACCAGCACTAATGCACCGGATCCCATCAGAACTCTGCAGTTAAGTGTGCTTGGGCGAGAGTAGTTCTCGAATGGGTGACCGCCTGGGAAGTCCTCATGTTGCAGCCATTTTTTTTCAAATGGGTCCTTCGACGTTAAGCACGAATGAAATTATGAACCGCTGGTTCATTCGCAAAGGTGAGTCACGATGCCGAGGCAATTTACTTTATATTAGAACGAGAAGGAGAGATGTAGAGTGCAGGCACAAGGAAACAAATGACCGGAGGGGGGATGGAAGGAGAAAGAGTTTAAGTATTTGTAGTGCAGAATGAAACATGAGCGATCATACCAGCACTAATGCAACGGATTCTATCAAAACTCCGCAGTTAAGGGTGCTTGGGCGAGAGTAGTACTAGGATGGGTGACCTCCTGCGAAGTCGTTATATTTAACCCATTTTCTTAGAAAGTCCTCGTGTTGTACCCATTTTTTTCAGATAGATCGTTCGACGTTACGCACCACTGGAACTATGGTCCGCTGATTTATTCGCAAATGTGAGTCACGATGTTGGGACATTTTACTTGATATTAGAACGAGAAGCAGAGGTGCAGTGTGCACGCACAAGAAAACAAATCACGGAAGCGGGGATTGAATGAGAAGGTTTGTATTTTTGGAATCACGAAATGAAATAGGTGTGATCATACAAGCACTAATGCACCGGATCCCGTCAGAACTCCGCAGTTAAGTGTGCTTTGACGAGAGTAGTACTCGGATGGGTGACCTCTTGGGAAGTCCTTGTTTTGCACCCATTTTTTTTCAGATGGGTCGTTCGACGTTACGCGCAAATGGAATTATGAACCGCTGGTTCATTCGCAAAGGTGAGTCCCGGTGCCGGGACATTTTACTTGATATTAGAACGAGAAGGAGAGATGCAGAGTGCACGCACAAGGAAACAAATGACCGGAGGGGGGATGGAAGGAGAAAGAGTTTAAGTATTTGCAGTGCAGAATGAAACATGAGTGATCATGCCAGCACTAATGCAATTGATTCTATCAGAACTCCGCAGTTAAGGGTGCTTGGGCGAGAGTAGTACTAGGATGGGTGACCTCCTGCGAAGTCGTTATATTTCACCCATTTTCTTGGGAAGTCCTCGTGTTGCACCCATTTTTTTCAGATGGATCGTTCGACGTTACCCGTGATTGGAACTATGGTCCGCTGGTTTATTCGAAAATGTGAGTCACGATGTTGGGACATTTCACTTGATATTAGAACGAGAAGCAGAGTAGCAGTGTGCACGCACAAGAAAACACATGACGGGAGCGGGGATGGAAGGAGAAGGTTTGTATTTTTTGAAGCGCGAAATGAAATAGGTGTGATCATACCAGCACTAATGCACCGAATCTCGTCATAACTCCGCAGTTAAGTGTACGTGCGCGAGAGTAGTACTCGGATGGGTGACCTCCTGGGAAGTCCTTGTGTTTCACCTATTTTTTTTCAGATGGGTCGTTCGACGTTACGCGCGAATGGAATTATGAACCGCTGGTTCATTCGCAAAGGTGAGTCACGGTGCCGGGGCATTTTACTTGATATTAGAACGAGAAGAAGAGATGTAGAGTGCACGCACAAGGAAACAAATGATCGGAGGGGGGATAGAAGGAGAAAAAGTGTATGTATTTGCAGCGCAGAATGAAACATGAGTGATCATACCAGCACTAATGCAACGGATTCTATCAAAACTCCGCAGTTAAGGGTGCTTAGGCGAGAGTAGTACTAGGATGGGTGACCTCCTACGAAGTCCTTATAGTTCACCCATTTTTTTCTGATGGATCGTTCGACGTTTCGCGCGACGGGAACTATGGTCCGCTGGTTTATTCGCAAATTTGAGTCACGACGTTGGGACATTTTACTTGATATTAGAACGAGAAGCTGAGGTGCAGTGTGCACGTACAAGGAAACAAATGACGGGAACGGGGATGGAAGGAGAAGGTTTGTTTGTTTTTTAAGCGCGAAATGAAACAGGTGCGATCATACCAGCACTAATGCACCGGATCCCATCCGAACTCCGCAGTTATGTTTGCTTGGGTGAGAGTAGTAGTGTATGTATTTGCATCACTAAATTAAACAGGTGCGATCATACCAGCACTAATGCACCGGATCCCGTCAGAACTCCGCAGTTAAGTGTGCTTGGGCGAGAGTAGTATTCGGATGGGTGACCTCCTTGGAAGTTCTCTTGTTGCACCAATTTTATTTCAGACGGGTCCTTCAACGATACGCGCGACTAGAACTATGGTCCGCTGATTTATACGCAAATGTGAGTCGATAAGCAGGGGTATTTTAATCGATATTAGAACGAGAATGAGAGGTGCAGTTTGAACGCACAAGGAAACAAATGATGGGAGGGGGGAGAGAAGGAGAAGGAGTGTATGTATTTGCAGCACAAAATGAAATAGGTGCGATCATACAAGCACAAATGCACTGGATCCAATTATAACTCCACAGTTAAGTGTGCTTTGGCGAAAGTAGTACAAGGATGGGTTATCTCCTGGGAAGTTCTCGTGTTGAACCCATTTCTTTCAGATGGGTTGTTCGACGTTACGCGCGACTGGAATTATGAACGGCTGGCTCATTCACAAAGGTGAGTCACGATGCTAGGGCATTTTACTTGATATTAGAACGAGAAGGAGAGATACAGAGTGCACGCATAAGGAAACAAATGACGGGAGGGGAGATGGAAGGAGAAAGAGTGTATGTATTTGTAGCGTAGAATGAAACATGAGCGATCATACCAGCACTAATGCAACTGATTCTATCAGAACTCCGCAATTAAGGGTGCTTGGACGAGAGTAGTACTTGGATGGGTGACCTCCTGTGAAGTCCTTATATTTCACCCATTTTCTTGGAAAGTCCTCGTGTTGCACCCATTTATTTTAGACGGATTGTTCGACGTTATGCGCGACGGGAACTATGGTCTGCTGGTTTATTCGCAAATGTGAGTCACGACATTGGGACATTTTACTTTATATTAGAACGAGAAGCAGAGGTACAGTGTGCACGCACAAGAAAATAAATGACGGGAGCGGGGATGGAAGGAGAAGGTTTGTATGTTTTTGAAGCGCGAAATGAAACAGGTGCGATCATACCAGCACTAATGCAGCGGATCTCATCGAAACTATGCATTTAAGTGTGCTTGGGCGAGAGTAGTACTTGGATGGTTGACCTCCTGGGAAGTGTGTTGCACCCATTTTTTTGTAGATGATTCTTTTGACATTACGCGTGACTTGAATTATGGTCTGCAGGTTTATTAGCAAATGTAAGTCACGGCGCTGTGGCATTTTACTTGATACTAGAACGAGAACGAGAAGTACAGTGCGCACGCACAAGGAAACAAATGACGGGAGGGGGAAGAAAGGAGAAGGAGTGTATGTATTTGCAGCGCGAAATTAAACTGGTGTGATCATACGAGCACTAATGCACCGGATCCCATCAGAACTCCGCAGTTAAGTGTACTTTGGCGAGAGCAGTACTCGGATGGGTGACCTCTTGGGAAGTCCTCTTGTTGCACTAATTTTTTTTCAGACGGGTCGTTAGACGTTACGTGCGACTGGAACTATGGTCCGCTAGTTTATACGCAAATGTGAGTCAAGAAGTAGGGACACTTTAATCGATATTAGAACGAGAATGAGAGGTGCAGTGGGAACGCACAAGGAAACAAATGATGGGAGGGGGGAGGGAAGGAGAAAGAGTGTATGTATTTGCAACACGATATGAAACAGGTGCGATCATACAAGCACAAATGCATTGGATCAAATCAGAACTCCGCAGTTAAGTGTGCTTTGGCGAAAGTAGTACAAGGATGGGTTACCTCCTGGGAAGTTCTCGTGTTGCACCCATTTTTTTTCTGATGGGTCGTTCGACGTTACGCGTGACTGGAGCTATGGTCTGCTGGTTTATAGGCAAATGTGAGTCAAGACGCAGGGACATTTTAATTGATATTAGAACGAGAAAGAGAGGTGAAGTGTGAACGCAGCAGGAAACAAATGACGGGAGGGGGTAAAAAGGAGAATGAGTGTATATATTTGCAGCGCGAAATGAAACAGATGCGATCATACAAGCACTAATGCACCGAATCCCATCAGAAGTCCGTAGTTAAGTGTGCTTAGGCGAAAGTAAAACAAGGATGGGTTACCTCTTGGGAAGTTCTCGTGTTGCACAAATTTTTTTTCAGATGGGTCGTTCAACGTTACGCACGTCTGGAACTATGGTCCGCTGGTTTATACGCAAATGTGAGTCAAGACACAGAGGCATTTTAATTGATATTAGAACGAGAAGGAGAGGTGAAGTGTGAACGCACAAGGAAACAAATGACGGGAGGGGAAAGAAAGGAGAAGGAGTGTATATAATACAGCGCAAAATGAAACAGGTGCGATCATACCAGCACTAATGCACCAGATCCCATCAGAACTCTGCAGTTAAGTGTGCTTGAACGAGAGTAGTTCTCGGATGTGTGACCTCCTTAGAAGTCCTTGTGTTGCACCCATTTTATTTCAGATGGGTCATTCGACGTTACGGGCGAATGGAATTATGAACCGCTGGTTCATTCATAAAGGTTAGTCACGGTGCCGGGATATTTTACTTGATATTAGAACAAGAAGGAGAGATGGAGAGTGCACGCACAAGGAAACAAATGACGGAGGGGGGGGATGGAAGGAGAAAGAGTGTATGTATTTGCAGCGCAAAATGAAACATGAGCGATCATACAAGGACTGATGCCCCGGATCCCATCAGAACTCCGCAGTTAAGGGTGCTTGGGCGATAGTAGTATTAGGATGGGTGACCTCCTGCGAAGTACTCGTGTTGCACCCATTTTTTTTCAGATGGGTCATTCGACGTTATGCGCGAATTGAATTATGAACCGCTGGTTCATTCGCAAAGGTGAGTCACGGTGCCGGGGCATTTTACTTAATATTAGATCGAGAAGGAGAGATGTAGAGTGCATGCACAAAAAAACAAATGATCGGAGGGGGGATGGAAGGAGAAAGAGTGTATGTATATACAGCACAGAATGAAACATGAGCGATCATATCAGCACTAATGCAATGGATTCTATCAGAACTCCGTAGTTAAGGATGCTTGGGCGAGAGTAGTACTAGGATGGGTGACCTCCTACGAAGTCCTTATATTTCACCCATTTTCTTGGGAAGTCCTCGTGTTGCACCCATTTTTTTAAGATAGATCTTTCGATGTCACGCGCAACTGGAACTATGGTCCGCTGGTTTATACGCAAATGCGAGTCAAGAAGCAGGGGCATTTTACTCGATATTAGAACGAGAAGGAGAGGTGCAGTGTGAACGCACAAGGAAATAAATGATGGGAGGGGGGAGGGAAGGAGAAGGAGTGTATGTATTTGCAGCACAAAATGAAACAGGTGCGATCATACAAGCACAAATGCAACGGATCCCATCAGAACTCTGCAGTTAAGTGTGCTTTGGCGAAAGTAGTACAAGGATGGGTTACCTCTTGGGAAGTTCTTGTGTTGTACCCATTTTTTTTCAGATGGGTCATTCGACGTTACGCGCGACTGGAACTATGGTCCGTTGGTTTATACGCAAATGTGAGTCAAGACGTAGGGGCATTTTAATTGATATTAGAATGAGAAGGAGAGGTGAAGTGTGAACGCACAAGGAAACAAATGATGGGAGGGAGAAGAAAGAAGAAAGAGTGTATATATTTGTAGTGCAAAATGAAACAGGTGCGATCATACCAGCACAAATGCACCGGATCCCATCAGAACTCCGCAATCAAGTGTGCTTGGGCAAGAGTAGTACTCGGATGGGTGACCTCTTGGGAAGTCCTCGTGTTGCACCTATTTTTTTTCAGATGGGTCGTTCGACGTTACGCGCGAATGGAATTATGAACCACTGGTTTATTTGCAAAGGTGAGTCACGGTGTCAGGTCATTTTACTTGATATTAGAACGAGGAGAGATGCAGAGTGCACGCACAAGGAAACAAATGATCGGAGGGGAGATGAAAGGAGAAAGAGTGTATGTATTTGCAGCGCAGAATGAAACATGAGCGATCATACCAGCACTAATGCAACGGATTCTATCAGAACTCTGTAGTTAAGGGTGCTTGGGCGAGAGTAGTAATACGATGGGTGACCTCCTGCAAAGTCCTTATATTTCACCCATTTTCTTGGGAAATCCCCGTGTTGCACCCATTTTTTTCAGATGGATCGTTCAATGTTACGCGCGATGGGAACTGTGGTCTGCTGGTTTATTCGAAAATGTGAGTCACGACGTTGGGACATTTTATTTGATATTAGAACGAGAAGCAGAGGTGCAGTGTGCACGCACAAGAAAACAAATGATGGGAGCGGGGATGGAAGGAGAAGGTTTGTATGTTTTTGAAGCACGAAATGAAACAGGTGCGATCATGCCAGCACTAATGCACCGGATCCCATCAGAACTCTGCAGTTATGTTTGCTTGGGCGAGAGTAGTAGTGTATGTATTTGCATCGCTAAATTAAACAGGTGCGATCATACCAGCACTAATGCACCGGATCCCATCAGAACTCCGCAGTTAAGTGTGCTTGGGCGAGAGTAGTACTCGGATGGGTGACCTCCTAGGAAGTCCTCGTGTTGCACAAATTTTTTTTTCAAAAGGGTCGTTCTACATTATGCGCGACTGGAACTATGGTCCGCTGGTTTATACGCAAATGTGAGTCAAGAAGCAGGGGCATTTTAATCGATATTAGAACGAGAAAGAGAGGTCCCATTATACCATCAGTAATTCACTGGATCCCATCAGAACTCCGCAGTTAAATGTGCTTGGGCGAGTGTAGTAGTAGGAGTTGTGACCTCCTGGGAAGTCCTCGTGTTGCACCTATTTTTTTGCAGATGGGTCCTTCGACGTTACGCGCGACTGGAACTATTGTCTCCTGGTTTATTCACAAATGTGAGTCACGGCACCGAGATATTTTACTCGATATTAAAAGGAGAATGAGAGGTGCAGTGTGCACTCAAAAGTAAAAAAATGACGGAATGGGGGCAAGAAGGAGAAGAAGTATATGTATTTCCAGCGCAGAATGAAATAGATGCCATCATACCATCACTAATTCAACAGATCCCATCAGAACTACGCATTTAAATGTGTTTGGGCGAATGTAGTAGTAGGAGTGGTGAACTCCTGGGAAGTTCTTGTGTTTCACCTATTTTTTCAGATGGGGCGTTCGACGTTACGCGCGACTGGAACTATGGTCTACTGGTTTATTCGCAAGTGTGAGTCATGGCGCCGAGGCATTTTACTTGATATTAGAACGAGAAGAAGAGGTGCAGTGTGCACGCACAAAGAAACAAATGATGGGAGGGTGAAGGGAAGGAGAAGGTGTTTATGTATTTGCAATGCGGAATGAAATAGGTGCGATCCTACCAGCACTAATGCACCAGATCCCATTAGAACTCTGCAGTTATGTGTGCTTGGGCGAGTGTAGTACTAGGATGGATGACCTCCTCGGAAGTACTCGTGTTGCACCATTTTTTTGCAGATTAGTAGCTCGACGTTATGCGCGACTGAAACTATGGTCCTCTAGTTCATTCGCAAACGTGAGTAACGGCGCCGGAGCATTTTGCTTAATATTATTCGTGCATTCAATTATAGCCCACCACATGATAAGATTATTATTACGAGCTTCTTACTTAGTAGAACAACAAAAAAAGAGGTGCGGCAGGTGTTCCGTTCATATAGACATGAGTCGAGGCACCGGGGCATTTCGCTCGATATTAGAACTAAAAGTAGAGGTGCGTTGCGCGCACAGCGAAACAAATGACGGGAAGGGAGAGGGATGGAGGAGGGATATATATCTTTGCGGCACAAATTAGAAGGGGTGCCATCATACCAGCACTAGTTCACGGGATCCATCAGAACTCTGCAGTTAAGCGTGTTTGGGCGAGAGTAGTTCTACGATGGGTGACCTCTTGGGAAGCACTCGTGTTGCACCCTTTTTTTTGCAGACATGGCGTTAAATGTTACAGGGGACTGGAGCGACAGTCCGCATGTTCATTCGCAAATGCTAGTCACAGTGCTGGGGCATTTTTCTTAATACTTTTCATGCATTCAATTAAAGCCCATCACGTGATGAGAGTGTCATTATGAGCATCTTAAATAGTAGAACAACGAAAAATGAGGTATGGCGGGCGATCCGTTCATATGGGCATGAGTCGAGGTGCCAGGGCATTTCGCTCGATATTAGAACTAGAAGCAGAGGTGAGTTGCGCGCACAGCGAAATAAATGACGGGAACGGAGAGGGAAGGAGAAGTAGTATATGTCTTTACGGTGCAAATTAGAAGGGGTGCGATCATACCAGCACTAGTTCACCGGATCCCATCAGAACTCCGCAGTCAAGCGTGCTTGGGCGAGAGTAGTAGTAGAATGGGTGACCTCTTATGAAGTACTCGTGTTGCACTCCTCTTTTTATAGACGGGACATTAAATGTTACGCGGGACCAGAGAGACGGTCCGACAGTTCATTCACAAACGTGAGTCACGGTGCCGGGACATTTTGCTTAATATATTTTTTTGCATTCAATTAAAGCCCATCACGTGTTGAGAGTGTCATTGCGAGCATCTTACATAGTAGAACAATGAAAAAGGAGGTGCGGCGGGTGTTTCATATAGACATGAGTCGAGGCGCCGGGGCATTTCGCTCGATATTAGAACTAGAAGCAGAGGTGAGTTGCGCCCACAGCGAAATAAATGATGGGAAGGGAGAGGGAAGGGGAAGGGGTATATGTATTTGCGGCGCAAACCAAAACGATTGTGATCATACCAGCACTAGTTCACCGGATCCCATCAGAACTCCGCAATCAAGCGTTTTTGGGCGAGAGTAGTACTAGGATGTGTTGCCTTCTGGGAAGTGCTCGTGTTCCACCCTTCTTTCTACAGATGGGGCGTTAAATGTTACGCGGGAACGGAGCGATGGTCTTCCGGGGCATTTTGCTTAATATTTTTTGCACATTCAATTAAAACCAATCACGTGATAAGAGTGTCATTGCGAGCACTTTATATAATATAACAACAAAAAATGAGGTGCGGTGGGCGATCCATTCATATGGGCATGAGTCAAGGTGCTGGGGCATTTAGTGTAGCATTAGAACTAGAAGAAGAAGTGAGGTGCGCGCACAGCGAATCAAATGATGGGAGGGGAGAGGGAAGGAGAAGGGGCATATGTATTTGTAGTGCAAACAAGAAAGGGTGCGATCATACCAGCACTAGTTCACCGGATTCCATCAGAACTCTACAGTTATGCGTGCTTGGGAGAGAGTAGTACTAGGATGGGTTACCTTCTGGGAAGCTCTCAGCTCTCGTGTTGCATCCTTCTTTTTTCAGATTGGGTGTTAAATGTTATGTGGGACTGGAGTGACGATCCACCGATTCATTCGCAAATGTGAGTCACGGCGTCAGAGCTTTTTGTTTAATATTTTTCACGCATTCAATTAAAGCCCATCACGTGATAAGAGTGTCTGCGAGCATATTACATAGTAAAATAATAAAAAACGAGGTGCGGCACTATCCGTTCATATGGGCACAGGTCGAGGCGCCAGGGTATTTCGCTTGATATTAGAATTAGATGCAGAGGTGAGGTGCACGCACAGCGAACCAAATGACAGAAGGGGAGAGGGAAGGAGAAGGGGTATATGTACTTACGGCGCAAACTAGAACGGGTGCGATCATACCAGCACTAGTTCACCGGATCCCATCTGAACTCCGTATTTAAGCATGCTTGGGCGAGAGTAATACTGGGATGGGTGATCTCCTGGGAAGTTCTCGTGTTGCACCCTTTTTTTTGCAGACGAGGTGTTAAACATTCAATTGGACCAGAGAGATGGTCTGCCGGTTCATTTGTAAACCTGAGTCACGGCACCGGAGCAGTTTTCTTAATATTTTTTCAGCATTCAATTAAAGCCCATCATATGATGAGACTGTAATTGCGAGCATCTTAAATAGTAGAACAACAAAAAACGAGAGGCGGCAGGCGATCCGTTCATATGGGCATGAGTCGAGATGGGTTGTTCGACGTTACGCGCGATTGAAACTTTAGTCTGCTGGTTTATTCGTAAATCTAAGTCACAGCATCAGGGTATTTTACTTGATATTAGAACAAGAAGAAGAGGTGCAGTGTGCACGCACAAGGAAACAAATGACGGGACGGGAGAGGGAAGGAGAAAGAGTGTATGTATTTGCAGCGCAGAATGAAACAGGTGCCATTATACCATCACTAATTCACCAGATCCCATCAGAACTCCACAGCTAAATGGGCTTAGGCAAGTGTAGTACTAGAAGTTGTGACCTCCTGAGAAATCCTTGTGTTGCACCTATTTTTTTCAGATGGGGCGTTTGACATTATGCGCGACTGGAACTATGGTTTGCTGGTTTATTCGCAAATGTGAGTCACAGCGCCGAAAAATTTTACTTAATATTAGAACGAGAATGAGAGGTGTAGTGTGCACGCACAAGGAAATAAAAGACAGGAGAGGGGAGGAAGGAGAAGGAGTATATGTATTTGCAGTACAGAATAAAACAGGTGTGATCATATCAGCACTAATGCACCAGATCCCATCAGAACTCTGCAGTTAAGTGTCATTGGACGAGAGTAGTATTAGAATCCTGGGAAGTACTCGTGTTGCTCCCATTTTTTTGCAGATTGTTCGTTCGACCTTATGCGCGACTAGAACTATGGCTCGCTGGTTTATTCACAAATAAGAGTCACGGCGCAGGGGCATTTTACTAGATATGAGAATGAGAGCAGAGGTGCAGTGTGCACGCACAAGAAAACAAATGATTGGAGGGGAGAGAAAAGGAGAAGGAGTGTATGTATTTGCATCGCAAAATGAAACAGGTGCCATTATATCAGCACTAATGCACCAGATCCCATCATAACTACGCAGTTAAGTGTGCTTGGGCGAGAGTAGTACTAGAATGGGTGACCTCTTGGGAAGTCCTCGTGTTTCACTTATTTTTTTACAGATAGGTCGTTCGACGTTACATGCGACTGGAACTTTGGTCCACTAGTTTATTCGCAAATGTGAGTCATGACATCGGAGAATTTTACTTGATATTAGAATGAAAAAAAGAGGTGCAGTGTGCACGCACAAAGAAACAAATGACAGGATGGGGGAATACTAGAATAGGTGACCTCCTGGGAAGTCCTCGTATTGCACCTATTTTTTTGCAGATGGGTCGTTTGACGTTACACACGACTGGAACTAGGGTCCGCAGTTAAGTGTGTTTGGGCAAAGTAGTACTACGATGGGTGACCTCCAGGGAAGTTCTCGTGTTGCACTTATTTTTTAACAGATGGGTCGATCGACGTTACGTGCGACTGGAACTATGGTCCGCTGGTTTATTCGCAAATGTGAGTCATGACGCCGGGGTATTTTACTTGATATTAGAAAAAGTAGGAGAGGTGGAGTGTGCATGCACAAGGAAACAAATGACGGGAGGGGGGGAGCGAAGGATAAGAAGTGTATGTATTTGCAGCACAGAATGAAACAAGTGCGATCATGCCAGCACTAATGCACCAGATCCCATTAGAAGTCCGCAGTTAAGTGTGCTTGGGCAAGAGTAGTACTAGAATGGGTGACCTCTAGGGAAGTCCTCGTGTTGCACCAATTTTTTTGCAGATGGGTCATTCGACATTACGCACGACTGGAAATATGGTCCGCAGTTAAGTGTGCTTGGGCAAAGTAGTACTACGATGGGTGACCTCGTGGGAAGTTCTCGTGTTGCACTTATTATTTAATAGATGGGTCGTTCGACGTTACGCGCGACTGGAACTATGGTCCGCTGGTTTATTCATAAATGTCAGTCATGACGCTGGGGTATTTTATTTGATATTAAAACAAGAAGGAGAGGTGCAATGTGCACGCACAAGAAAACAAATGACGGGAGGGGAGAGAGAAGGAGAAAGAGTGCATGTATTTGCTTTGCAGAAAGAAACAGGTGCCATTAGACCAGTAGTAATGCACCAGATCCCAACAGAACTCCGCAGTTATGTGTGTTTGGGCGAGAGTAGTGCTAGAACAGGTGACCTCCTGGTGTTGCACTTATTTTTTTACAGATGGGTCGTTCGACGTTACGTGCGACTGGAACTTTGGTCTGATGGTTTATTCGCAAATGTGAGTCATGACACCAGGGCATTTTACTTGATATTAGAATGAAAAGAAGAGGTACAGTGTGCACGCACAAGGAAATAAATGACGGGTGGGGGGAGAGAGGGAGGAGTGTATGTATTTACAGCGCGGAACAAAACAAGTGCGATATTACCAGCACTAATGCACTAGATTCCATAAGAAGTCCTCATTTAAGTGTGTTTGGGCGAGAGTAGTACTAGAATGGGTGATCTCCTGGGAAGTCCTCGTGTTGCACCTATTTTTTTGCAGATGGGTCATTCAACATTACGCATGACTGGAAATATGGTCCACAGTTAAGTGTGTTTGGGCAGAGTAGTATTACAATGGGTGACCTCCTGGGAAGTTCTCGTGTTGCACTTATTTTTTTACAGATGGGTCGTTCGACGTTACACGCGACTGGAACTATAATCCCTTGGTTTATTCGCAAATGTGAGTCACGGCGCCGGGGCATTTTACTTGATATTAGAACGAGAAGGAGAGATGCAATGTGCACACACAAGAAAATAAATGACAGGAGGGGGGAGGGAAGGAGAAGGAGTGTATGTATTTGAAGTGCGAAATAAAACAAGTGCGATCATACCAGCACTAATACACCGGATCCCATCAGAAGTCCGCAGTTAAGTGTGGTTGGGCGAGAGTAGTACTAGAATAGGTGACCTCCTAGGAAGTCCTCGTGTGGCACCTATTTTTTTGCAAATGGGTCGTTCGACGTTACGCACGATTGGAACTATGGTCCGCAGTTAACTGCGTTTGGGCAAAGTAGTACTACGATGGGTGACCTCTTGGGAAGTTCTCGTGTTCCACTTATTTTTTAACAGATGGGTCGTTCGACGTTACGCGCAACTGGAACTATGGTCCGCTGGTTTATTCGCAAATGTGAGTCAAGACGCTGGAGTATTTTACTTGATATTAGAACGAGAAGGAGAGGTGTAGTGTGCACGCACAAGAAGGCAAATGACGAGAGGGGAGAGGAAAGGAGAAGGAGTATATGTATTTGATGCGCGGAATAAAACAAGTGCAATCATACCAGCACTAATGCACAGGATCCCATCAGAAGTCCGCAGTTAAGTGTGCTTGGGCGAGAGTAGTACTAGAGTAGGTGACCTCCTGGGAAGTCCTCGTGTTGCACCAATTCTTTTGCAGATGGGTCGTTCGACATTATGCACGACCGGAACTATGGTCTGCAGTTAAGTGTGCTTGGGCAAAGTAGTACTACGATGGGTGACCTCGTGGGAAGTTCTCGTGTTGTACTTATTTTTTAATAGATGGGTCGTTCGACAGCACGCACGACTGGAACTATGGTCCGCTGGTTTACTCACAAATGTGAGTCACAACGCTAGGGTATTTTATTTGACATTAGAACGAGAAGGAGAGGTGCAGTGTGCACGCACAAGAAAGCAAATGACGAGAGGGGACAGGAAAGGAGAAGGAGTATATGTATTTGCAGCGCGAAATAAAACAAGTGCGATCATACCAGCACTAATGCACCGGATCCCATCAGAAGTCCGCAGTTAAGTTTGCTTGGGCGAGAGTAGTACTAGAATGGGTGACCTCCTGGGAAGTCCTCGTGTTGCACCTATTTTTTTGCAGATGGGTCATTCGACGTCACGCACGACTGGAACTACGGTCCGCAGTTAAGTGTGCTTTGGAAGAGTAATACTAAGATGGGTGACCTCCTGGAAAGTTTTCGTGTTGCACCTATTTTTTTACAGATGGGTCGTTCGACGTTACGCGCGACTGAAACTATAGTCCCTTGGTTTATTCGCAAATGTGAGTTACAGTGCCGGGGCATTTTACTTGATATTAGAACGAGAAGGAGAGGTGCAGTGTGCACGCACAAGGAAACAAATGACGGCAGGGGGGGAGGGAAGGGGAAGGAGTGTATGTATTTGCAGCGCGGAATAAAACAAGTGCGATAATACCAGCAGTAATGCACCGGATCCCATAAGAAGTCCGCAGTTAAGTGTGCTTGGGCGAGAGTTGTACTAGAAAAGGTGACCTCCTGGGAAGTCCTCGTGTTGCACTTATTTTTTTAGAGATGGGACGTTCGACCTTACGCACGATTGGAACTATGGTCCACAGTTAAGTGTGTTTTTGCAAAGAAGTACTACGATGGTTGACCTCCTGGGAAGTTCTCGTGTTGCACTTATTTTTTAAGAGATTGGTCGTTTGATGTTATGCGCGACTGGAACTATGATCCACTAGTTTATTCGAAAATATGAGTCACGACACTGGGGTATTTTACTTGATATTCGAACGAGAAGGAGAGGTGCAGTGTGCATGCACAAGGAAACAAATGATGGCAAGGGGGAGGGAAGGAGAAGGAGTGTACGTATTTGCAGCGCGGAATGAAACAAGTGTGATCATACCAGCACTAATGAACCGGATCTCATTAGAAGTCCGCAGTTAAGTGTGCTTGGGCAAGAGTAGTACTAGAATGGGTGATCTCCTGGGAAGTCCTCGTGTTGCACCTATTTTTTTGCAGATGGGTCGTTCGACATTACGCACGACTATAACTATGGTCCAAAGTTAAGTGTGCTTGGGCAAAGTAGTACTACGATGGGTGACCTCCTGGGAAGTTCTCGTGTTGCACTTATTTTTTAACAGATGGGTCATTCGACATTACGAGCGACTGGAACTATGGTCCGCTGGTTTATTTGAAAATATGAGTCATGACGCCGGGGTATTTTACTTGATATTAGAATGAGAAGGAGAGGTGCAGTGTGCACGCACAAGGAAACAAATGACGGCAGGGGGGAGGGAAGGAGAAGGAGTGTATGTATTTGTAGCGTGAAATCAAACAAGTGCGATCATACCAGCACTAGTGCACCGGATCCCATCAGAAGTCCGCAGTTAAGTGTGCTTGGACAAGAGTAGTACTAGAATGGGTGACCTCCTGGGAAGTCCTCATGTTGTACCTATTTTTTTGCAGATGGGTCGTTCGACATTACGCACGAGTGGAACTATGGTCCACAGTTAGTGTGCTTGGGCAAAGTAGAACTACGATGGGTGACCTCGTGGGAAATTCTCGTGTTGAACTTATTTTTAACAGATGGGTCGTTCGATGTTACGCGCGACTGGAACTATGGTCTGCTGGTTTATTTACAAATGTGAGTCACGACGCTGGGGTATTTTATTTGATATTAGAACGACAAGGAGAGGTGCAGTGTGCACGCACAAGAAAATAAATGACGAGAGGGGGGAGGGAAGGAAAAGGAGTGAATGTATTTGCAGCGCGGAATAAAACAAGTGCGATCATACCAGCACTAATGCACTGGATCCCATCAAAAGTCCGCAGTTAAGTGTGCTTGGGCGAGAGTAGTACTAGAATGGGTGACCTCCTGGGAAGTCCTCGTGTTGCACCTATTGTTTTACAGATGGGTCGTTCGACGTTACGCATGACTGGAACTATGGTCCGCAGTTTTGTGTGCTTGGGCAGAGTAGTACTACGATGGGTGACCTCCTAGAAAGTTCTCGTGTTGCACTTATTTTTTTACAGATGGGTCGTTCGACGTTACGCACGACTGGAACTATGGTCCGCTGGTTTAATCGCAAATGTGAGTCACAGCGCCGGAGCATTTTACTTGATATTAGAACGAGAAGGAGGGTTGCAGTGTGCACGCACAAGGAAACAAATGACGAGTGGGGGGAGGGAAGGAGAAGGAGTGTATGTAATTGCAGCGCAGAATGAAACAAGTGTGATCATACCAGCACTAATGCACAGGATCCCATTAGAAGTCCGCAGTTAAGTATGCTTGGGCGAGAGTAGAACTAGAATAGGTGACCTCCTGGGAAGTCCTTGTGTTGCACCTATTTTTTTTTCATATGGGTCGTTCAACGTTACGCACGATTGGAACTATGGTCCGCAGTTAAGTGTGCTTAGTCAGAGTAGTACTACGATGGGTGACCTCCTGGGAAGTTCTCGTGTTGCACTTATTTTTTTACAGATGGGTCGTTCGATGTTACGTGCAACAAGAACTATGTTTCGCTGGTTTATTCGCAAATATGAGTTACGGTGCCAGGGAATTTTACTTGATATTAGAATGAGAAGGAGAGGTGCAGTGTGCACGCATAAGGAAACAAACGACGAGAAGGGAGAGAGAAGGAAAAGGAGTGTATGTATTTGCAGTGCGAAATGAAACAAGTGAGATCATACCAGCATTAATTCACCGGATCCCATCAGAAGTCCGCAGTTAAGTATGCTTGGGCAAGAGTTGTACTAGAATAGGTGACCTCCTGGGAAGTCCTTGTGTTGCACCTATTTTTTTTGCATATGGCTCGTTCGACGTTACGCACGACTGGAACTATGGTCCGTAGTTAAGTGTGCTTAGGAAGAGTAGTACTACGATGGGTGACCTCCTGGGAAGTTCTCATGTTCCACTTATTTTTTTACAGATGGGTGGTTCGACTTTACGCACGACTGGAACTATGGTTTGCTGATTTATTCGCAAATGTGAGCCACGGCGCCGGGGCATTTTACTTGATATTAGAACGAGAAGGAGAGGTGCAGTGTTGCACGCACAAGGGAACAAATGACGGGAGGGGGGAGGGAATGAGGAGTGTATGTATTTGCTGCACGGAATATACAAGTGCGATCATACCAGAACTAATGCTCCGGATCCCATCAGAAGTCCGCAATTAAGTGTGTTTGGGCAAGAGTAGTCCTAGAATGGGTGACCTCCTGGGAAGTCCTCGTGTTGCACCTATTTTTTTGCATATGGGTCGTTTGACGTTACGCACTACTAGAACTATGGTCCGCAGTTAAGTGTGCTTAGGCAGAGTAGTTCTACGATGGGTGACCTCTTGGGAAGTTCTCGTGTTGCACTAATTTTTTTACAGATGGGTCGTTCGACGTTAAGTGCGACTGGAACTATGGTCTGCTGGTTTATTCGCAAATGTGAGTCACGGCACCGGAGCATTTTACTTGATATTAGAACGAGAAAGAGAGGTGCAGTGTGCACGCACAAGGAAACAAATGAAGGGAAAGGGGAGGGAAGGAGAAGAAGTTTATGTTTTTGCAGCGTGGAATGAAACAAGTGCGATCATACCAGCACTAATGCACTGGATCCCATCAGAAGTCCGTAGTTAAGTTTGCTTGGTTGAGAGTAGTACTATGATAGGTGACCTCCTGGGAAGTTCTCGTGTTGCACCTATTTTTTTTCAGATGGGTTGTTCGATGTTACGCACGACTGGAACTATGGTCTGCTGGTTTATTCACAAATAAGAGTAACGGTACCGGGACATTTTACTTGATATTAGAACGAGAAGCAGAGGTGCACTGTGCACGCACAGGAAAACAAATGACGGGAGTGGGGAGGGAAGGAGAAGAAGTGTATGTATTTGCATCGCAGAATGAAATAGGTGCCATTATACCAGCACTAATGCACCAGATCCTATCATAACTCCGCAGTTAATTGTGATTGGGCGAGAGTAGTACTAGGATGGGTGACCTCCTGGGAAGTCCTCGTGTTGCACCTATTTTTTTACAGATGGGTCGTTCGATGTTACACCCGACTGGAACTATGGTCTGCTGATTTATTCACAAATAAGAGTAACGGTACCGGGACATTTTACTTGATATTAGAACGAGAAGCAGAGGTGCACTGTGCACGCACAGGAAAACAAATGACGGGAGTGGGGAGGGAAGGAGAAGAAGTGTATGTATTTGCATCGCAGAATGAAATAGGTGCCATTATACCAGCACTAATGCACCAGATCCCATCATAACTCCGCAGTTAATTGTGATTGGGCGAGAGTAGTACTAGGATGGGTGACCTCCTGGGAAGTCCTCGTGTTGCACCTATTTTTTTACAGATGGGTCGTTCGATGTTACACCCGACTGGAACTATGGTCCGCAGTTAAGTGTGCTTGGGCAGAGTAGTACTACGACGGGTGACCTCGTGGGAAGTTCTCATGTTGCACTTATTTTTTTACAGATGGGTCGTTCGATGTTATGCGCGACTGAAACTATGGTCCGTTGGTTTATTCGCAAATGTAAGTCATAGTGCCGGGACATTTTATTTGATATTAAAACGAGAAAGAGAGGCGCAGTGTGCACGTACAAAGAAACAAATGACTGGAGTGGGGAGGGAAGGAGATGGAATGTATGTATTTGCAGTGCAGAATGAATTACGTGAGATCATACCAGCACTAAATCATTGGATCCCATCAGAACTCCGCAGTTAAGTGTGCTTGGGCGAGAGTAGTGTTAGGATGGGTGACCACCTGGAAAGTTCTCGTATTTCACCAAATTTTTTACAGATGGGTCGTTCGACATTACAACATTAATGCACCGGATCCCATCAGAACTCCGCAGTTAAGTGTGCTTGGACGAGAGTAGTACTAGGATTAGTGACCTCTTGGGAAGTTCTCGTGTTGCACCCATTTTTTTGCAGATGGGCCGTTCGATGTTACACGTGACTGGAACTATGGCTCGCTGGTTTATTCACAAATAAGAGCCACGACTCCGAGGTATTTTATTAAAACGAGAAACAGAGGTGAAGTGTGCACGCACAAGGAAACAAATGATGGGAGGGGGGAGGGAAGGAGATGGAGTGTATGTATTTGCAGCGCGGAATGAAACGGGTGCGATCAAACAAGCATTAATGCATTGGATACCATCAAAACTCTGCAGTCAAGTGTGTTTGGGCGAGAGTAGTACTAGGATGGGTGACCTCCTGGGAAGTTCTCGTGTTTCACCCATCTTTTTACAGATGGGTCCTTCGACGTTGCGCTCGACTGAAACTATGGTCCACTGGTTTATTCGCTAATGTGAGTGATGGCACCGGAGCATTTTACTTGATATTAGAACGAGAAAGAGAGGTGCAGTTTACACGCACAAGGAAACAAATGACGGGAGGGGGGAGGGAAGGAGAAGGAGTGTATGTATTTGCAGTGCAAAATGAAACATTTGCGATCATACCATCACTAATTCACCGGATCAAATCAGAACTCCGGAGTTAAGTGTGCTTGGGCGAGAGTAGTACTAGGATGGGTGACCTCCTGGGAAGTCTTCGTGATTCCCCGATTTTTTTACAAATGGGTCCTTCGACGTTACGCGCAACTGAAACTATGGTCCTGTGATTTATTCACAGATGTGAGTGACAGCGCCGGAGCATTTTACTTGATATTAGAACGAGATGGAAAGGTGCATTTTGCACACACAATGAAAGAAATGACGGGAGAGTGGAGGGAAGGAGAATGAGTGTATGTATTTGCATCGCGAAATGAAACATTTGCGATTATACCATCACTAATTCACCTGATCAAATTAGAACTCCGGAGTTAAGTGTGTTTGGGCGAGAGTAGTACTAGGATGAGTGACCTCTTAGGAAGTGCTTGTGTTGCACCCGTCTTTTTGCAGACAGGGCATCAAACGTTACACACGACTGGAGCCATAGTCCGCTGATTCATTTGTCGGCGTGAATCGTCGTGCCGAGGCATTTTGCTTACTTTCTTTTGTGCACTCATTTATAGTCCACCACGTGATAACAGAGTCATTACAAGCATCTTACACAGTAGAACAACGAAAAAAAAAGGTGTGGCAGGTGGTCCTTTAATTTGGGCATAATTCGAGGTGCTGGGGCATTTTGCTTGATATTAGAACTAGAAACAGAGATGCAGTATGCGCGCACAGCGAAAAAAATGACAGGAGAAGGGAGGAAAGGAGAAGGGGTATATGTATTTGCAATGCGGAATGGAAGGGGTGCGATCATACCAGCACTAATGCACTGGATCCCATCAAACTATGCAGTTAAGCATGCTTGGGCGAGAGTAGTACTAGGATCGGTAAACTCATAAGAAGTCCTCATGTTGCATTGTCTTTTTGCAAACGGGCATAAAACGATACATGTGATCGGAGCCACAATCCGCTGGCGTGAGTTGCGTCGCAAGAAAATTTTACTTACTATTTTTTCGTGCATTCATTTATAGTCTACCACGTGATAAGAGTGTCATTACGATCATCTTACATAGTAGAATAAAGAAAAATGAGGTACGGCGGGTGGTCCTTTCTTCTGGCGTGAGTCGATGTGTCGGGGCTTTTTGCTTGATATTAGAACTATAAACAGAGGTGCGGTGTTCGCGCACAGCAAAAAAAATGACGGGTGGGGGGAGGGAAGGAGAAGGGGTATATGTATTTGCAGTGCGGAATGGAAGGGGTGCAATCATACTAGCATTAATACATAGGATCCCATCGAACTCCGTAGTTAAGCGTGCTTGGGCAAGAGTAGTACTAAGATGGGTGACCTCCTGGGAAGTTCTCTTGTTGCACCCCTCTTTTTGCAGATGGGGCGTCAAACGTTACGCGCGATCGGAGCCACAGTCCACCGGTATGAGTAGCGACATTGAAACATTTTGCTTAATATTTTATGTGCACTTATTTGTAGTCCACCACGTGATAAGAGTCTCATTACGAGAGTCTTACATAGTAAAACAACGAAAAAAGAGGCGCAGCGGGCCTCTGTTCTTCTGGGCATGAGTCGAAGCAACATGACATTTCACTCTATATTAGAACTAGAAGCAGAGATGTGGTATGCCCACACAGCAAAATAAATGATGGGAGGGGGGAGGGAACGAGAAGGGCTATATGTATTTGCAGTGGGGAATGAGACAGTTGCAATCATACAAACACTAATGCACACGATCCCATCAGAACTCTGTAGTCAAGCGTGCTTGGGCGAGATTAGTTCTAGGATGGGTGACCTCCAAAAAAGTCCTCGTGTTGAACACGTCTTTTTGTAGACGGGGTGTTAAATGTTAAGTGTGATCGGAGCCACAATCTGTCGGTGTGAGCCACGGGGCCTGAAAATTTTGCTTAATATTTTTTGTGCATTCATTTATAGTTCACCACGTGATAAGAGTGTCATTACGAGTATCTTACATAGTATAACAATGAAAAATGACGTACGGCGGGCGATTCATTCATTTGGACGTGAGTCGAGGTGCCGGGGTATTTCGCTTGATATTAGAACTAGAAACAAAGGTGTGGTGTGTTCGCACAATGAAACAAATGACGAGAGGGGGGAGGGAAGGAGAAGGGGTATATGTATTTGTAGTGTTTGGGCAGAAGTAGTACTAGGATGGGTGACTTCCAAAAAAGTTCTTATGTTCCACTCGTTTTTTTGCTGACGGGACGTTAAACATTATGCGTGATCAAAGCCATTGTCCCTCGGAGTGAGTCGCAACGCCAAGACATTTTTCTTAATATTTTTCGTGCATTCATTTATAGTTCGCCACGTAATAAGAGTGTCATTGCGAGCATCTTACATAGTAGAATAACAAAAAATGAGGTGCAGGGGGTAGTCCGTTCATCTGGGCATAAGTCGAGGCGCCGGAGCATTTTACTCTATATTAGAACTATAGGCAGAGGTGCGGTGTTCGTGCATAGCGAAACAAATAATAAGGGGGGAGGGAGGGAGAAGGGGTATATGTATTTGTAGCGCAAAATAGAAGAGGTGCGATCATACTATCACTAATGCACCAGATCCCATCGAACTCCGTTGTTGAGCGTGCTTTAGTGAGAGTAGTACTAGGATGGGTGATCTTTTAGGAAATCCTCGTGTTGCGCCCGTCTTTTTACAGATGGGGTGTTAAACGTTATGCGCAATAGGAGCCATAGTCCGCCGGCATGAGTCGTGGCGCCAGAATATTTTGCTTAATATTTTTCATGCATTCATTTATAGTCCACCACATGATAAGAGTGTCATTACGAGCATCTTACATAGTAAAACAATGAAAAACGAGTTACGACAGGCAGTCCGTTTATCTAGGCGTGAGTCGAGGTGCCCAGACATTTTGCTTGATATTAGAACTAGAAATAGAGGTGTAGTGTGCATGCATAGCAAAATAAATGACAGGAGGGGGGAGGGAATGAGAAGGGATATATGTATTTGCAGCATGAAATAGAAGGGGTGCGATCATACCAACACTAATACATCGGATCCTGTCGAACTCTGTAGTGAAGCGTGCTCTGGTGAAAGCAATATTAGGATGGGTGACCTCTTGCGAGGTCCTCGTGTTCCACCCGTCTTTTTATGGACGGGGCGTTAAATATTACGCATGACCAGAGCGACAGTCCGCCAGTGTGAGTCGCGGCATTGGGACATTTTGCTTAATATTTTTCATGTATTCATTTATAGTCCATCACGAGATAAAAATGTCATTACGATTATCTTACATAGTAGAACATGAAAATATAGTTGTGGCGGGCGGTTTATTCATCTGAGCATGAGTCGAGATGGTTTGGCATTTTGCTTGATATTAGAACTAGAAATAAAGGTACGGTGTGCGCGCATAACAAAATAAATGATGAAAAAGGAGGTGCGGTGGGTGCTTCATATAGACATGAGTCGAGGCATCGGGGCATTTCGCTCGATATTAGAACTAGAAGCAGAGGTGAGTTGTGCCCACAGCGAAATAAATGATGGGAAGGGAGAGGGAAGGGGAAGGGGTAAATGTATTTGCGGCGCAAACCAAAACGATTGCGATCATACCAGCACTAGTTCACTAGATCCCATCAGAACTCTGCAGTCAAGCGTTCTTGGGCGAAAGTAGTACTAGGATGCGTGACCTTCTGGGAAATGCTCGTGTTGCACCCTTCTTTCTACAGATGGAGCGTTAAATGTTACGCGGGACCAGAGCGATGGTCCGTCGGGGCATTTTGCTTAATATTTTTTGCACATTCAATTAAAACTAATCACGTGATAAGAGTATCATTGCGAGCACCTTACATAATATAACAACAAAAAATGAGGTACGGTGGGTGATCTGTTCATATGGGCATGAGTCGAGGCACTGGGGCATTTCGTTTAATATTAGAACTAGAAGAAGAGGTGAGGTACGAGCACAGCGAATCAAATGACGGGAGGGTAGAGGGACGGAGAAGGGGTATATGTATTTACAGCTCAAACAAGAAAGGGTGCTATCATACTAGCACTAGTTCACCGGATCCCATCAGAACTCTGCAGTTATGCGTGCTTGGGCGAGAGTAATACTAGGATGGGTTACCTCCTAAGAAGCTCTCGGCTTTCGTGTTGTATCCTTCTTTTTTCAGACTAGGCGTTAAACATTACGCGGGATCGGAGCGACGGTCAACTAGTTCATTCCCAAACGTGAGTCACGGCGCGAAGGCACTTTTTTTAATATTTTTCGCGGATTCAATTAAAGCCCATCACGTGATAAGAGTGTCTGCAAGCATATTATATAGTAGAACAACAAAAAATGAGGTACAACACTATCCGTTCATATGGGCATGAGTGGAGGCGCCGGAGTATTTTGCTTGATATTAGAATTAGATGCAGAGGTAAGGTGCGCGCACAGTGAAACTAACAACGGGAGGGGACAGGAGGAGAAGGGGTATATGTACTTTTGGCGCAAACTAGAACGGGTGCGATCATACCAGTACTAGTTCACTGGATCGCATCTGAACTCCGTAGTTAAGCGTGCTTGGGTGAGACTAGTACTAGGATAGGTGATCTCCTAGGAAGTTCTCGTGTTGCACCCTTCTTTTTGTAGACGGAGCATTAAACATTCAACTGGACCAGAGCGATGGTCCGCCGGTTCATTTGCAAATGTGAGTCACGGCACCTGAGCATTTTTTTTAATATTTTTCCAGCATTCAATTAAAGCCCATCACATTATGATAGTGTCATTGCGAGCATCTTAAATAGTATAACAACAAAAAATGAAAGGCAGCGGGTGATCCGTTCATATGGGCATGAGTCGAGATGGGTCATTCGACTGGAACTATGGTCCACTGGTTTATTCGCAAATGTGAGTCACGGCGTTGGGGCATTTTACTTGATATTAGAATGAAAAAAAGAGGTGCAGTGTGCACGCACAAGGAAACAAATGACGGGACGGGAGAGGGAAGGAGAAAGAGTGTATGTATTTGCAGCGCGTAATGAAAAAGGTGCGATCATACCAGCACTAATGCACCGAATCCCATCAGAAATCCGTAGTTAAGTGTGCTTAGGAGAGAGTAGTACTAGGATTGTTGACCTCCTAGGAAGTCCTCGTGTTGCACCCATTTTTTTGCAGATAGGTTGTTCGACGTTACGCGTGAGTAGAACTATAGTCTGCTGTTTTATTCATAAATGTGAGTCACGGCGCTGGGGCATTTTACTTGATATTAGAACGAGAAGAAGAGGTGCAGTATGCACGGATAAGGAAATAAATAAGAAAAGAGGGGAGAAAAGGAGGAGTGTATGTATTTGCAGCGCGGAATGAAACAGGTGCAATCATACCAGCACTAATGCACCGGATCCCATCGGAACTCCGCATTTAAGTATGCTTGGGTGAGAGTAGTACTAGGATGGGTGACCTCCTGGGAAGTACTCGTGTTGCACCCATGTTTTTACAGATAGGTTGTTCGACGTTGTGCGCGACTGGAACTATAGTCTGCTGGTTTATTCGCAAATATAAGTCACGGCACCGGGGCATTTTACTTGATATTAGAACGAGAAGGAGAGGTGTAGTGTACATGTACAAGGAAACAAATTACGGGAGGAGGGAGGGAAGGAGGAGGAGTGTATGTATTTACAACGCAGAAGCAAACAAGTGCAATCATACCAGCACTAATGCACCGGATCCCATAAGAACTCCAGAGTTAAATATGCTTGGGTGAGTGTAGTACTAAAAGTGGTGACCTCCTGGTCGTGTTGCACCCATTTTTTTGTAGATGGGTCGTTTAACATTATGCACAACTAGAACTATGGTCCGCATATTTTTTTGCAAATGTGAGTCATGGCGCCAGGGCATTTTACTTGATATTAGAACGAGAAGGAGAAGTGCAATGTGCACGCACAAGGAAACAAATGACGGGAGGGAGAAAAGAAGGAGAAGGAGTGTATGTATTTGCAGCGCTGAATGAAACATTTGCGATCATACTAGCATTAATGCACCGGATCTCATTAGAACTCTGCAGTTAAGTGTGTTTGGGTGAGAGTACTACTAGGATGGGTGACCTTTGGGAAGTTCTCGTGTTGCGCCCGTCTGTTTCTTAATATTTTTCGTCCAGCCATTTATAGTCCACCACGTGACAAGAGTGTCATTACGAGCATCGTAAATAATAGAACAAGCAAAACAAAGGTGCGGTGGGTGGTCCGTTTATCTGGGCATGAGTCGAGACAACGGGGCATTTTGTTTGATATTACAACTAGAAGCAGAGGTGCGGTGTCCACACAGAATGAAACAAATGATGGGTGGGGGGAGGGAAAGAGAAGGGGGTATATGTATTTGAAGTGAGGAATAGGACGGGTGGGATCATACTAGCACTAATGCATCGAATCCCATCATAATCTGCAGTTAAGCGTGTTTGGGCGAGAGTAGTACTAGGATGAGTGACCTCCTGGGAAGTGCTTGTGTTACACACGTCTTTTTGCGGACAGGGCATCAAACATTACGCGCGATTGGAGCCATAGTCTGCTAGTTCATTTACCGCCTTGAGTCGCCGCGCCGGGGCATTTTGCTTACTTTTTTTTGTGCACTCATTTATAGTCCACCACGTGATAAGAGAGTCCTTACGAGCATCTTACATAGTAGAACAACGAAAAAAAAAGGTGTGGCGGGTGGTCTTTTAATCTGGGCATAAGTCGAGGTGCTTGGGCATTTTACTTGATATTAGAACTAGAAACAGAGATGCAGTGTGCGCGCACAGCCAAAAAAATGGCAGGAGAGGGGAGGAAAGGAGAAGGTGTATATGTATTTACAATGCGGAATGGAAGGGGTGCGGTCATACCAGCACTAATGCACTGGATCCCATCAAACTATACAGTAAAGCATGTTTGGGCGAGAGTAGTACTAGGATCGGTAACCTCCTGAGAAGTCCTCGTGTTGAACTATTTTTTTGTAAATGGGGCAGAAAATGATACAAGTGATTGAAGCCACAATCTGCGAGCATGAGTCGCGTCACCAGAAAATTTTGCTTACTATTTTTTCGTGCATTCATTTATAATCTACCACGTGATAAGAGTGTCATTACGAGCATCTTACATAGTAGAATAAAGAAAAATGAGGTACGACGGGCGATCTTTTCTTCTGGCATGAGTCGAGGTGTCGGGACATTTCGCTTGATATTAGAACTATAAAAAGAGGTACGGTGTGCGCGCACAGCGAAAAAAATGAAAGGTAGGGGGAGGGAAGGAGAAGGGGTATATGCATTTGAAGTGCGGAATGGAAGGGGTGCAATCATGCTAGCTTTAATACACCGGATCCCATCGAACTCCGTAGTTAAGCGTGTTTGGGCGAGAGTAGTACTAGGATGGGTGACCTCCTGAGAAGTTCTCTTGTTGCACCCTTCTTTTTACAGATGGGGTGTCAAACGTTAAACACGATCGAAGCCACAGTCTGCCAGCATGAGTAGCGACATTAAAACATTTTGCTTAATATTTTATGTGCACTTATTTGTAGTCCACCACGTGATAAGAGTCTCATTACGAGAGTCTTACATAGTAAAACAACGAAAAAAGAGGTGCAAGGGGCCTCCGTTCTTCTGGGTGTGAGTTGAAGTGACATGGCATTTCGCTCTATATTAGAACTAGAAGCAGAGATGTGGTATGCCCGTACAGCGAAATAAATGATGGGAAAGGGGGTAGTCTGTTCATCTGGGCGTGAGTCGAGGCGCTGGAGCATTTTGCTCTATATTAGAACTATAAGCAGAGGTGTGGTGTTCGCGCATAGCAAAACAAATAACAGGGGGGAGGGAGGGAGAAGGGGTATATGTATTTGTAGCGCAAAATAGAAGAGGTGCGATCATACTAGCACTAATGCACTGGATCCCATCGAACTCCGTAGTTGAGCGTGCTTTGGAGAGACTCGTACTAGGATGGTTGATCTTTTGGGTAGTTTTTGTGTTGCGCTCGTCTTTTTACGGATGGGGTGTTAAACGTTATGCGCGATAGGAGCCATAGTCCGCCGGCATGAGTCATGGCGCCAGATTTTTCGTGCATTCATTTATAGTCCATCACGAGATAAGAATGTCATTACGATTATCTTACATACTAGAACAATGAAAATAGAGTTGTGACGGGCGGTCTGTTCATCTGTGCATGAGTCGAGATGCCTTGGCATTGTTCTTGATATTAGAACTAGAAATAGAGGTGCGGTGTGCGCACACAATAAAATAAATGATGAGATGGGAGAGGGAAGGAGAAGTGGTATATGTATTTGCAGCGCGGAATGGAAGGGGTTCGATCATACCAACACTAATGCATCAAATTCCATCGAACTTCGTAGTTAATCGTGCTTGGGCGAGAGTAGTACTAGGATGGGTGATCTCCTAGGAAGTTCGCATGTTGCACCCTTCTTTTTGTAGATGGGGCGTTACGCGGGACTAGAACGACAATCGTCAGTTAATTCGCAAACATAAGTCACAGCGCTGGAGCATTTTGCTTAATACTATTCATGCATTAAATTATAACCCACTACGTTATAAGATTATTATTACGAGCATCTTACATAGTATAACAACAAAAAAGGAGGTGCGGCGGGTGTTCCGTTCATATAGACATGAGGCGAGGCACCGAGACATTTTGCTCGACATTAGAACTAGAAGTAGAGGTTCGTTGCGCACACAGTGAAACAAATGACGGGAAGGGAGAGGGAAGGAGAAGGGATATATGTCTTTGCGGCACAAATTAGAAGGGGTGCGATCATACCAGCACTAGTTCACGAGATCCATCAGAACTCTGCAGTTAAGTGTGCTTGGGTGAGAGTAGTTCTACGATGGGTTACCTCTTGGGAAGCACTCGTTTTGCACCCTTTTTCTTTTTACAGACAGGGCTTTAAATGTTACGCAGGACTGGAGCGACAGTCCGCCTGTTCATTCGTAAATGTGAGTCACGGTGCTGAGGAATTTTGCTTAATACTTTTCGTGCATTCAATTAAAGCCCATCACGTGATGAGAGTGTCATTGCGAGCATCTTAAATAGTAGAACAACAAAAATTGAGGTGCGGCGGGCGATCCGTTCATATGGGCATGAGTCGAGGTACCTGGGCATTTCACTCAATATTAGAACTAGAAGCAGAGATGAGTTGCGCGCACAGCGAAATAAATGACGGAAAGGGAGAGGGAAGGAGAAGTGGTATATGTCTTTGCGGCGCAAATTAGAAGGGGTTTGATCATACTAGAACTAGTTCAACGGATCCCATTAAAACTCCGTAGTCAAGCGTGCTTGGGCGAGAGTAGTACTAGGATGGGTGATCTCTTGGGAAGTGCTCTTGTTGCACCCTTCTTTCTACAGATAGGATGTTAAATGTTATGCGGGATCGGAGCGACGGTCCGCCTGGGCATTTTGCTTAATATTTTTTGCACATTCAATTAAAACCAATCACGTGATAAGAGTGTCATTGCGAGTACCTTACATAATATAATAAAACAAAACGAGATGCGATGGGTGATCCGTTCATATGGGCATGAGTCGAGGCACCGGGGCATTTTGCTTAATATTAGAACTAGAAGAAGAGGTGAGGTGCGCGCACAGTGAATCAAATGACAGGAGGTGAGAGGAAAGTAGAAGGGGCATATATATTTGCGGCACAAATAAGAACGGGTGCGATCATACCAACATTAGTTCATCGGATCCCATCAGAACTCTGTAGTTATGCGTGCTTGGGCGAGAATAGTACTAGGATGGGTTACCTCCTGGGAAGCTCTCAGCTCTCGTGTTGCGTCCTTCTTTTCTTAACTGGGCGTTAAACGTTACGCGGGACCGAAGCGACGGTCCACCGATTCATTCGCAAATGTGAGTAACAGCGCCGGGGCATTTTGTTTAATACTTTTCGCGCATTCAATTAAAGCCCATGACATGATAAGAGTGTCTGCGAGTATATTACATAGTAGAACAACAAAAAACGAGAAGCAGTGGTGACCTCCTGGGAAGTCCTTGTGTTGCACCTATTTTTTTCAGATGGGGAGTTCGACATTATGCTCGATTGGAACTATGGTCCGCTGGTTTATTCGCAAACGTGAGTCATGGCGCCAAGGCATTTTACTTGATATTAGAACGAGAAGGAGATGTGCAGTGTACACGCACAAGGAAACAAATGATAGGAGGGGGGAGGGGAGGAGAAGGAGTGTATGTATTTGCAGCGGAGAATGAAACATGTGCGATCTTGCCAGCACTAATGCACCGGATACCATCACAACTCCGTAGTTAAGTGTGCTTGGGAAAGAGTAGTACTAGGATGGGTGACCTCTTAGGAAGTCCTCGGTTGCACCCATTTTTTTGCAGATGGGTCCTTCAACATTTTGCGTGACTAGAACAATTATTCGCTAGTTTATTCGCAAATGTGAGTCACAGTGCCGGGACATTTTACTTGATATTAGAACGAGAAGGAGAGGTGCAGTGTGCACGCATAAGGAAACAAATGAGGGAAGGAGAGAGGAAAGGAGAAGGAGTGTATGTATTTACAGTGCATAATCAAAAAGGTGCGATCATACCAGCACTAATGCACCGGATCCCATCAGAACTCCGCAGGTATCGCTTTGGCGAGAGTAGTACTAGGATGGGTGATCTCCTCGTGTTGCACTCATTTTTTTGCAAATGGGTCCTTTGACATTACGCGCGACTGGAACTATGGTCCGCTGGTTTATTCGCAAATGTGAGTCATGGTGCCGGGACATTTTACTTGATATTAGAACGAGAAGGAGAGGTGCAGTGTGCACGCACAAGGAAACCAATGACGGGAGGGGAGAGGGAAGGAGAATGAGTGTATGTATTTGTAGCGCAAAAGGGAACAGGTGCCATCATACCATTATTAATTCACCGGATCCCATCAGAACTCCGCAATTAAATGTGCTTGGGCGAATGTAGTACTAGGAGTGGTGAACTCCTGGGAAGTCCTTGTGTTTCACCTATTTTTTTCAAATGGGGCGTTCGACATTAAGTGCGACTGGAAATATGGCCCGCTGGTTTATTCGCAAATATGAGTCACTACGCTGGATCCCATCAGAACTCCCCAGTTATGTGTGCTTGGGCCAGAGTAGTACTAGAATGGGTGACCTCCTAGGAAGTACTCATGTTGCACCCATTGTTTTGCAGATGGGATGTTCGATGTTACGCGCGATTGGAACTATGGTCCGCTAGGTATTCGCAAATGTGAGTCACGGTGCAGAGACATTTTACTTGATATTAGAACGAGAATGAGTGGTGCAGTGTGCACGCACAAAGAAACAAATGACGGGAGGTGGGAGGGAAAAAGAAGGAGTGTATGTATTTGCAGCGCAGAATGAAATAGGTGCGATCATACAAGGACTAATACACCGGATCCCATCAGAACAACGCATTAAAGTGTGCTTGGGCAAGCGTAGTACTAGGATGGGTGACCTCCTTGGAAGTACTCATGTTACACCCATCTTTTTAAAGATGGGTCACTCGACGTTACGCGCGACTGGAACTATGGTCCGCTGGTTTATTCGCAAATGTGAGTCACAACACCAGCGCATTTTACTTGATATTAGAAGGAGAAGAAGAGGTGTAGTGTGCACGCACAAGGAAACAAATGACGGGAGGGTGGAGGGAAGGAGATGGAGTGTATGTATTTACAGCGCGGAATGAAACAGGTGCCATTATACCATGACTAATTCATCAGATCCCATCAGAACTCCGTAGTTAAATTTGTTTGGGCGAGTGTAGTATTAGAAGCAGTGACCTCCTGGGAAGTCCTCGTGTTGCACTCATTTTTTTGCAGATGGGTCGTTCGACGTTATGCGCGACTGGAACTATGGTCCGCTGGTTTATTCGCAAATGTGAGTTAAGGTGTCGGAGTATTTTACTTGATATTAGAAAGAGAAGTAGAGGTGCAGTGTGCACGCACAAGGAAACAAATGACGGGAGGGGGGAGGGAAGGAGAATAAGTGTATGTATTTGCAGCACGGAATGAAACAAGTCCGATCATACCAGCACTAATTCACCGAATCCCATCAAAACTCCACAGTTAAGTGTGTTTGGGCCAGAGTAGTATTAGAATGGTTGACCTCCTGGGAAGTATTCGTGTTGCACCCATTTTTTTGCAGATCGTTTGACGTTACACGCGACTTGAACTATGGTCCACTGATTTATTCGCAAATGTGAGTCATGGCGCCAATGCATTTTACTTGATATTAAAATGAGAAGGAGATGTGCATTTTGCACGCACAATGAAACGAATGACGGGAGGGTGGATGGAAGGAGAAGATGTGTATGAATTTGCTGCGCGGAATGAAATAGGTGCCATCATACCATCACTAATTCACCCGATCCCATCATAACTCTGCAGTTAAATGTGTTTCGGTTAGTGTTGTACTAAGAGCGGTGACCTCCTGGGAAGTCCTTGTGTTTTATCTATTTTTTTCAGATGGGGCGTTCGACGTTAAGTGCCACTGAAACTATGGTCCGCTGGTTTATTTGTAATTGTGAGACACGATGCCGATGCATTTTATTTGATATTAGAACAAGAAGAAGAGCTGCAGTGTGCATGCACAAGGAAACAAATGACGGGAGGGTGGAGGAAAGGAGAAGGTGTGTATGTATTTGCAACGTGGGATGAAACAGGTGTGATCATACCAACACTAATGCACCGAATCACATCAGAACTCCGCAATTATGTGTGCTTGGGCGAGAGTAGTACTAGGATGGGTGACCTCCTGGGAGGTACTCTTGTTGCACCCATTTTTTTCCAGATGGGTCATTTGACGTTACGCACGACTGGAACTATGGTCCGCTGGTTTATTCGCAACTGTGAGTGACAGTGCCGAGGCATTTTACTTGACATTAGAACGAGAAGCAGAGGTGCAGTGTGCACGCACAAGGAAACAAATGACGGGAGGGGGGAGGGAAGGAGAGTGAGTGTATGTATTTGCAGCACTGAATGAAACAGGTGCCACTATACCATCACTAATTCACCAGATACCATCAGAACTCCGAAGTTAAGTGTGCTTGGGTGAGAGTAGTATTTTGATGGGTGACCTATTGGGAAGTACTCGCGTCACACCTATTTTTTTATAAATGGGTCGTTCGATGTTACGCGCGATTTGAACTATGGTCCGCTGGTTTATTCGTAAAAGAGAATCATAGCACACGGGAGGGGAGAGGGAAGGAGAAGGAGTGTATGCATTTGCAACACAGAATGAAAAAGGTGCGATCATACCAGCACTAATGTACCGGATCCCATCAGAACTCCGTAGTTAAGTGTGCTTGGGAGAGAGTAGTACTAGGATGGTTGACCTCCTGGGAAGTCCTCGTGTTGCACCCATTTTTTTGCAGATAGGTTGTTCGACGTTACATGCGAGTAGAACTATGGTCTACTCTTTTATTTGTAAATGTGAGTCACGGCGCTGGGGTATTTTACTTGATATTAGAACGAGAGGAAGAGGTACAGTATGCACGCACAAGGAAATAAATGAGAAAAGAGGGGAGGAAAGGAGAAGGAGTGTATGTATTTGCAGCGGGGAATGAAACATGTGCGATCATACCAGCACTAATGCACCGGATCCCATCAGAACTCCGCATTTAAGTGTACTTGGGCGAGAGTAGTACTAGGATGGGTGACCTCCTGGGAAGTGTCGTCTTGCACCCATGTTTTTACAGATAGGTCGTTTGACGTTGTGCGCCACTGGAACTATAGTCCGCTGGTTTATTCGCAAATATGAGTCACGGCACTAGAGCATTTTACTTGATATTAAAACGAGAAGGAGAGGTGCAGTGTGCACGTACAAGGAAACAAATTATGGGAGGGGGGAGGAAAGGAGGAGGAGTGTATGTATTTGCAGGGCAGAAGCAAAAAAGTGCGATCATACTAGCACTAATGCACCGGATCCCATAAGAACTCCGGAGTTAAATATGCTTGGGTGAGCGTAGTACTAGAAGTGGTGACCTCCTGGTCGTGTTGCACCCATTTTTTTGTAGATGGGTCGTTTGACATTACGCATGACTGGAACTATGATCCGCATGTTTTTTCACAAATGTGAGTCACGGCGCCGAGACATTTTACTTGATATTAGAACGAGAAGGAGATGTGCAATATGCACGCACGAGGAAACAAATGACGGGAGGGAGGAAAGAAGGAGAATGAGTGTATGTATTTGTAGCGCAGAATGAAACATGTGCGATCATACTAGCACTAATGCACCGGATCTCATTAGAACTCTGCAGTTAAGTGCGTTTGGGCGAGATTACTACTAGGATGGGTGACCTTTGGGAAGTTCTCGTGTTGCACCCGTCTGTTTCTTAATATTTTTCGTGCATCCATTTATAGTCCACCACGTGACAACAGTGTCATTACAAGCATCGTAAATAATAGAACAAGCAAAACAAAGGTACGGTGGGTGGTCCGTTTATCTGGGCATGAGTCGAGACAACGGGGCATTTTGTTTGATATTACAACTAAAAGTAGAGGTGCGGTGTCCACACAGAATGAGACAAATGATGGGAGGGGGGAGGGAAAGAGAAGGGGTATATGTATTTGAAGTGAGGAATAGGACAGGTGGGATCATACTAGCACTAATGCATCGAATCCCATCATAATCTGCAGTTAAGCATGTTTGGGCGAGAGTAGAACTAGGATGAGTGACCTCCTGGGAAGTGCTTGTGTTACAGACGTCTTTTTGAGGATAGGGCATCAAACATTACGCGCGATTGGAGCCATAATCTTCTAGTTCATTTGCTGCCGTGAGTCGCCGCGCCGGGGCATTTTGCTTACTTTTTTTTGTGTGTACTCATTTATAGTCCACCATGTGATAAGAGAGTCCTTACAAGCATCTTACATAGTAGAACAACGAAAAAAAAGGTGTGGCAGGTGGTCTTTTAATCTGGGCATAAGTCGAGGCGCTTGGGCATTTTGCTAGATATTAGAACTAAAAACAGAGATGCAGTGTGCGTATTTATAATGCGGATCAGAAGGGGTGCGGTCATACCAGCACTAATGCACCGGATCCCATCGAACTATGCAGTAAAGCATGCTTGGGCGAGAGTAGTACTAGGATCGGTAACCTCCTGAGAAGTCCTCGTGTTGAACTGTCTTTTTACAAACAGGGCAGAAAACGATACATGTGATTGGAGCCACAATCCGCTGGCATGAGTCGCGTCGCCAGAAAATTTTGCTTACTATTTTTTCGTGCATTCATTTATAGTCTACCATGTGATAAGAGTGTCATTACGAGCATCTTATATAGTAGAATAAAGAAAAATGAGGTATGACGGGCGGTCTTTTCTTCTGGCATGAGTCGAGGTGTCGGGACATTTCGCTTGATATTAGAACTATAAACAGAGGTACGGTGTGCGCGCACAGCGAAAAAAATGACAGGAAGGGGGAGGGAAGGAGAAGGGGTATATGCATTTGAAGCGCGGAATGGAAGGGGCGCAATCATACTAGCTTTAATACACCGGATCCCATCGAACTCCGTAGTTAAAAATGCTTGGGCAATAGTAGTACTAGGATGGGTGACCTTCTGAGAAGTTCTCTTATTGCACTCGTCTTTTTACAGATGGGGTGTCAAACGTTACGTGCGATCGGAGCCACAGTCTGCCGGCATGAGTAGCGACGTTAAAACATTTTGCATAATATTTTATGTGCACTTATTTGTAGTCCACCACGTGATAAGAGTCTCATTACGAGAGTCTTACATAGTAAAACAACGAAAAAAGAGGTGCAAGGGGCTTCCGTTCTTCTGGGTGTGAGTTAAAGCGACATGGCATTTCGCTCTATATTAGAACTAGAAGCAGAGATGCGGCATGCCCGCACAGCAAAATAAATGATGGGAAGGGGGAGGGAAGGAGAAGGGTTATATGTATTTGCAGTTGGGAATAGAACAGTTGCGATCATACAAACACTAATGCACAGGATCCCATCAGAACTCTATAGTCAAGCGTGCTTGGGCAAGATTAGTTCTAAGATGGGTGACCTCCTGGAAAGTCCTCATGTTGTACCTGTTTTTTTTAGACGGGGTGTTAAATGTTAAGTGCGATCGAAGCCACAGTCTGCTAGTGTGAGTCACAGGGCTTGAAAATTTTGCTTAATATTTTTCGTGCATTCATTTATAATCCACCATGTGATAAGAGTGTCATTACGAGTATCTTACATAGTATAATAATGAAAAATAAGGTACGGCGGGAGATCCATTCATCTGGGCGTGAGTCGAGGTGCCGGGGCATTTCGCTTGATATTAAAACTAGAAACAGATGTGTGGTGTGTGCGCACAACGAAACAAATGACGGGAGGGGTGAGGGAAGGAGAAGGGGTATATGTACTTGTAGCGTGGAATGGAAGGGGTGCAACCATACCTGCACTAATGCACTGGATCCCATCGAACTTCGTAGTTAAGTGTGCTTGGGCGGAAGTAGTACTAGGATGGGTGACCTCCTGGAAAGTTCTCATGTTCCACTCGTTTTTTTTGCTGATGGGACGTTAAACATTATGTGCGATCAAAGCCATTGTCCCTCGGAGTGAGTCACAACGCCAAGACATTTTTCTTAATATTTTTCGTGCATTCATTTATAGTTCGCCACGTGATAAGAGAGTCATTACGAGCATCTTACATAGTAGAATAACCAAAAACAAGGTGGAGGGGGTAGTCCGTTCAACTGGGTGTGAGTCGAGGCACCGAAGCATTTTGCTCTCTATTAGAACTATAAGCAGAGGTGTGGTGTTCGCGCATAGCGAAACAAATAACATGGACGAGGGAGGGAGAAGGGGTATATGTATTTTTAGCGCAAAATAGAAGAGGTGAGATCATACTAGCACTAATGCTCCGGATCCCATCGAACTCCGTAGTTGAGCGTGCTTTGGCGAGAGTAGTACTAGGATGGGTGATCTTTTGGGTAGTTTTCGTGTTGCGCTCGTCTTTTTACGGATGGGGTGTTAAACGTTATGCGCAATGTTGGGGCATTTTGCGAGCACCTTATATAATATAACAACAAAAAATAAGTTGCGGTGGGCGATCCATTCATATGGGCATGAGTCAAGGCGCTGGGGCATTTTGCATAACATTAGAACTAGAAGAAGAAATGAGGTACGCGCACAACGAATCAAATGACGGGAGGGGAGAGGGAAGGAGAAGGGGCATATGTATTTGCGGCGCAAACATGAAAGGGTGCGATCATACCAGC
Source organism: Carica papaya (assembly GCF_054855325.1). NCBI lineage: Eukaryota > Viridiplantae > Streptophyta > Magnoliopsida > Brassicales > Caricaceae > Carica > Carica papaya. The sequence continues at coordinate 19,374,457 of NC_142313.1, forward strand.
ACTAGTTCACCGGATTGCCAAGAACTCTCCATTTATGCGTGCTTGGGCAAGAGTAGTACTAGGATGGGTTACCTCCTAGGAAGCTCTCAGCTCTCGTGTTGCATCCTTCTTTTTTTCAGACTTAGTGTTAAACGTTACGCGGGACTGGAGCAACGGTCCACCGGTTCATTCGCAAACATGAGTCACGGCGTCGGAGCATTTTGTTTAATATTTTTCGCGCATTCAATTAAAGCCCATCACGTGATAAGAGTGTCTGCGAGCATATTACATAGTAGAACAATAAAAAATGAGATGCGGCGCTATCCGTTCATATGGGCACAGGTTGAGGCACCGGGATATTTTGCTTGATATTAGAATTAGATGCAGAGGTGAGGTGCACGCACAGCGAACCAAATGACAGAAGGGGAGAGGGAAGGAGAAGGGGTATATGTACTTACGGCGCAAACTAGAACGGGTGCAATCATACCAGAACTAGTTCACCAGATCCCATCTGAACTCCGTATTTAAGCGTGCTTGGGCGAGAGTAGTACTGGGATGGGTGATCTCCTGGGAAGTTCTCGTGTTGCACCTTTTTTTTGCAGACGGGGCGTTAAACATTCAACTGGACCAGAGCGATGGTCCACCGGTTCATTTACAAACGTGAGTCATGGCACCGGAGCAGTTTTCTTAATATTTTTTCAGCATTCAATTAAAGCCCATCACATGATGAGACTGTAATTGCGAGCATCTTAAATAGTAGAACAACAAAAAATGAGAGGCGGCGGGCGATCCGTTCATATGGGCATGAGTCGAGATGGGTTGTTCGATGTTACGTGCGATTGGAACTTTAGTCTACTGGTTTATTCACAAATTTAAGTCATGGCGTCGGGGTATTTTACTTGATATTAGAACGAGAAGAAGAGGTGCAGTGTGCACGCACAAGGAAACAAATGATGGGAGGGGGGAGGGAAGGAGAAGGAGTGTATGTATTTGTAGCGCAGAATGAAATAGGTGCCATTATACCATCACTAATTCACCAGATCCCATCAGAACTCCGCAGTTAAATGGGCTTAGGCGAGTGTAGTACTAGAAGTTGCGACCTCCTGGGAAGTCCTTGTGTTGTACCAATTTTTTTCAAATGGGGCGTTTGACATTATGCGCGACTGGAACTATGGTCTGCTGGTTTATTTGCAAATATGAGTCACAGCGCCGAAAAATTTTACTTAATATTAGAGCGAGAAGGAGAGGTGTAATGTGCACGCACAAGAAAACAAATGACAGGAGAGGGGAGGGAAGGAGAAGGAGTATATGTATTTGCAGCAAGAATTAAACAGGTGCAATCATACCAGCACTAATGCACCGGATCCCATCAGAACTCTGCAGTTAAGTGTCTTTGGGCGAGAGTAGTATTAAAATCCTGGGAAGTATTCGTGTTGCACCCATTTTTTTCCAGATTTGTCGTTCGACCTTATGTTTATTGGAACTATGGTACGCTGGTTTATTCATAAATAAGAGTCACGGTGCCGGGGCATTTTACTAGATATGAGAACGAGAAGCAGAGGTGCAGTGTGCACGCATAAGAAAACAAATGACGGGAGGGGAGAGAGAAGGAGAAAGAGTGCATGTATTTGCATCGCATAAAGAAACAGGTGCCATTATACTAGCACTAATGCACCAGATCTCAACAGAACTCCGTAGCTAAGTGTGCTTGGGCGAGAGTAGTACTAGAACGGGTGACCTCTTGGGAAGTCCTCGTGTTGCACTTATTTTTTTACAGATGGGTCGTTCGACGTTACGTGCGACTGGAACTTTGGTCTGTTGGTTTATTCGCAAATGTGAATCATGACACCGAGGCATTTTACTTGATATTACAATGAAAAGAAGAGGTGTAGTGTGCACGCACAAGGAAACAAAAGACGGGAGGGGGGAGGGAAGGAGGAGTGTATGTATTTGCAGCGCAGAATAAAATAAGTGCGATCATACCAGCACTAATGCATCGGATCCAATCAGAAGTCCGTAGTTAAGTGTGTTTGGGCGAGAGTAGTACTAGAATGGGTGATCTCCTGGGAAGTCCTCCTGTTGCACCTATTTTTTTGAAGATGGATCGTTCGACGTTACGCATGATGGGAAATATGGTCCGCAGTTAAGTGTGTTTGGGCAGAGTAGTACTACAATGGGTGACCTCTTGGGAAGTTCTCGTGTTGCACTTATTTTTTTACATATAGGTCATTCGACGTTACGCGCAACTAGAACTATGGTCCATTGGTTTATTCTAAAATGTGAGTCACGGCGCCGGGGCATTTTACTTGATATTAGAACGAGAAGGAGAGGTGCAGTGTGCACGCACAAGGGAATAAATGACGGGAGGAGGAAGGGAAGGAAAAGGAGTGTATGTATTTGCAGCGCGAAATAAAACAAGTGCGATCATACCAGCACTAATGCACCGGATCCCATCAGAAGTCCGCAGTTAAGTATGCTTGGGCGAGAGTAGTACTAGAATAGGTGACCTTCTGGGAAGTCCTCGTATTGCACCTATTTGTTTGCAGATGGGTCGTTCGACGTTACGCACGACTGAAACTATGATTTGCAGTTAAGTGTGTTTGGGAAAAGTAGTACTACGATTGGTGACCTCTTGGGAAGTTCTCGTGTTGCACTTATTTTTTAACAGATGGGTCGTTCGACGTTACTCGCGACTGGAACAATGGTCCGCTGGTTTATTCACAAATGTGAGTCACGACGCCGGGGTATTTTACTTGATATTAGAATGAGAATGAGAGGTGCAGTGTGCACGCACAAGGAAACAAATGACGGGAGGGGGAGGGAAGGAAAATGAGTATATGTATTTGCAGCGCGGAATGAAACAAGTGTGATCATACCAGCACTAATGCATCAGATCCCATCAGAAGTCCGCAATTAAGTGTGCTTGGGCAAGAGTAGTACTAGAATGGGTGACTTCTTGGGAAATACTCGTCTTGCACCAATTTTTTTGCAGATGGGTTGTCCGACATTACACACGATTGGACGTAAGGTCCGCAGTTAAGTGTGCTTGGGCAAAGTAGAACTACGATGGGTGACCTCGTGGAAAGTTCTCGTGTTGCACTTATTTTTTAACAGATGGGTCGTTCGACGTTACGCGCGACTGGAACTATGGTCTGCTGATTTATTCACAAATGTAAGTCACGACGCTGGGGTATTTTATTTGATATTAGAACGAGAAGGAGAGGTGCAGTGTGTACGCACAAGAAAGCAAATGACGAGAGAGGAGAGGGAAGGAGAAGGAGTGTATGTATTTGCAGCGCGAAATAAAACAAGTGCGATCATACCAGCACTAATGCACCGGATCCCATCAGAAATCCGCAGTTAAGTGTGCTTGGGCGAGAGTAGTACTAGAATGGGTGACCTCCTGGGAAGTCCTCATGTTGCACCTATTTTTTTGTAGATGGGTCGTTCGACGTTACGAACGACTAGAACTATGGTCCGCAGTTAAGTGTGCTTGGGCAGAGTAGTACTATGATGGGTGACCTCCTGGAAAGTTCTCGTGTTGTACTTATTTTTTTACAGATGGGTCGTTCAACGTTAAGTGCGACTGGAACTATGATCTGCTGGTTTATTCGCAAATGTGAGTCACGGCACCGGGGTATTTTACTTGATATTAGAACGAGAAGGAGAGGTGCTGTGTACACGCCCAAGGAAACAAATGACGGCAGAGGGGAGGGAAGGAGAAGGACTGTATGTATTTGCAGCACGGAATATTACAAGTGCGATAATACCAGCACTAATGCACCAAATCCCATCAGAAGTCCGCTGTTAAGTGTGCTTGGGTGAGAGTAGTACTAGAATAGATGACCTCCTGGGAAGTTCTCGTGTTGCACCTATTTTTTGGCAAATGGGTCGTTCGATGTTACTCATGACTGGAACTATGGTCCGCAATTAAGTGTGCTTGGGCCAAGTAGTACTACGATGGGTGGCCTCGTGGGAAGTTCTCGTATTGCACTTATTTTTTAACAGATGGGTCGTTCGACGTTACGCGCGACAGGAACTTTGGTCTGCTGATTTATTCACAAATGTGAGTCATGACGCCGGGGTATTTTACTTGATATTAGAACGAGAAGGAGAGGTGCAGTATGCACGCAGAAGGAAACAAATGACGGGAGGGGGGAGGGAAGGAGAAGGAGTGTATGTATTTGCAGCGCGGAATAAAACAAGTGCGATCATACCAACACTAATGCACTGGATCCCATCAGAAGTCCACAGTTAAGTGTGGTTGGGCGAGAGTAGTACTAGAATGTGTGACCTCCTGAGAACTCCTCCTATTGCACCTATTTTTTTGCAGATGGGTCCTTCGACATTACGCATGACTTGAACTATGGCCCCCAGTTAAGTGTGCTTAGGTGCAGTAGTACTACGATGGGTGACCTCTTGGAAAGTTCTCGTGTTGCACTTATTTTTTACAGATGGATTGTTCGACATTACGCGCGACTGGAACTATGGTCCGCTGGTTTATTCGCAAATGTGAGTTACGGCGCTGGAGCATTTTACTTGATATTAAAACGAGAAGAAGAGGTGCAGTGTGCACGTAGAAGGAAACAAACGACGGGAGGGGGAGGGAAGGAGAATGAGTGTATGTATTTGTAGCGCAGAATGAAATAAGTGGGATCATACCAGCACTAATGCACCGGATCCCATCAGAAGTTCGCAGTTAAGTATGCTTGGGCGAGAGTAGTACTAGAATAGGTGACCTCCTGGGAAGTCCTCGTGTTGCACCTATTTTTTTGCATATGGGTCGTTCGACATTACGCACGACTGGAACTATGGTCCACAGTTAAGTGTGCTTGGGCAGAGTAGTACTACGATGTGTGACCTCCTGGGAAGTTCTCGTGTTCCACTTATTTTTTTACAGATAGTTCGTTCGACGTTACGCGCGACTTAAACTATGGTCCGCTGGTTTATTCGCAAATATGAGTCAACAGCGGCGGGGCATTTTACTTGATATTAGAACGAGAAGGAGAGGTTCAGTGTTGCACGCACAGGGGAACAAATGACAGGAGGGGGGAGGGAAGGAGATGGAGTGTATGTATTTGCAGCACGGAATAAAACAAGTGCGATCATACCAGCACTAATGCTCCGGATCCCATCAGAAGTCCGCAATTTAGTGTGCTTGGGCTAGAGTAGTACTAGAATGGGTGACCTCATGGGAAGTCCTCGTGTTGCACCTATTTTTTTGCAGATGGGTCGTTCGACATTACACACTACTGGAACTATGGTCCGCAGTTTAGTGTGCTTGGGCAGAGTAGTTCTAAGATGGGTGACCTTTTGGGAAGTTCTCATGTTGCACTTATTTTTTTACAGATGGGTCGTTCGACGTTTAGTGCGACTGGAACTATGGTCTACTGGTTTATTCGCAAATGTGAGTCACGACGCCGGGGCATTTTACTTGATATTAGAACGAGAAGGAGAGGTGCAGTAGGAAACAAATGACGGGAAAGGGGAGGGAAGGAGAAGAAGTGTATGTTTTTGCAGCGTGGAATGAAACAAGTGCGATTATACCAACAATAATGCACCGGATCCCATCAGATGTTCGTAGTTAAGTTTGCTTGGGCGAGAGTAGTACTAGAATAGGTGACCTCCTGGGAAGTCCTCGTGTTGCACCTATTTTTTTACAGATGGGTCGTTTGACGTTACGCACGACTAGAACTATTATCTGTTGGTTTGTTCACAAATAAGAGTCACGGTGCCTGGGCATTTTACTTGATATTAGAACGAGAAGTAGAGGTGCACTGTGCACGCACAGGGAAACAAATGACGGGAGGGGGGAGGGAAGGAGAAGGAGTTTATGTATTTGCATCGCAGAATGAAATAGGTGTCATTATACCAGCACTAATGCGCCAGATCCCATCATAACTCCACAGTTAAGTGTGCCTGGGCGAGAGTAGTACTAGAATGGGTCACCTCCTGGGAAGTCCTCGTGTTGCACCTATTTTTTTGCAGATGTGTCGTTCGATGTTACACACGACTGAAACTATGGTCCACAGTTAAGTGTGCTAGGGCAGAGTAGTACTACGACAGGTGACCTTGTGGGAAGTGCTCGTGTTGCACTTATTTTTTTACAGATTGGTCGTTCGACATTATGCGCGATTGGAACTATGGTCCGCTGGTTTATTCGCAAATGTAAGTCATAGTGCCGGGGTATTTTACTTGATATTAGAACGAGAAAGAGAGGCGCAGTGTGCACGTACAAAGAAACAAATGGCTAGAGTGGGGAGGGAAGGAGATGGAATGTATGTATTTGTAGTGCAGAATGAAATACGTGCGATTATACCAGCACTAAATCATTGGATCCCATCAGAACTCCGCAGTTAAGTGTGCTTGGGCGAGAGTAGTGTTAGGATGGGTGACCACCTGGAAAGTTCTCGTATTTCACCTAATTTTTTATAGATGGGTCGTTCGACATTACAACATTAATGCACCGGATCCCATCAGAACTCCGCAGTTAAGTGTGCTTGGGCGAGAGTAGTACTAGGATTAGTGACCTCTTGGGAAGTTCTCGTGTTGCACCCATTTCTTTGCAGATGGGCCGTTCGATGTTACGCATGACTGGAACTATGGCCCGCTGGTGTATTCACAAATAAGAGCCACGGCGCCGGGGCATTTTATTAAAACGAGAAGCAGAGGTGAAGTGTGCACACACAAGGAAACAAATGATGGGAGGGGGGAGGGAAAGAGATGGAGTGTATCTATTTGCAGCGCAAAATGAAACAGGTGCGATCAAACAAGCATTAATGCACTGGATACCATCAGAACTCTGCAGTCAAGTGTGTTTGGGCGAGAGTAGTACTAGGATGGGTGACCTCCTGGGAAGTTCTCGTGTTTCACCCATCTTTTTACAGATGGGTCCTTCAACGTTGCGCTCGACTGAAACTATGGTCAACTGGTTTATTCGCAAATGTGAGTGATGGCACCGGAGCATTTTACTTGATATTAGAAGAAGAAGGAGAGGTGCAGTTTACACGCACAAGGAAACAAATGACGGGAAGGGGGAGGGAAGAAGAAGGAGTGTATGTATTTGCAGTGCAAAATGAAACATTTGCGATCATACCATCACTAATTCATCGGATCAAATCAGAACTCCGGAGTTAAGTGTGCTTGGACGAGAGTAGTACTAGGATGGGTGACCTCCTGGGAAGTTCTCGTGTTTTTCCCATTTTTTTACAGATGGGTCCTTCGACGTTACAAACGACTGAAACTATGGTCTTGTGATTTATTCGCAAATGTGAGTGACAACGCCGGAGCATTTTACTTGATATTAGAACGAGATGGAGAGGTGCAGTTTGCACACACAATGAAAGAAATGACAGGATAGGGGAGGGAGGGAAAAGGAGTGTATGTATTTGCAGCGCAGAATGAAACATTTGCGATCATACCATCACTAATTCACCTAATCAAATTAGAACTCCGAAGTTAAGTGTGTTTGGGCGAGAGTAGTACTAGGATGAGTGACCTCCAAGGAAGTGCTTGTGTTGCACCCGTCTTTTTGCAGATAGGGCATCAAACGTTACACGCGACTAGAGCCATAATCCGCTGGTTCATTTGTCGGCGTGAATCGTCGTGCTGGGGCATTTTGCTTACTTTCTGTTGTGCACTCATTTATAGTCCACCACATGATAACAGAGTCATTACAAGCATCTTACACACTAGAACAACGGAAAAAAAAGTTGTGGCGGGTGGTCCTTTAATCTGGGCATAATTCGAGGTGCTGGGGCATTTTGCTTGATATTAGAACTAGAAACAGAGATGCAGTATGCGCGCACAGCGAAAAAAATGACAGGAGAGGGGAGGAAAGGAGAAGGGGTATATGTATTTGTAATGTGGAATGGAAGGGGTGCGATCATACCAGCACCAATGCACTGGATCTCATCAAACTATGCAGTTAAGCATGCTTGGGCGAGAGTAGTACTAGGATCGGTAACCTCATGAGAAGTCCTCATGTTGCACTGTCTTTTTGCAAACGGGCGTAAAACGATACATGTGATCGGAGCCACAATCTGCTGGCATTTGTTGCGTCGCCAGAAAATTTTGCTTACTATTTTTTCGTGCATTCATTTATAGTCTACCACGTGATAAGAGTGTCATTACGATCATCTTACATTGTAGAATAAAGAAAAATGAGGTACGGGGGGTGGCCCTTTCTTCTGGCGTAAGTCGAGGTGTCGAGGCATTTTGCTTGATATTAGAACTATAAACAGAGGTAATGTGTTCGCGCACAGCGAAAAAAATGACAGGTGGGGGGGAGGAAAGGAGAAGGGGTATATGTATTTGCAGCGCGGAATGGAAGGGGGGCAATCATACTAGCATTAATACACTGAATCCCATCGAACTCCGTAGTTAAGCATGCTTGGGCAAGAGTAGTACTAGGATGGGTGACCTCCTGGGAAGTTCTCTTGTTGCACCCGTCTTTTTGTAGATGGGGCGTCAAACGTTACGCGCGATCAGAGCCACAGTCTGCCAGCATGAGTACCGATGTTGAATCATTTTGCTTAATATTTTATGTGCACTTACTTGTAGTCCACCACGTGATAAGAGTCTCATTACAAGAGTCTTACATAGTAGAACAACGAAAAAAGAGGCGCAGCGGGCCTCCGTTCTTCTGGGCGTGAGTCGAAGCAACATGACATTTCACTCTATATTAGAACAAGAAGCAGAGATGTGGTATGCCCGCACAGCAAAATAAATGATGGGAGTGGGGAGGGAAGGAGAAGGGCTATGTGTATTTGCAGTGGGGAATGAGACAGTTGTGATCATACAAACACTAATGCACACGATCCCATCAGAACTCTGTAGTCAAGCGTGCTTGGGCGAGATTAGTTCTAGGATGGGTGGCCTCCTGAAAAGTCCTCGTGTTCAACCCGTCTTTTTGTAGACGGGGTGTTAAACGTTAAGTGTGATCGGAGCCACAATCTATCAGTGTGAGTCACGGGGCATGAAAATTTTTCTTAATATTTTTTGTGCATTCATTTATAGTTCACCACGTGAGAAGAGTGTCATTACGAGTATCTTACATAGTATAACAATGAAAAACGAGGTACGGTGGGCGATCCATTCATCTGGACATGAGTCGAGGTGCCGGGATATTTCGCTTGATATTAAAACTAGAAACAAAGGCATGGTGTGTTCGCACAACGAAACAAATGACAACAGGGGGGAGAGAAGGAGAAGGGGCATATGTATTTTCAGCGTTAAATTGACGGGGTGCGATTATACCTGCACTAATGCACTGGATCCCATCGAATTTCATAGTTAAGTGTGTTTGGGCGGAAGTAGTACTAGGATGGGTGACCTCCCGGAAAGTTCTCATCTTCCACTCATTTTTTTGCTGACGGGACGTTAAATATTATGCGTGATCAAAGCCATTGTCCCTCGGAGTGAGTCGCAACAAGAAGACATTTTTCTTAATATTTTTCGTGCATTCATTTATAGTTCGCCGCATAATAAGAGTGTCATAACGAGCATATTACATAGTAGAATAATGAAAAATGAGGTGCAGGGGGTAGTCCGTTCATCTGGGCATGAGTCGAGGTGCCGGAGCATTTTTCTCTATATTAGAACTACAGGCAGAGGTGCGGTGTTCATGCATAGCGAAACAAATAACAAGGGGGGAGGGAGGGAGAAGGGGTATATGTATTTGTAGCGCAAAATAGAAGAGGTGCGATCATATTATCACTAATGCACCGGATCCCATCGAACTCCGTTGTTGAGCGTGCTTTAGCGAGAGTAGTACTAGGATGGGTGATCTTTTGGAAAATCCTCGAGTTGTGCCCGTCTTTTTACAGATGGGGTGTTAAACATTATGCGCAATAGGAGCCATAGTCCGCCAGCATGAGTCGTGGCGCCAGAATATTTTGCTTAATATTTTTCGTGCATTCATTTATAGTCCACCACATGATAAGAGTGTCATTACGAGCATCTTACATAGTAGAACAATGAAAAACGAGGTACGACAGGCAGTCCGTTTATCTAGGCGTGAGTCGAGGTGCCCAGAAATTTCGCTTGATATTAGAACTAGAAACCGAGGTGTAATGTGCATGCACAGCGAAACAAATGACAGGAGGGGGGAGAGAAGGAGAAGGGATATATGTATTTACAGCATAAAATAGAAGGGGTGCGATCATACCAACACTAATACATCGGATCCTGTCGAACTCTGCAATTAAGCGTGCTCTGGTGAAAGCAGTATTAGGATGGGTGACCTCTTGCGAAATCCTCGTGTTCCACTCGTCTTTTTATGGACGGGGCGTTAAATATTACGCATGACCAGAGCGACAGTCTGTTAGTGTGAGTCGTGGCATTGGGACATTTAGCTTAATATTTTTCATGCATTCATTTATAGTCCATCACGAGATAAGAATGTCATTACAATTATCTTACATAGTAGAACAATGAAAATAGAGTTGTGGCAAGAGACGTTCATCTGAGCATGAGTCGAGATTCTTTAGCATTTTGCTTGATATTAGAACTAGAAATAGAGGTGCGGTGTGTGCGCACAACAAAATAAATGATGAGAGGGGAGAGGGAAGGAGAAGTGGTATATGTATTTGCAGCGCGAAGTAGAAGGGGTGCGATCATCCTAGCAGTAATGCATCAGATCCCATCGAACTTCGTAGTTAATCATGTTTGGGCAAGAGTAGTACTAGGATGGGTGATCTCCTAGGAAGTTCTCATGTTGCACCCTTCTTTTTTTAGATGGGGCGTTAAATGTTATGCGGTACTAGAGCGACAGTCGCTGGTTAATTCGCAAACGTGAGCCACGACGCCAGAGCATTTTGCTTAATATTATTCGTGCATTCAATTATAACCCACCACGTGATAAGATTATTATTACAAGCATCTTACATAGTAGAACAACAAAAAAAGAGGTGCGACAGGTGTTTCATTCATATAGACATGAGTCGAGGCACCGGGGTATTTCGCTCGATATTAGAACTAGAAACAAAGGAGAGTTGCACGCACAGCGAAACAAATGACAGGAAGGGAGAGGGAAGGAGAAGTGGTATATGTCTTTGCGGCGCAAATTAGAAGGGGTGCGATCATACCAGCACTAGTTCACCGGATCCCATCAGAACTACACAGTCAAGGGTGCTTGAGCACGAGTAGTAGTAGGATGTGTGACCTCTTAGGAAGTATTCGTATTGCACCCTTCTTTTTGTAGACGGGATATTAAATGTTATGTGGGACCAGAGCGACGGTCCGGTGGTTCATTCACAAACGTGAGACACAGCGCCGGGATATTTTGCTTAATATTTTTTGTGCATTCAATTAAAGCCCATCACGTGTTGAGAGTGTTATTGCGAGCATCTTACATAATAGAACATTGAAAAAGGAGGTGCATTAAATGTAACAACATGAGTCGAGGCGCCGGGGCATTTCGTTCGATATTAGAACTAGAAGTAGAGGTGAGTTGCGCCCACAGCGAAATAAATGATGGGAAGGGAGAGGAAAGGGGAAGGGGTATCTATATTTGCGGCGTAAACTAAAACGATTGCGATCATACCAGTACTAGTTCACTGGATCCCATCAGAACTCTACAATCAAGCGTTCTTAGGCAAGAGTAGTACTAGGATGCGTGACCTTCTAGGAAGTGCTCGTGTTACACCCTTCTTTCTACAGATGGGGTATTAAATGTTACGCAGGACCAGAGCGACGGTCCGTCGGGGCATTTTGCTTAATATTTTTTGCACATTCAATTAAAACTAATCACGTGATAAGAGTGTCATTGCAAGCACCTTACATAATATAATAACAAAAAAACGAGGTGTGGTGGGCGATCCGTTCATATGGGCATGAGTCGAGGCGCTGGGCATTTCGTTTAATATTAGAACTAGAAGAAGAGGTGAGGTATGAGCACAGCGAATCAAATGACGAGAGGGTAGAGGGACAGAGAAGGGGTATATGTTTTTGTGGCGCAAACAAGAAAGGGTGCGATCATACCAGCACTAGATCACCGGATCCCATTAGAACTCTGCAGTTATGCGTGCTTGGGCGAGAGTAATACTAGGATGGGTTACCTCCTGGGAAGCTCTCGGCTCTCATGTTGCATCCTTCTTTTTTCAGAGTGGGCGTTAAACGTTACGCGGGATCGGAGCGACGGTCCATCGGTTCATTCCCAAACGTGAGTCACAGCGCGAGGGCATTTTTTTAATATTTTTGCGCATTCAATTAAAGTCCATCACGTGATAAGAGTGTCTGCGAGCATATTACATAGTAGAACCACAAAAAACGAGGTACAACGCTATCCGTTCATATAGGCATGAGTGGAGGCGCCGGAGTATTTTGCTTGATATTAGAATTAGATGCAGAGGTAAGGTGCGCGCACAGTGAAACTAACAACGGGAGGGGACAGGGAAGGAGAAGGTGTATATGTACTTTTGGCGCAAACTAGAACGGGTGCGATCATACCAGTACTAGTTCACCTGATCGCATCTGAACTCCTTAGTTAAGCGTGTTTGGGCGAGACTAGTACTAGGATAGGTGACCTCCTGGGAAGTACTCATGTTGCACCCATTTTTTTTTTCAGATGAGTCGTTCGATGTCACGCACGACTGGAACTTTGATCCACTGGTTTATTGGTAAATGTGAGTCACGTCACCGATGTATTTTACTTAATATTAGAACGAGAAGGAGAAGTGCAGTGTACACGCATAAGGAAACAAATAGTGGGAGGTGGGAGGAAATGAGAAGGAGTATATGTATTTGCAGCGCAAAATGAAACATGTGCGATCATAACAGCAATAATTCACTGGATCCCATTAGAACTCCGCATTTAAATCTACTTAGGCGAGAGTAAGGATGTGTGACCTCCTCGAAAGTACTCATGTTGCATCCATTTTTTTGCAGATGGGTCGCTCGATGTTAAGCGCGACTCGAACTATGTTCCGCTGGTTTATTCGCAAATGTGAGTGACGGTGCCGAGGCATTTTACTTGATATTAGAATGAGAAGCAGAGGTGCAGTGTGCACGCACAAGGAAATAAATGACGGGAGGGGGGAGGGAAGGAGAAGGAGTGTATGTATTTGCAGCGCTGAATGAAACAGGTGCCATTATACCATCACTAATTCACCGGATATCATCAGAACTCCGAAGTTAAGTGTGCTTGGGTGAGAGTAGTATTTGGATGGGTGACCTATTGGGAAGTACTCGTGTCGCACCTAATTTTTTACAGATGGGTTGTTCGATGTTATGCGCGACTGGAACTATGGTCCTCTGGTTTATTCGCAAGTGAGAGTCATGGCACCGATGCATTTTATTTAATATTAGAACGAGAAATAGATGTACAGTGTGCTCGCACAAGGAAACAAATGACGGGAGGGGGGAGGGAAGAAGAAGGAGTGTATTTATTTACAGCGCAGAATGAAATAGGTGCGATCATACCAGCACTAATGCACTGGATCCCATCAGAACTCTGCATTTAAGTGTGCTTGGGTAAGAGTAGTACTAGGATGGGTGACCTCCTAGAAAGTCCTCGTATTGCAACCATTTTTTTACAGATGGGTCGTTCGATGTTACGCGCGACTGGAACTATGGTCTGCTGGTTTATTCACAAATGTGAGTCACGGCGCAGGGTCATTTTACTTGATATTATAACGAGAAGGAGAGTTGCAGTGTGCATGCACAAGGAAACAAATGACGGGAGGGGGGATGGAAGGAGAAGGAGTGTATGTATTTGCAGTGCAGAATGAAACATTTGCGATCATAACATCACTAATTCACCGGATTAAATCAGAACTCCGGAGTTAAGTGTGTTTGGGCGAGAGTAGTACTAGGATGGGTGACCTCCTAGGAAATCCTCGTGTTTCACCCATTTTTTTACAGATGGGTCCTTTGGCATTACGCGCGACTGAAACTATGGCCCGCTGGTTTATTCGCAAATATGAGTCACGGCGCCGGAGCATTTTACTTGATATTAAAACAAGAATGAGAGGTGCAATGTCCACGCACAATGAAACAAATGACTTGAGGGGGGAGGGAAGGAGAAGGAGTGTATATATTTGCATCGCAGAATGACATAGGTGTCATTATACCAGCACTAATGCACCGGATCCCGTTAGAACTCTGTAGCTAAGTGTTCTTGGGCGAGAGTAGTACTAGAATGGGTGACCTCCTAGGAAGTTCTCATGTTGCACCTATTTTTTTACAGATGGGTCGTTCGACGTTACGCACGACTGGAACTATGGTCCGCTGGTTTATTCGTAAATGTGAGTCACGGTGCGAAGTCATTTTACTTGATATTAGAACGAGAATGAGAGGTGTAGTTTGCACGCACAAGGAAACAAATGATGGGAGGGGGGAGGGACGAAGAAGGAGTCTATGTATTTGCATTGCAGAATGAAACAGATGCCATTATACCATCTCTAATTCACCGGATCCCATCCTAACTCCGCAGTTAAATGTTATTTAGCGAGTGTAGTACTAGAAGTCGTGACCTCCTTGGAAGTCCATGTGTTGCACCTATTTTTTTTATATGGGGCGTTCGACATTACGCGCGACTCGAACTATGATCCGCTGGTTTATTTGCAAATGTGAGTCACGGCACCGAGACATTTTACTTGATATTAGAACGAGAAGCAGAGGTGCAATGTGCACGCACAAAGAAACAAATGACGGGAGGGGGAAGGGAAGGAGATGGAGTGTATGTATTTGGAGCGCAGAATGAAACAGGTGCCATTATACCATCACTAATTCACCGAATCTCATTAGAACTCCGCAGTTAAATGTGCGTGGGCGAGTATAGTATTAGGAGTTGTGACCTCCTGGGAAGTCCCCGTGTTGCACCCATTTTTTTGCAGATGGGTCGTTGTACGTTACGCACGATTGGAACTATGTTCCCTGGTTTATTCACAAATGTGAGTGACAACACCGGAACGTTTTACTTGATATTAGAACGAGAAAGAGAGGTGCAGTGTGCACGCACAAGGAAACAAATGACGAAAGTGGGGAGGGAAAGAGAAAGAGTGTGTGTATTTGCAGCGCAGAATGAAACAGATGCCATTATACCATCAATAATTCACCAAATCCAATCAGAACTCCGCAGTTAAGTGTGCTTGGGTGAGAGTAGTACTAGGATGGGTGACCTCTTTGGAAGTCCCCGTGTTTCAGCCATTTTTTTACAAATTGGTCGTTCGACATTACGCGCAACCTGAACTACGGTCCACTGGTTTATTCGCAAATGTGAGTCACGGCATCGGGGCATTTTACTTGATATTAGAACGAGAAAGAGTGGTGCAGTGTGCACGCACCAGGAAACAAATGATGGGAGGGGGGAGAGAAGGAGAAGGAGTGTATGTATTTGCACCCCAGAATAAAAAAGGTGCGATCATACCAGCACTAATGCACTGGATCCCTTCAGAACTCTACTGTTAAGTGTGCTTGGGCGAGAGTAGTACTAGGATGGGTGACCTCGTGAGAAGTACTCGTTTTGCACCCCTTTTTTTTCAGATGGGTCGTTTGATGTTACGCGCGATTGGAGCTATGGTCCATAAGTTTATACGTAAATGGAATCATGGCGTGGGAGAATTTTAATCGATATTAGAACGAGAAGGAGAGATGCAGTGTACACACACAAGGAAACAAATGACGGGAGGGGGGAGGGAATGAGAAGGAGTGTATGTATTTACAGAGCGGAATAAAACAGGTGTGATCATACCATCACTAATGCACCGGATCCAATCAGAACTCCGCATTTAAGTTTACTTGGGCGAGAGTAGTACTCGGATGGGTGACCTCCTTAAAGTTCTCGTGTTGTACCCATTTTTTCTCAGACGGGTAGTTCGATGTTACGCGTGACTGGAACTATGGTCCGCTGGTTTATATGCAAATGTGAGTCAAGAAGCAGGGACATTTTAATCGATATTAGAACGAGAATGAGAGATGCAGTGTGAACGCACAAGGAAACAAATGATGGGAGAGGGGGAGGGAAGGAGAAGGAGTGTATGTATTTGCAGCACAAAATGAAATAGGTGCGATCATACCAGCACTAATGCACCGGATCCCATCAGAACTCCACAGTTAAGTGTGCTTTGGCGAGAGTAGTACTCATGATGGTGACCTCCTAGGAAGTCCTTGTGTTGAATCCATTTTTTTTCAGATGGGTCGTTTGATGTTACGCGCAAATGGAATAGTGAACCGATTGTTCATTCGCAAAGGTGAGTCACAGTGCCAGGGCATTTTACTTGATATTAGAATGAGAATGAGAGATGTAGAGTGCACGCACAAGAAAATAAATGACGGGAGGGTGGATGGAAGGAGAAAGAGTGTATGTATTTGCAGCGCAGAATGAAACATGAGCGATCATTACAGCACTAATGCAACGGATTCTATCAGAACTCCGCAGTTAAGGGTGCTTCGGCGAGAGTAGTATTAGGATGGGTGACCTCCTGTGAAGTCCTTATATTTCACCCATTTTCTTGGAAAGTCCTCGTGTTGTACCCATTTTTTTCAGATGGATCATTCGACGTTACGCGCGACGGGAACTATGGTCCGCTAGTTTATTCGCAAATGTGAGTCACGACGTTGGGACATTTTACTTGATATTAGAACGAGAAGCAGATATGCAGTGTGCACACACAGGGAAACAAATAACAGGAGCGGGGATGGAAGGAGAAGGTTTATGTGTTTTTGAAGGACGAAATGAAACAGGTGCGATCATACCAGCACTAATGCACCGGATCCCATCAGAACTCCGCAATTATGTTTGCTTGGGCGAGAGTAGTAGTAGGATGGGTGACCTCCTGGGAAGTACTCGTGTTGCACCCATTTTTTTACAGATGATTCTTCTGACGTTATGCGCGACTTGAATTATGGTCCGCAGGTTTATTCGCAAATGTGAGTCACTGTGTCGTGGCATTTTACTTGATATTAGAACGAGAACGAGAGGTGCAGTGCGCACGCACAAGAAAACAAATGACGGGAGCGGTTATGGAAGGAGAAGGTTTGTGTGTTTTTGAAGTGCGAAAGGAAACAGGTGCGATCATACCAGCACTAATGCACCGGATCCCATCAGAACACTGCAGTTATGTTTGCTTGGGCGAGAGTAGTTGTAGGATGGGTGACCTTCTGGGAAGTACTCGTGTTGCACCAATTTTTTTTAGATGGGTCGCTCGACGTTACGCGTGACTGGAACTATGGTCCGCTGGTTTATACGCAAATGTGAGTCAAGAAGCTAGGGCATTTTAATTGATATTAGAACGAGAAGGAGAGGTGAAGTGTGAAGGCACAAGGAAACAAATGACGGGAGGGGGAAGAAAGGAGAAGGACTGTATATATTTGTAGCGCAAAATTAACCAGGTGCGATCATACCAGCACTAATGCACCGGATTCAATCAAAACTCCGTAGTTAAGTGTGCTTGGGCGAGAATAGTACTCGGATGGGTGACCTCTTGGGAAGTCCTTGTGTTACACCCATTTTTTTTCAGATGGGTCGTTTGACGTTACGCGCGAATAGAATTATGAACCGCTGGTTCATTCGCAAAGGTGAGTCACGGTGCCGGGGCATTTTACTTGATATTAGAACGAGAAGGAGAGATGCAGAGTGCGCGCACAAGGAAACAAATGACGTGAAGGGGGATGGAAAGAGAAAGAGTGTATGTATTTGCAGCACGAAATGAAACAGGTGCGACCATACCAGCATAAATGCACTGGATCCCATCAGAACTCCGCAGTTAAGTGTGCTTTGGTGAAAGTAGTATAAGGATGGGTTACCTCCTAGGAAGTTCTCGTGTTGCACCCATTTTTTTTCATATGGGTTGTTCTACGTTACGCGTGACTAGAACTATGGTCCGCTGGTTTATACGCAAATGTGAGTCAAGACGCAAGGGCATTTTAATTGATATTAGAACGAGAAGGAGAGGTGAAGTGTGAACGCACAAGAAAACAAATGACGGGAGGGGGAAGAAAAGAGAAGGAGTGTATATATTTGTAGCGCAAAATGAAACAGGTTCGATCATACCAGCACTAATGCACCGGATTCCATCAGAACTCCGAAGTTAAGTGTGTTTGGGGGAGAATAGTACTCGGATGGGTGACCTCCTGGGAAGTCCTCGTGTTGCACCCATTTTTTTTTCAGATGGGTCATTTGATGTTACGCGCGAATGGAATTATGAACCGCTGGTTCATTCGCAAAGGTGAGTCACGGTGCCGGGGCATTTTACTTGATATTAGAATGAGAAGGAGAGATGCAGAGTGCACACACAAGGAAACAAATGACGGGAGGGGGGATGGAAGGAGAAAGAGTGTATGTATTTGCAGCGCAGAATGAAACATGAGCGATCATACCAGCACTAATGCAACGGATTCTATCAAAACTCCGCAATTAAGGGTGTTTGGGCGAGAGTAGTGCTAGGATGAGTGACCACCTGCGAAGTACTAATATTTCACCCATTTTCTTGGGAAGTCGTTGTGTTGCACCCATTTTTTTCAGATGGATCGTTCGATGTTACGCGCGACGGAAACTATAGTCCGCTGGTTAATTCGCAAATGTGAGTCACGACGTTAGGACATTTTACTTGATATTAGAATGAGAAGCAGAGGTGCAGTGTGCACGCAAAAGAAAACAAATCACGGGAGCGGGGATGGAAGGAGAAGGTTTGTGTACTTTTGAAGCGCAAAATGAAACAGGTGCGATCATAGCAGCACTAATGCACCGGATCCCATAAGAACTCCACAGTTATGTTTGCTTGGGAGAGAGTAGTAGTAGGATGGGTGACATCCTGGGAAATACTCGTGTTGCACACAATTTTTTGGAGATGATTCTTTTGACGTTACGAGCGACTCGAATTATGGTCCGTAGGTTTATTCGCAAATATGAGTCACGACGCCGTGACATTTTACTAGATATTAGAACGAGAACGAGAGGTGCAGTGTGCACGCACAAGGAAACAAATGACGGGAGGGGGAAGAAAGGAGAAGGAGTGTATGTATTTGCAGCGCGAAATTAAACAGGTGCGATCATACCAGAACTAATGCACCGGATCCCCTCAGAACTCCGCAGTTAAGTGTGTTTGGGCGAGAGTAGTACTCAGATGGGTGACCTCTTGGAATGTCCTCATGTTGCACCCATTTTTGTTTAGATGGATCGTTCGACGTTACGCGCGAATGAAATTATGAACCGCTGGTTCATTCGCAAAGGTGAGTCAGGGTGCCGAGGCATTTTACTTGATATTAGAATGAGAAGGAGAGATGCAGAGCGCACGAACAAGGAAATAAATGACGAGAGGGGGAAGAAAGGAGAAGGAGTGTATGTATTTGCAGCGTAAAATTAAACAGATGCAATCATACCAGCACAAATGCATTGAATCCCATCAGAACTCCGCAGTTAAGTATGCTTTGGTGAAAGTAGTACAAGGATGGGTTACCTCCTGGGTAGTTCTCATGTTTCACCCATTTTTTTTCAGATGGATCGTTCGACGTTACGCGCGACTGGAACTATGGTCCGCTAGTTTATACGCAAATGTGAGTCGCGACACCGTGGCATTTCACTTGATATTAGAACGAGAACGAGAGGTGCAGTTCGCACGCACAAGGAAACAAATGACGGGAGGGGGAATAAAGGAGAAGGAGTGTATATGTTTGCAGCGCAAAATGAAACATGTGTGATCATACCAGCACTAATGCACTGGATCCCATCAGAACTCCGCAGTTAAGTGTGCTTGGGCGAGAGTAGTACTCGGATGGGTGACCTCCTGTGAAGTCCTCGTGTTGTACCCATTTTTTTTCATATGGGTCGTTCGACGTTACGCGCGAATGGAATTATGAACCGCTGGTTCATTCCCAAAGGTGAGTCACGGTGCTGGGGCATTTTACTTGATATTAGAACGAGAAGGAGAGATGCAAAGTGCACACACAAGGAAACAAATGACCGGAGGGGGGATGGAAGGAGAAAGAGTGTATGTATTTGCAGCGGAGATTGAAACATGAGCGATCATACCGACAGTAATGCAACGGATTCTATCAGAACTCCGCAGTTAAGGGTGCTTGGGCAAGAGTAGTACTAAGATGGGTGACCTCCTGTGAAGTCCTTATATTTCACCCGTTTTCTTGGGAAGTTCTCGTGTTGCACCCATTTTTTTCAAATGGATCGTTTGACGTTGCGCGCTACGGGAACTCTTTTCTCCTTCCATCCCCACTGTGATCACCGTCCTTTTTTCTACAGGTTGACCGGAGCAAAACATCAAATCGCGACTCGCGCTGGAGAAGTCGCCGCACCTGAGAGCTCCGCCATCGGTAAGTCTCGGTTTTTCGTGATTTTTTGGCCCACCGAGGGCACTAGGGTTGTTTTATCGCAGGAACCAATGCAACTTCGGTGATGGCACCCCCGCCCGCGGCGGCGATCCGCCTCAGGTTGGCTGTTTTTTTGTCAGAATTTTGATATTGGTCAAAAGGGCCCTAAGTCTGATTTATGGTTTTTTTGGGGACACGTGCAGGTACCGAAAGTGTGTTTCAGTTCCCGAAAGAAAATTTAGGGAATCTAGGGACTGCCCATAGGCGCAGTGTAAAGTCGGTTTAAAACCGCAAAACAATAAGGATCTCTCACCCTATTTCCTATCACGGTATTAAAGTTCAATAAATGATAAAACGGTATTCGTGAAATTAATGGATGTGTATATTTACTTAAGGTTGCTAATGGAGCCCGAATCTGGTGTATTTGTCGGTCAGTTGTTGTTTGATCTATTTTACAGTTTTAAATGCAGTGTGGTACTTGATGTGGTTATTTTATTTATGCATGAATCCCGGTTTCATTTATTATGGTTTGAATTATAGTGAACCCGATGTTGTGTCATCTTGCTTGGTGTTCATTATTGGTTTACGTGTTTATGTTTGATTGGATAATTGAGACCAAGAAAAATAGAAAAAGGTATGTGGATTGATAAATAGATAATGTCGACAGCCTCACTAGATATCCTGGGAGATGGTGGACGGACCGGGTCCATAGGGAACCCTACCGGGAACGTGGTCTCTCATATCGGACTGGGTATGGAGACTTTATGTGTTTTGGTGCCCATACCGGACGGAGTATGGGGACGGCCCATTTCACCCTCATACCAGATGGGGTATTGAGGTTTATGGTTTTGGCACCCATACCGGACAGGGTATGGGGACGGCCCTGGAATCAGGATATTAATGTTGATGGTTCACGTGTAGCGTGGACCCCCTATGGATCCCCATGGATACTAGTAGACTGGTAGAAGAGGAGAATTGTTGTCTGATTATTGAAGTACAAAAGAATAACATGTGTTATGTTACAAAGTGTATATGATTTTATGATGGTTATAATGTTATTATTTTCATATGTTATTTTCATGAATCTCACCGAGGTAAGTGGACAGTAAAGGTTTTTATTATTAATAAATGAGTTTTTTATAAGTTATGCTCCATTGGTCGTTTTTGTTTTCTACGAACCTTTACTTCTGTGGCAGTGAGATAGTGTGATATCTTTACTGGGCTAGTGTAGCTCATTCCTTACTTAACCATTTCAGATCAGGAGGACGTGGTTCCCGAGCCCGTTCTGCAAGAAGATGGCGAGTTAGACGCCTAAAGATTTTATAGTTCTATTTATAGTGTTCATTTCGAGTATTTTCTTTAATTAGCTTATTCTTTCTCACGTTGAATACGTTTATGGTTATTGTGTAAAGGATGTAAATCAAAATTTTTATTTCGCTTCCGCACTTAGAATTTTTAATACACACATTTTCATTTTTATTTCCGGGGCTGTTACAGTTGGTATCAGAGCCGCGTTACTCGGACTCATCCCTTACACAATAATGCTTAGAGAAATACCCACCAATAAATCGTTACTCAACTCTTCCTTGTGAAAAATAAGTGCAGAGAAATGAGGAGAGGAAGACCCCCACTAAACCGAGTAGCCCGGGATGATTCACTTCGGGAAGATGTGGATAGAATATTTGAGATGCTGGAAAGGATCATTGCCGCCCAGCAAGGTCGAGAGGAGAGAAGGGAGTTACCCGAACCTCCCCCACTACAACAGGTTGAGCCACCGCTATAACAAACGGATCCCCAGCCACCCCGGCACGATCCTGCTCCACCACAGTACAACCCAGCACCACCGCTGCAGTGTGAATCGGTGCCCCAGCCACTGTACTGCCCGGCACCACCACAGTACAATCCGATGCCCCCACTATATCATCAGGTGCCACCACAGGGCCCCCCAGTCTATCCCCAGCTGTGCCCAGTCCCTCTTCCACAGGACCCAGCTCCTTCCTTAATCGACCCAGGCTACATAGAGAGGTACAGGAGACTGAACCCTTCCACTTTTGCAGGGGGATCCTCTTTTGAAGATGCCCAGTACTGGTTGGCAAAGGCTGAGAGAGCTTTCAAGACCTTGGGAGTGGTCCCGAGCAGAGAGCTGCCCTTGCTTCCTACATGCTGGTAGGGGAAGCAGGTCGTTGGTGGGCGATCAAGCAGACCACCCTACCTACACCAGCCACTTGGGAGCAGTTCTTAACGGCCTTCCATGCGGAGTATCTCCCTGAACACATCTGACACCTGAAGGAGATGGAGTTTGTTCAGCTGGTCCAGGGAAACATGACAGTATCAGAATATGCTAGTAAGTTTCTAGAGCTGGGCCGATACTCCCGGGAGACATTGATGGATGAGGGCAGGAAGGCCAGGAGATTCCAGTGGGGCCTCCACCCAGAGATCAAGCAACACTTATTGGTACTGGATCATGGAGAGGAGTTTCAACACCCGTTTTAGTCAGCAGGGAGTCACCGACCCTCAGCTCCACCCCGCAGACCAGCACCTACTGCGCCGGTCCAACAAAATAAGAGGCCTAGACCAGTGATCCAGGCCCCTCCTCAGGCTCCAGGGGCAGCATGTGGAAAGATCTGCCAGCATTGTGGCAGGGATCACAAGGACCGACCATGCTACCGCCTCAACAACATCTGTCGCATATGTGGTAGTGCCCAGCACTATGCGAGAGAGTGCCCGAGGAATCAGAACCAAGGAGGACCTCCTTTTCAGGGCAGGGTTTACAACCTTACCCAGCAGGATGCCGACACTGACCCGGACGTGGTACAGGGCAAGTCCAAGAAGGAAATTTGTATCCAAGAGATTCTGGTAGTCCGAGACTTTTCAGATGTGTTTCCGGATGAACTACCCGGACTGCCAGTGGACAGGGAAGTCGAGTTCACTATAGACCTACAGCTAGGCACCCAACCCATTTCGTTTGCTCCTTACCGCATGAGCCGCATTCTTCCGGAAGAGTTGAGGAAATAGATCACTGAATTGCAAGAAAGTGGTTTTATTAGACAAAGTGTGTCCCCTTGGGGTGCCGGAGTCACTTTTGCCAGGAAGGGAGATGGAACATTGAGACTGTGTATTGATTATAGAGGATTGAACAAGATCACAGTTAAGAACAAATATCCCCTTCCCAAGATTGATGACCTCTTCGATCAGCTGCAGGGTGCACAAGTCTTCTCCAAAATAGACCTGCGATCAGGTTACCATCAGGTGAAAATAAGAACAGAAGACATCCCTAAGACGGCCTTTCGAACCAGGTACGGACACTATGAGTTCCTAGTCATGCCATTCAAGCTAACCAATGCCCCGGGCATCTTTATGGATCTAATGAACAGAGTCTTCAGAGAGTTTTGGATCAATTTATTATCGTGTTCATCGATGACATCTTAGTCTTCAGAGATGCAATGTGGGCGCACAGCGAAAACAAATGAGAGGAGAGGGGAGGAAAAGAGAAGGGATATATGTATTTGCAATGCGGAATGGAAGGGGTGTGATCATACCAGCACTAATGCACCAGATCCCATCGAACTATACAGTTAAGCATGCTTGGGCGAGAGTAGTACTAAGATCGGTAACCTCCTGAGAAGTCCTCGTGTTGCACTGTCTTTTTGTAAATGGAGCGTAAAACGATACATGTGATCGGAGCCACAATCCGCTGGTGTGATTTGCATCGCCAGAAAATTTTGCTTACTATTTTTTCATGCATTCATTTATAGTCTACCACGTGAAAAGAGT
The DNA here is from genome assembly GCF_054855325.1 of Carica papaya. Taxonomy (NCBI): domain Eukaryota; kingdom Viridiplantae; phylum Streptophyta; class Magnoliopsida; order Brassicales; family Caricaceae; genus Carica; species Carica papaya. The sequence continues at coordinate 19,398,475 of NC_142313.1, forward strand.
GTCATTGCGATATCTTACATAGTAGAATAAAAAAAAATGAGGTACGGCGGGCGATCCATTCATCTGGGCGTGAGTCGAGGTGCCGGGGTATTTCGCTTGATATTAGAACTAGAAATAGAGGTGTGGTGTGTGTGCACAACGAAACAAATGACGGGAGGGGGGAGGGAAGGAGAAGGGGTATATGTACTTACAGCGTGGAATGTAAGTGTTGCGATCATACCTGCACTAATGCACTGGATCCCATCGAATTTCGTAGTTAAGTGTGCTTGGGCGGAAGTAGTACTTGGATGGGTGACCTCCTGGAAAGTTCTCATGTTCCACTCATTTTTTTAAAGACGGGACATTAAACATTATGCGCGATTAAAGCCATTGTCCCTCGGAGTGAGTCGCAACGCCAAGTCATTTTTCTTAACATTTTTCGTGCATTCATTTATAGTTTGCCACGTGATAAGATTGTCATTACGAGCATCTTACATAGTAGAATAACGAAAAACGAGGTGTAGGGGATAATCCATTTATCTGGGCGTGAGTCGAGGCGCATGAGCATTTTGTTCTATATTAGAACTATAAGCAGAGGTGCAGTGTTCGCGTATAGCGAAACAAATAACAGAGGGGGAGGGAGGGAGAAGGGGTATATGTATTTGTAGCGCAAAATAGAAGAGGTGCGATCATACTAGCACTAATGCATCGGATCCTAACGAACTCCGTAGTTGAGCGTGTTTTGGCGAGAGTAGTACTAGGATGGGTGATCTTTTGGGAAGTTCTCGTGTTGCGCCCGTCTTTTACGGATGGGGTGTTAAACGTTATGCGCAATAGGAGCCGTAGTCCGCCGGCATGAGTCATGGCACAAGAATATTTTGCTCAATATTTTTCGTCCATTCATTTATAGTCCACCACATGATAAGAGTGTTAGTACAAGCATCTTACATAGTAGAACAATAAAAAATGAGGTACGACAGGTGGTCCGTTTATCTAGGCGTGAGTCGAGGTGCCCAGACATTTCGCTTGATAATAGAACTAGAAACAGAGGTGTAGTGTGCATGCACAGCGAAACAAATGACGGGAGGGGGGAGGGAAGGAGAAGGGGTATATGTATTTGTAGCATGAAATGGATGGGGTGCGATAATACCAACACTAATGCATCAGATCTTGTTGAACTCCGCAGTTAAGCGTGCTCTCGTGAAAGTACTATTAGGATGGGTGACCTCCTGTGAAGTCCTCGTGTTCCACCCGTCTTTTTATGGACGGGGCGTTAAAAATTACGCGTGACTGGAGCGACAGTCCGCCAGTGTGAGTCGCGGCATTTGGACATTTTGCTTAATATTTTTCATACATTCATTTATAGTCCATCACGAGATAAGAATGTCATTACGATTATCTTACATAGTAGAACAATAAAAATAGAGTTGTGACAGGTGGTCTGTTAATCTAGGCATGAGTTGAGATCCTTGGCATTTCACTTCATATTAGAACTAGAAACAGAGGTGCGGTGTGCGCGCACAGCAAAATAAATGATGAGAGGGGAGAGGGAAGGAGAAGTGGTATATGTATTTGCAGCGCGGAATGAAAGGTGTGCGATCATACCAGCACTAATGCATCAGATCCCATTGAACTTCATAGTTAATCATGCTTGGGCGAGAGTAGTACTAGGATGGGTGATCTCCTAGGAAGTTCTCATGTTGCACCCTTCTTTTGGCAGATGGGGCGTTAAATGTTACGCGGAACTAGAGCGACAATCGCCGCTTAATTCACAAACGTGAGTCACGGCGCCGGAGCATTTTGTTTAATATTTTTTGCACATTCAATTAAAACCAATCACGTGATCAGAGTATCATTATGAGCACCATATATAATATAACAACAAAAAATGAGGTGCGGTGGGCGATCCATTCATATGGTCATGAGTCGAGGCGCCAGAGCATTTCGTTTAATATTAGAACTAGAAAAAGAGGTGAGGTGTGCGCACAGCGAATCAAATGACGGGAGGGGAGAGGGAAGGAGAAGGGGCATATGTATTTGCGGCGCAAACAAGAAAGGGTGTGATCATACCAGCATTAGTTCACCAGATTCCATCAGAACTCTGCAGTTATGCATGCTTGGGCGAGAGTAGTACTAGGATGGGTTACCTCCTGGGAAGCTCTCAGCTCTCGTGTTGTATCCTTCTTTTTTCAGACTGGGCGTTAAATGTTACGTGGGACTGGAGTGACGGTCCACCGGTTCATTCGCAAACGTGAGTCACGGCATCAGAGCATTTTGTTTAATATTTTTCGCGCATTCAATTAAAACCCATCACGTGATAAGAGTGTCTGCGAGCATATTACATAGTAGAACAATAAAAAATGAGGTGCGGCACTATCCTTTCATACGGGCACAGGACGAAGCGCCAGGGTATTTCGCTTGATATTAGAATTAGATGCAGAGGTGAGGTGCACGCACAACGAACCGAACTCCACAGCTAAATAGGCTTAGGCAAGTGTAGTACTAGAAGTTGTGACCTCCTGGGAAGTCCTTGTGTTGCACCTATTTTTTTCAGATGGGGCGTTTGACATTATGCGCGACTGGAACTATGGTTTACTGGTTTATTCGCAAATGTGAGTCACAGCGCCGAAAAACTTTACTTAATATTAGAACGAGAAGGAGAGGTGCAGTGTGCACGCACAAGGAAATAAAAGACAGGAGAGGGGAGGGAAGGAGAAGGAGTATATGTATTTGCAGTACGGAATGAAACAGGTGTGATCATATCAGCACTAATGCACCAGATCCCATAAGAACTCTGTAGTTAAGTGTCATTGGGCGAGAGTAGTATTAGAATCCTGGGAAGTACTCGTGTTGCACCCATTTTTTTGCAGATTGGTCGTTCGACCTTATGCGCGACTAGAACTATGGCTCGCTGGTTTATTCACAAATAAGAGTCCTGGCGCAGGGGCATTTTACTAGATATGAGAACGAGAAGCAGAGGTGCAGTGTGCACGCACAAGAAAACAAATGACGGGAGGGGAGAGAGAAGGAGAAGGAGTGTATGTATTTGCATCGCAGAATGAAACAGGTGCCATTATATCAGCACTAATGCACAAGATCCCATCATCACTACGCAGTTAAGTGTGCTTGGGCGAGAGTAGTACTAGAATGGGTGACCTCTTGGGAAGTCCTCGTGTTTCACTTATTTTTTTACAGATAGGTCGTTCGACGTTACATGCGACTGGAACTTTGGTCCACTAGTTTATTCGCAAATGTGAGTCATGACACCGGAGAATTTTACTTGATATTATAATGAAAAAAAGAGGTGCAGTGTGCATGCACAAAGAAACAAATGATAGGATGGGGGAATACTAGAATAGGTGACCTCCTGGGAAGTCCTCGTATTACACCTATTTTTTTACAGATGGGTCGTTTGATGTTACACACGACTGGAACTATGGTCTGCAGTTAAGTGTGTTTGGGCAAAGTAGTACTACAATGGGTGACCTCCAGGGAAGTTCTTGTGTTGCACTTATTTTTTAACAGATGGGTCGATCGACGCTACGCGCGACTGGAACTATGGTCCGCTGGTTTATTCGCAAATGTGAGTCATGACGTCGGGGTATTTTACTTGATATTAGAACGAGAAGGAGAGGTGGAGTGTGCACGCACAAGAAAACAAATGACGGGAGGGGGGGAGCGAAGGATAAAAAGTGTATGTATTTGCAGCGCGGAATGAAGCAAGTGCGATCATACCAGCACTAATGCATCAGATCCCATCAGAAGTCCGCAGTTAAGTGTGCTTGGGCAAGAGTAGTACTAGAATGGGTGACCTCTAGGGAAGTCCTCGTGTTGCACCAATTTTTTTACAGATGGGTCATTCGACATTACGCACGACTGGAACTATGGTCCGCAGTTAAGTGTACTTGGGCAAAGTAGTACTACGATGGGTGACCTCGTGGGAAGTTCTCGTGTTGCACTTATTATTTAATAGATGGGTCGTTCGACATTACGCGCGACTGGAACTATGGTTCGCTGGTTTATTCATAAATGTCAGTCATGACGCTGGGGTATTTTATTTGATATTAGAACGAGAAGGAGAGGTGCAATGTGCACACACAAGAAAATAAATGACGAGAGGGGGGAGGGAAGGAGAATGAGTGTATGTATTTGCAGTGCGAAATAAAACAAGTGCGATCATACCAGCACTAATGCACCGGATCCCATCATAAGTCTGCAGTTTAGTTTGCTTGGGCGAGAGTAGTACTAGAATGGGTGACCTCTTAGGAAGTCCTCGTGTTGCACCTATTGTTTTGCAGATGGGTCGTTCAACGTTACGCATGACTGGAACTATGGTCTGTAGTTAAGTGTGCTTGGGCAGAGTAGTACTACGATGGGTGACCTCCTGGAAATTTCTCGTGTTGCACTTATTTTTTTACAGATTGGTTGTTCGACATTACGCGCGACTGGAACTATGGTCCGCTGGTTTATTCGCAAATATGAGTCACGGCACCAGAGCATTTTATTTGATATTAGAACGAGAAGGAGGGTCGCAGTGTGCACACACAAGGAAATAAATGACGGGAGGGGGGAGGGAAGGAGAAAGAGTGTATGTATTTGTAACACAGAATGAAACAAGTGTGATCATACCACCAATAATGCACCGGATCCCATCAGAAGTCCGCAGTTAAGTATGTTTGAGCGAGAGTAGTACTAGAATAGGTGACCTCCTAGGAAGTCCTCGTGTTGCACCTATTTTTTTGCATATGGGTCGTTCAACGTTACGCACGACTGGAACTATGGTCCGCAGTTAAGTGTGTTTGGGCAAAGTAGTACTACGATGGGTGACCTCTTGGGAAGTTCTCGTGTTGCTCTTATTTTTTTACAGATGGGTCGTTTGACATTACGTGCGACAAGAACTATGTTCTGCTGGTTTTTTCGCAAATGTGAGTCATGGTGCCGGGGCATTTTACTTGATATTAGAACGAGAAGGAGAGGTGTAGTGTGCATGCAAAAGGAAACTAACGACGGGAGGGCGGAGGGAAGGAGAAAGAGTGTATGTATTTGCAGCATGGAATGAAACAAGTGCGATCATACCAGCACTAATGCACCGGATCCCATCAGAAGTTCGCAGTTAAGTATGCTTAGGCGAGAGTAGTACTAGAATAGGTGACCTCTTGCGAAGTCCTCGTGTTGCACCTATTTTTTTGCATATGGTTCGTTCGACATTACGCACGACTGGAACTATGGTCCGCAGTTAAGTGTGCTTAGGCATAGTAGTACTACGATGAGCGACCTCCTGGGAAGTTCTCGTGTTGCACTTATTTTTTTACAGATGGGTCGTTCGGCGTTAAGTGCGACTGGAACTATGGTCTGCTGGTTTATTTGCAAATGTGAATCACGGCGCCGGAGCATTTTGCTTGATATTAGAACGAGAAGGAGAGGTGCAGTGTGCACGCACAAGGAAACAAAGGACGGGAAGGGGGAGGGAAGGGGAAAAAGTGTATGTTTTTGTAGCATGGAATGAAACAAGTGCGATCATACCAGTACTAATGCACCGGATCCCATCAAAAGTCCGTAGTTAAGTTTGCTTGGGCGAGAGTAGTACTAGAATAGGTGACCTCCTGGGAAGTCCTCTTGTTGCACCTATTTTTTTGCAGATGGGTCTTTCGTCGTTACGCATGACTGGAACTATGGTCCGCTTGTTTATTCACAAATAAGAGTCACGATGCCGGGGCATTTTACTTGATATTAGAACGAGAAGCAGAGGTGCGCTGTGCAGGCATAAGGAAACAAATGACGGGAGGGGGGAGGGAAGGAGAAGGAGTGTATGTATTTGCATCGCATAATGAAATAGGTGCCATTATACCATCACTAATGCACCAGATCCCATCATAACTCCGTAGCTAAGTGTGCTTGGGCGAGAGTAGTACTAGAATGGGTGACCTCCTGGGAAGTCCTCGTGTTGCACCTATTTTTTTGCAGATGGATCGTTCGACGTTACGCATGACTGGAACTATGTTCCGCAGTTAAGTTTGCTTGGGCAGAGTAGTACTACGACGAGTGACCTCGTGGGAAGTTCTCACGTTGCACTTATTTTTTCACAGATTGGTCGTTCGACGTTATGCGCGACTGGAACTATGGTCCACTGGTTTATTCCCAAATGTAAGTCATAGTGTCAGGGCATTTTACTTGATATTAGAACGAGAAAGAGAGGCGCAGTGTGCAAGTACAAAGAAACAAATGACTGGAGTGGGGAGGGAAGGAGATGGAATGTATGTATTTGCAGTGCAAAATGAAATACGAGCGATCATACCAGCACTAAATCGTTGGATCCCATCAGAACTCCGCAGTTAAGTGTTCTTGGGCGAGAATAGTCTTAGGATGGGTGACCACTTGGAAAGTTCTCGTATTTCACCCAATTTTTTGCAGATGGGTCGTTCGACATTACAACATTAATGCACCGGATCCCATCAGAACTCCCTAGTTAAGTGTTCTTGGGCGAGAGTAGTACTAGAATTAGTGACCTCTTGGGAAGTTCTCGTGTTGCACCTATTTTTTTGCAGATGGGCCGTTCGATGTTACGCGTGACTGGAACTATGGCCCGCTGATTTATTCACAAATAAGAGCCACGGCGCCGGGGCATTTTATTAAAACGAGAAGCAGAGGTGAAGTGTGCACGCACAAGGAAACAAATGATGGGAGGGGGGAGGGAAGGAGATGGAGTGTATGTATTTGCAGCGCGGAATGAAACAGGTGCGATCAAACAAGCATTAATGCACTGGATACCATCAGAACTCTGCAGTCAAGTGTGCTTGGGCGAGAGTAGTACTAGAATGGGTGACCTCCTGGGAAGTTCTCGTGTTTCACCCATTTTTTATAGATGGATCCTTCGACGTTATGCTCGACTGAAACTATGGTCCACTGGTTTATTCGCAAATGTGAGTGATGGCACCGGAGCATTTTACTTGATATTAGAACGAGAAAGAGAGGTGCAGTTTACACGCACAAGAAAACAAATGAGGAGAGTGGGGAGGGAATGAGAAGGAGTGTATGTATTTGTAGTGCAAAATGAAACATTTGCGATCATACCATCACTAATTCACCGGATCAAATTAGAACTCCGTAGTTAAGTGTGCTTCGGCTAGAGTAGTACTAGGATGGGTGACTTCTTGGGAAGTCCTCGTGTTTCCCCCATTTTTTTACAGATGGGTCCTTCGACGTTACGTGCGACTGAAACTATGGTCCTGTGATTTATTCGCAAATGTGAGTGACAGCACCGGAGCATTTTACTTGATATTAGAACGAGATGGAGAGGTGCAGTTTGCACACACAATGAAGGAAATGACGGGAGAGGGGAGGGAAGGAGAATGAGTGTATGTATTTGCAGCACAGAATGAAACATTTGCGATCATACCATCACTAATTCACCTTATCAAATTAAAACTCCGGAGTTAAGTGTGTTTGGGTGAGAGTAGTACTAAGATGAGTGACCTCCTAGGAAGTGCTTGTGTTACACCCGTCTTTTTGCAGACAGGGCATCAAACGTTACACGCGACTGGAGCCATAGTCCACTGGTTCATTTGTCAGCGTGAATGGTCATGCCGGGGCATTTTGCTTACTTTTTTTTGTGCACTCATTTATAGTCCACCACGTGATAACAGAGTCATTACAAGCATCTTACACAGTAGAACAACGAAAAAAAAGGTGCAGCGAGTGGTCCTTTAATCTGGGCATAACTCGAGGCGCTGGGGCATTTTGCTTGATATTAGAACTAGAAACAGAGATGCAGTATGCGCGAACAGTGAAAAAAATGACAGGAGAGGGGAGGAAAGGAGAAAGAATATATGTATTTGTAATGCGGGCGATTCATTCATCTAGACGTGAGTCGAGGTGCTGGGGTATTTCGCTTGATATTAGAACTAGAAACAAAGGTGTGGTGTGTACGCACAACGAAACAAATGACGAGAGGGGGGAGGGAAAGAGAAGGGGTATATGTATTTGCAGCGTTGAATTGAAGGGGTGCGATCATACCTGCACTAATGCACTGGATCCCATCGAATTTCGTAGTTAAGTGTGTTTGGGCGGAAGTAGTACTAGGATGGGTAACCTCCAAGAAAGTTCTCATCTTCCACAAATTTTTTTGCTGACGGGACGTTAAACATTATGCGTGATCAAAGCCATTGTCCCTCGGAGTGAGTCGCAACGCCAAGACATTTTTCTTAATATTTTTCGTGCATTCATTTTTAGTTCGCCACGTAATAAGAGTGTCATTGCGAGCATCTTACATAGTAGAATAACGAAAAATGAGGTGCAGAGGGTAGTCCGTTCATCTGGGCATGAGTCGAGGCGCCGAAGCATTTTGCTCTATATTAGAACTATAGGCAGAGGTGCGGTGTTCGTGCATAGCGAAACAAATAACAGGTGGGGGAGGGAGGGAGAAGGGGTATATGTATTTGTAGTGCAAAATAGAAGAAGTGCAATCATACTATCACTAATGCACCAGATCCCATCGAACTCCATTGTTGAGCGTGCTTTAGCGAGAGTGGTACTAGGATGGGTGATCTTTTGGGAAATCCTCGTGTTGCGCCCGTCTTTTTACAGATGGGGTGTTAAACGTTATGCGCAATAGGAGCCATAGTCCGTCGGCATGAGCCGTGGTGCCAGAATATTTTGCTTAATATATTTCGTGCATTCATTTATAGTCCACCACGTGATAAGAGTGTCATTACGAGCATCTTACATAGTAGAACAATGAAAAACGAGGTACGACAGGCAATCTGTTTATCTAGGCATGAGTCGAGGTGCCCGAAAATTTCGCTTGATATTAGAACTAGAAACAGAGGTGTAGTGTGCATGCACAGCGAAACAAATGACAGGAGGGGGGAGGGAAGGAGAAGGGATATATGTATTTGCAGCACAGATAGAAGGGGTGCGATCATACCAACACTAATACATCGGATCCTGTCGAACTCTGCAGTTAAGCGTGCTCCGGTGAAAACAGTATTAGGATGGGTGACCTCTTGCGAAGTCCTCGTGTTCCACCCGTCTTTTTATGGATGAGGCGTTAAATATTACGCATAACCAGAGCGACAGTCTGTCAGTATGAGTCGTGGCATTGGGACATTTTGCTTAATATTTTTCATGCATTCATTTATAGTCCATCACGAGATAAGAATGTCATTACGATTATCTTACATAGTAGAACAATGAAAATAGAGTTATGGCGGGCGGTCTGTTCATCTAAGCATGAGTCGAGATTCTTTGGCATTTTACTTGATATTAGAACTAGAAATAGAGGTGCGGTGTGTGTACACAACAAAATAAATGATGAGAGGGGAGAGGGAAGGAGAAGTGGTATATGTATTTGCAGCGCGAAATAGAAGGGGTGCGATCATCCCAGCAGTAATGCATCGGATCCCATCGAACTTCGTAGTTAATCATGCTTGGGCGAGAGTAGTACTAGGATGGGTGATCTCCTAGGAAGTTCCCATGTTGCACCCTTCTTTTTTTAGATGGGGCGTTAAATGTTATGCAGTACTAGAGAGACAGTCGCCGGTTAATTCGCAAACGTGAGCCACGACGCCGGAGCATTTTGCTTAATATTATTCGTGCATTCAATTATAGCCCACCACGTGATAAGATTATTATTACGAGCATCTTACATAGTAGAACAACAAAAAATGAGATGCGACAGGTGTTTCATTCATATAGACATGAGTCGAGGCACCGGGGCATTTCGCTCGATATTAGAACTAGAAACAAAGGTGAGTTGCGCGCACAACGAAACAAATGACAGGAAGGGAGAGGGAAGGAGAAGTGGTATATGTCTTTGCGGCACAAATTAGAAGGGGTGCGATCATACCAGCACTAGTTCACCGGATCCTATAAGAACTCCACAGTCAAGCATGCTTGAGCAAGAGTAGTAGTAGGATGGGTGACCTCTTGGGAAGTATTCGTATTGCACCCTTCTTTTTGTAGACGGGGTATTAAATGTTATGCGGGACCAGAGCGACGGTCTGGTGGTTCATTCACAAATGTGAGTCACAGTGCTGGAACATTTTGCTTAATATTTTTCATGCATTCAATTAAAGCCCATCACGTGTTGAGAGTGTCATTGCGAGCATCTTACATAGTAGAACAATGAAAAAGGAGGTGCAGCGGGTGTTTCATATAGACATGAGTCGAGGCGTCGGGGCATTTCGCTCGATATTAGAACTAGAAGCAAAGGTGAGTTGCGCCCACAGCGAAATAAATGATGGGAAGGGAGAGGGAAGGGTAGTCTTCCTACCATACAA